>NW_006921597.1:15661068-15668847 GCF_000298275.1 Orycteropus afer afer | reverse complement strand
TGGTCTGATAGAGCCTGATGAGACCCCTGAGACTATGGCTACTAGCTACCCTTCAGGTCTGGAATTGAACTCACTTCTGTGGCTTCCAACCAAATAACAGGCATAAGCCAAAAAACCTAACTCATGGCCGTCAAGTCGATTCTGATTCATAACAACCCCTCCTTGGGTTTCTGAGGCAGTATCTCTATGGAAGTAGATTTCCCAGTCTTCCTTCTGAGGAGGGGCTGGTGGGTTTGAACCGCCAGCCTTCTGGTTAGCTCAAATGCCTTAGGCACTACACCACCAGAGCTCCCATAGACAGGTATATGGTAAACACTCCTTGGGGCAATCAATCATAAGAGAATAGAAGGGCAATGTTTGCACAGGGAGACAGCTGGGGGGGCGGTTCAGGAGTGCTTGTGAGGGAAGGACACAGGAAAGAGGTCACCACAGGGAGGAAGTGGGAGGAGAGCTGTTACATTGTGGGGAATTGCAGTCAATGTCATGAGACAAAATGTGTATGAATTGCTAGAAAATAAATTTGCTCTATAAACTTTCACTCAAATCACAATTAGAAAAAAAAAACAAAAAAAGTAATGGAGCCAGAACTTGACGCTAGATATGATGAACTCCTCTTTATCCTAGACTACATTAAGTTCATTGTGTCTCTGATGCTCTCCAAACACTGGCCATGGTACAGACTCAGGTTCTGGAGGTCATTGAATATTAAATTTGGATTCATAGAACACCTGTGTACATAGGGTTTCTAATAGATACAATGGTATTGTGATTGTTGAAAACTTATTTACTCACTCAGTAGCTACATGACCTCAGGCAAATCATTTTACCTTCCTTGGCCAGTCTCATCTGTATAATGAGGATAGTAATTTCTACCTCATAGGAATTTTAGAAGGAATAAATTATATAATGTATATATATATAATGTGATGATAAGGGTGATGGTGGTGGTGGTAGTGATGGGTCATGGGGTGGATTTAGGGAAAAACTGATGGGTAAAAGGGAAAGAAAGGAGTCTAGAGATGGTGTTTTTTAGCTCCCAGAAGGAAGGAGCTATTAAAGGAAAGGAAGAGATTGCAAGCACTGGCTTCCTGATTTAAACACACTCATTGTCTAGTCAGAGCCTCCAGGGCAATGACTATAGTCTTCCCCATCCAGAGATGAATAAATAATCCCAGAAACCTGACCTTTTTGCAGCCAGCAACAAAAAGAAAGATGGAAAAAGGCAAGGCTGGCCCTTAATGTCACAGGGATGGGTGTTTTCATGCCACTTTCCCTGGCTGGGTCTTTTTTTCTCTCTCTGCAACTCTTTAACAATGTCACTGAGCAAACAAATGAACAAAGTCAGAAGATGGTGGTGGGCAGTTGAGTTACAAGAGAAAGGTGCTATTGCAAGTACTTTTGTTAACCAACCACCAGATGGTAAAAGAGAGACCTGTAGCTGTTAATTGTCATTGAGTCAATATGACTCATGATGACATCAAGTGTGCACAGTAGAACTTCTCTATAGGATTTCCAAGGCTGTGACTTTTTGGAAACAGATTGCCAAGCATTGCTCCTAAGGAGGCTCTGGGTGTGTTTGAACTGCCAACCTTCTGGTTAATAGTTCAGCATTTAACCATTTTTCCTACCCAGGAACTCCTAAAAGTGAAACCACCACTCCTTACTTATTCCTTTCATCATCACTTGCCCAAGACTGATCTTAAAAACTGACCAATTGAGCTGGGAAGATGATATTCTACTAACAGACCATGCACTTAGTCCCTCTATCAACAGAGATTTTGAGGAACTGGGTAAAGCAGATGCAAATAATGATACTGGGAGGTCTGGTGGCATAGTGCCTAAGGCATTTGACTGCTAACCAGAAGGTTCATGGTTTAAACCCACCAGCCACTCCTCAGAAGGAAGGTTGGGCAATCTATTTCCATATGATAAAACCTCAGAAACCCAAGGAGAAGTTGCTATGAGTCTGACTTGACTCGACAGCAGTGAGGTGTTTTTTTTTTTTTTTTTGGTTAATGAGAAGATAGTATTAGATCCACTGAAAGCAGTGAAAGGGAGCAGGTTAAGAGACTGAGAAAAATTTAAAAACCCACCCAGCCAGCAAAGCTGAAGTCATTAGAAATACAAAGAAAGTCAAGGAGGAGGGGAAAATAAAAGAAATAAAATCACGGAACCCACAGGCATTAAAGACTCAGAATAGCCACACCGGGAGTTTTTCAAGGTAAGCTAGGGCTACAAGTGGGGATGAAGATAGTACTGGGAAATGGAACAAGACTCCCTTAGCTTTAGCTGCTGCAGAGTCTGGACGGGAGCGGGGGAAAGGGAAGAGAAACTCTCTCCAAATAAACAAAACCTCAAATCAGACATACAGCAGTGGGCGTGAGTCCAACTCTTAGCAACCCTCTTTAGCACAAAATGGGCCTAGAACCTGGGATTTTGTGACTTGTGTATCCATGCAGAGGAGGGCAGCCCTTTAACCTTTGGGGTCAATGGTGGGTTAGGACTGTGGAACTTTGATTGATGGCTAAGCACCATCATCCGCAGACTCCTCTAGATGGAGCCAGGGGCCATAGCTGTCCTTTCCAAGCCTGCATCGCTGACTGAATTATTTTGCGCTAAGCACAGAAAACAGCTTCTGTCTTTCTTTTCTGGAGATCACTTTTTGTGCTGATCCCCTTTCTTCTGCACAGATGCTCCAATGAGTGAGCAGATTCTGCCATAATGGCCAGTTCCCAGGGCTGCTGGCTGAACATACTGGAAGAACCCCTCCTCAAATACCTTATCCTCCCCTTCTTCATTGACCCTCCACTTTACCAAGCATGATAGCCCTCTCCAGGGAATGTTTTCTTCTGACAACATGACCAAAGTAGGTGAAATGAAGTCTGGCCATTCTCCCTTCCAAGGAACATTCCAGCCACACTTCTTCCAGGACAGATTTGTTAGTCCTTTTAGCAGACTATGGTATTCTTAGAGTTCTTTTCCAACACCACAACTCAAAAGCATCAACTCTTCTTTGGTCTTCCTTATTCATTGCCCAGATTTCACATGCGTAAGAGGTGATTAAAAATTCCATGGCTTGGGTTAGGCATACCTTAGTCTTAGAAGAGATGATCTTTGCTCTTCATCATTTGAAAAAGGTCTTTTGCAGAAGACTTGCCTAACGCAATATGTCATCTGATGTCTTGACTGCTACTTCCATTGGTATTGATTGTAGAACCAAGTAATATGAAGTCCTTGACAACTTCAATCTTTCTTCCAACCACTGTGAAGCTTTTTATTAGACCAGTTGTGAGTATTTTTGTTTTCTTTATATTGAGATGTAATCCATACTGCAGACTGTAGGCTTTAATCTTCATCAGTAAGTGCTTCAAGTCATCCTCACTTTCAGCAAGCAAAGTTGTGTCATCTGTGTGTTGCAGGTTATTAATGAGTCTTCCTCCAATCCTGATGCCATGTTCTTCTTCACAGAATCCAGCTTCTGGGATTATTTGCTCAACATACAAGTTGAATAAGTATAGTGAAATGATACAACCTTGAAGCACTGCCTTCTTGATTTTGAACCATGCAATATCCCCTTGTTTTGTTCAAATGACAGTCTCCTGATCTATGTACAGATTCCTCATGAGTACAATCAAGTGTTCTGGAATTCCCATTCTTCTCAAAGTTAGCCACAAGTTGTTATGATCCACACAATTCAATGCTTTTGCATAGTCAATAAAATAAGTAAACATCTTTTTGGTATTCTTTGCTTTCAGCTAAGATCCATCTGACATCAGCAAGGATATCCCTCATTCTACATCCTCTTCTGAATCCAGTTTGGATTTCTGGAAGCTCTCTGTCAATATACTGCTGCAATTGTTTTTTAATTATCTTCAGTAAGATTTTACTTGCATGTGATATTAATGATATTGTTCTATAATTTCCACATTCTGTGGGATCACCTTACTTTGTAACGGGTACATATGGGGATCTCTTCCAGTCAGTTGGCCAGGTAGCTGTCTTACAAATCTCTTGGCATAGACAAGTGAATGCCTCCAGTGGGACGTCCAATTGTTGAAACATCTCAATAGGTATTCCTTCAGTTCCTGGAGCCTTGCTCTTCGCCTTTTTCTTCAGTGCAGCTTTGACTTCAGTGATTCTGTGTATTCCTTCCATCTTCTTTTGATGCTTCCTGCATCATTCAATATTTTCCCCATTAAAAAAAAAATAAATAGAATCTTTCAATATTGCAACTCAAGGATTGAATTTTTTTCTTCACTTCTTTCAGCTTGAGAAATGCCAAGCATGTTCTTCCCTTTTGGTTTTCTAACTCCAGATCTTTGCACATTTCATTATAGTAATTGGCTTTGTCTTCTCAAGCTGCTCTTTGAAATCTTCTGTTCAGCTCTTTTATCTTGTCATTTCTTCCATTTGCTTTAGCTACTTTTAGCTCAAGGGTAAGTTTCAGAGTCTCTTCTGACAACCATGTTGGTCTTTTCTTCCTCCCTTGTCTTTTTAATGACCTTTTTCTATCTTCATGGATGATGTTCTTGATGTTCAATGCATCAAATCGATTTTTAAATGATCTCTAAATTCAGGAAGGATATTATCAATGTCATATTTTGGCTCTCGTTGACTTGTTTTAATTGTCTTCAACTTGAATGTGCATATGAAACATTGATGGTCTGTTTCACAGTCAGCTCCTAGCCTGTTTTGGCCAAAGATATTGAACTTCTCCATTGCCTCTTGCCACAGATGTAGTCAATCTGATTCCTGTGTATTCTGTCTGGTGAAGTCCATGTGTATAGTCACTGCTTATGTTGTTGAAAAAAGGTATTTGCAATGAATAAGTCATTGCTCTTGCAAAATTCTATCATGAGATCTCCAGCATTATTTCTATCTCCAAGGCCATATTTTCCAATTACTGGTTACTCTTCTTTGTTTCTAACTTTTGCATTCCAGTCACCAGTGATAATCAACACATCTTGATTGCATGTTTGGTCGATTTCAGACTGCAGAAGTTGATAGAAATCTTCAATTTCCTCATCTTTGCCTTTGGTGATTGGTGCATAAATTTGAATAATAGTAATATTAACTACTATCAACTGGTCTTCCTTGTAGGCATATGGCTATTATCCTATCACTGACAGCATTGTACTTCAGGACAGATCTTGAAACACTCTTTGTGTTTCAAAGAGTGCCACACCATTCCTCTTCAATTCGTCAAATATAGGGACCCTAATTTATGGCATAAATACACTATTGAGCATAACCCGCAATGCACAAGCAGCAAAAGAGAAACTAGATTACTGGAAACTTTTAAAAATTAAATTCTTATGTGTACTGAAAGGCTTCTCCAAAAGGATAAAAAAAGAACCTACAGATTGGGAGAAAATATTTGGCTATGACATATCTGACAAGGCACTAATCTCTAAAATTTATAGAAAACTTCAACATCTCAACACCAAAAAGACAAACAATCCAATTAGAAATGGGCAAAGGACATGAACAGACACTTCACTAATGAAGATACAGAGGCAATCAACAAACACATAAGGAAATGATCATGATTATTAGCTATTGTTGTTGTTATATGCCGTCGAGTCAGACCCGACTCATAGCGACCCCTCCTTGGGTTTCTGAGGCAGTATCACTATGGAAGTAGATTGCCCCATCTTCCTTCTGAGGAGTGGCTGGTGGGTTTGAACCGCCAGCCTTCTGGTTATCAGTCAAGTGCCTTAGCCACTATTCTACCAGAGCGCCATTAGAGAGATGCAAATTAAAACAACAATGAGACATCATCTCACCCTAGCAATAATAGCAAACTTCAGTAAGACAGAAAATAACAAATGCTAGTGAGGGTGCAGAGAGATTAGAACTTTTATACATTGCTAGTGAGACTGTAATATGTACAGCCACTATGGAAAATTGTATGGTGTTTCCTTTTAAAAAAATGAAAATAGAAATACTATTTGATCCAGCAATTCCATTACCAGGAATATATCCTAGAAAGGTGAGAGACAGGACATGAATAGACATATGCACACCCATCTTCACTGCAGCACAAGTCACTATAGCAAAGAGATGGAAACAACCTAAATGCCCATCGACAGATAATTGGATAAACAAAATATGGTAAATTCACATAATGAAATACTATGCAACATTAAAGAACAATGAAGAATACATGAATCATCTCACAATATGGATGAATTTGGAGAACATTATGCTGAGTAAAATAAGTCAATCATAGAAGGACAAATATTGTATGAGTCCATTATTGTAAAAAGTTAAGGAAAGGTTTATGCAGGGAAGGAAATTCATTTTTTTGATTACTGGGAATGGGAGGGAAGGGTAGGGAAAATTTCAGACTAGTAGGAGGTCACATGTTGCTTGGGTGAGGGGAGGGGTGGTATGGAGAGAGTCTGTGACCAGCAAGGTGACAAAAGGGAAAGGGAGGACATAGAAATGTGCACAAAAGATATAGACAACAGAGGCAAATACTATTATATGCACAATACTGCATTGCCACTGGTACCAAACACTAGGCTATGAGTAAATGCATAGACAGGTGAAAAGATCAGGTGGGGTAGACGAATGAGAATATACCCACAATCAAGGATAAATTTGGCTGAAGATAGTCTTACATATGTACTTGTGCTACAAAATTATCCACATACATTAAAAAAGTAACAGAGGACAAGGTTGAAGTAGATTCTTAGAGACAACCAAACACCTTGAGGGAGAGAATCACCAGGCCGGCAGGCTCGGGACTATTGTCTCAGGGAACATAATGCTCAGTTGGCACAACATGGTACATAGAAATCTTGTTCTACATCCTACTCTGGTGAGTAGTGACTGGGTCTTAAAAGCTTTTTGAGTGGTCATCTAATGCAACTCTTGGTCTCCTCTCCTCTGAATCGAAAAGAGAGTGAAGAAAATCAAAGTCATTTGGAAACAATTAGTCCAAAGAGAAAAGGGACCACTAGGACTTCAGCCTTCATGACCCTGAGACCAGAAAAACTAGATGGTGCTCAGCTACCAATGCCAACCACTCAGAAAGGGACCAAAATTGGAGATCCTGGATAGAGTGAGAGGAAAAATGTGAGACAAAATTCAAAAACACAAAAATGATCAGAATTACTGGTTGGATAGAGATTGGAGGGACCCTTGAGATTATGGCCCCTGGTTATACTTCAGGCCTGGAAATGGACTCACTTCCATGGATTGGCACTCAGCCCAACAGTAGAAACACCTACAAGCAGAATACCTACCCCAGGGGGATGAACCCACCTACCCTAGGAAGATGCACCCTTTAGATTTATCAGCCATGAGACATCAGTGGGGCAGCATTCACACAGAGGGAAAACAGGACAGACAGGAATGCATAGATAAGAAGAACACAGGGAAGTGGTGGTCACGGAGAAAAGGAGAGTTTTTTTATGGTTGGAGAGTGTAATCTGGGCCATGAAATCAAATGTACATGAACTGTTGAGAGTAAAGTGAATGTGCTTTGTAAATTTGCACCCAAATCTCCCTCTCTCTCTCTCTCACACACACAAACTTACTAATTTATATATTTTGACCCAGTGTTTTAATTCATGTTAAACCTGTGAAATAAAATATTTTTATTCCTTTTTTGTGTGTATGTGATTTGGGTGAAGATTCACTTTCCTTACAGCAGTTCACATATACTTTGTTTCATGACATTGACCACAGTTTACCACAATGCAACAGCTCCCCTCCCACTTCCTCCCCATAGTTACCTCTTCCCTGTGTCCATCTCTCCATGGACTTCTG
>NW_006921597.1:15655255-15660868 GCF_000298275.1 Orycteropus afer afer | reverse complement strand
TCTATCAAGGATCTCCTACATAGATCCCCTTCCAAGTGGATGACAGTGGTAGCCAGGCACCATCTAGTTCTTCTGGTCTCATAGTCATATAAGCTGCAGATCAGATGGTGTACCAGTCACTAGGACTAATTGTTTCCATGACTTTTTTGTTTTCTTCATTCTTCTTTGCTCTGGACGAGGAGAGACCCATTGTTGCATCTAGATGGCAGCTTCCTAGCTTTTAAGATCCCAGTTGCTACTCTCCAAAGTAGGAGGTGAAACAATGTTTTGTATAGTATGTTATGCCAATTGAGCTTGATGTCCCCTGCGAATATTGTCCCAAGCCCGCAGGTTCAACTACTCGGTCCCTCTGGGTAGCTGGGTGTGACCAAGCAGTCACCACAACCTTGCCCCTTGTCAGCTCTACTATACACCTGGGAATTCTGCTCATTCACATAAACTTATAGGACCATTGTCTGCCAACCCTATATATGTTCTTGGATACACTCCCCATTTCATGCTGTTGTTGTTGTTATGTGCCATCAAGTCGGACCTGACTTCTAGCGACCCCTCCTTGGGTTTCTGGGACAGTATCACTCCGGAAGTAGATTGCCCCATCTTCCTTCCGAGGAGTGGCTGGAGGGTTTGAACCGCCAGACTTCTGGTTAGCAGTCAAGTGCCTTAGCCACTATGCTACCAGAGTTCCTAATTGTTCAGCCTAACAAGAATGACAGGAATGCATAGATAAGAAGGACACAGGGAAGTGGTGGTCATGGAGAAAAGGAGAGTTTTTTATGGTTGGAGAGTGTAATCTGGGCCATGAAATCAAATGTACATGAACTGTTGAGAGTAAAGTTAATGCGTTTTGTAAATTTGCACCCAAATCTCTCTCTCTCTCTGTCACACACACACACACACACACACACACAAACTTACTAATTTATGTATTTTGACCCAGTGTTTTAATTCATGTTAAAACCTGTGAAATAAAATACTTTTATTCTTAAAAAAAAAAAAAAAAAGGCTGATATTTGTTATATGGGTAGAAGCCTCCAGGAGAAACACCAGTGTTATCTCTGTGGATTCCAGGCCCACCTAATTGGAGAATATAGTAACAGGACACAAAGAAATAGTATTTCTTTAGTAATACTAATAGTAATAGAATACTAATAGTAATCCTAAATAGTAATAGAAAATTAACTTTAATAGAAATAAATGTACAGTTCTTCATTTAGGTCCAAAACAAAACAATAAAATGAAACGCTGACCAGGAAAGATTCAAGGAGACTTTCTAGTTTAATACTGCACCTGGCTAACATCTTCTCCCACCACCACTCATCTGTCCATTTGTCATACTGTTGTGGCTTTTGTGTTGCTGTGATGCTTGAAGCTATGACACCAGTATTTCAAATACCAGCCTGGTAGGTAGGTTTCAATGGAGCTTCCAGGCTAAGAAGACTGGGAAGGGAAGAAGGACCTGGCAATCTACTTCTGCAAACATTTATGAGTAGCAGTGGACCATTGCCTGACATAGTGCTGGAAGATAAGCCCCTAAGGTTAGAAGGTACTCAAAATATGAGTAGAGAAGAGCTGCCTCCTCATAGTAGAGTCTATCTTAATGACATGGATGGAGTAAAACTTTCTGGATCTTCATTTGCTTATGTGACAGGACTCAAAATGAGAGCAGACACATGCCAACATCCATTAAAAACAGGAACATGGAATGTATGAAATACAAATCTAGGAAAATTGGAAATTATAAAAAATGAAATGAAGGTGGATCCAAGATAGCAGCCTAGGCAGATATGCAATCCAGACCCTCTACAACAAAGAAACTAAGTGAAATGGATACAGATGAAAATCCTAGAACCCAAGGCTTCAAATCAAAGAATAAAGAAATAGATCAAATACCAATTAGAGGAAGAGACTGAATGAAAGCAGCAAACAAGGAAGCTTACGGAGTGGTGAACCAACTGGCCCAGAGCTACAATTTTGAATTATTGCAGTGTTCCAGGTAGCCATCTCTGCTTGCCCAAGACTACACTGGAACCCACATTGATGATCAGTGACCAGAGAAGTGGGATCTCTCCCCTTACTGTAAACCTCCCAGTGACCAGAGGCACCCTCCTACCTCCACCCACCCAGTGGCTATTCAAACGTCCCCCACTACCAGTGTTGTACTGCTTTTCTTTCAGTTTTCTTTGTATTTAATCTTAGTTCTCTCTTCTTCACCTTTTTTTTTTTCTTTCATTTCTCCCTCTTCTCTCCCCCACTTTTTGAAAAAAATTATTATATTTTAAAATTTGATCCTGAGGAGCAGAACCCCTGCCCCTCACTACCTCTATGGTCAGCAATGCCCACCCCTGCCCCTCCATGGTCAATAATGCACACTTCCACAGAGTGAGCATGCATTTCCACCACAGTCGTGTTTGGCTGCAAGTGCTTTCACTAGAATTGTGCTCCTTTTTATTTATTTATTTATTTCATTTTTTTATTTCTTCTTGGTTCTTCTCTCATCCTTCCCCTTGTTTTATTCTTTTATTCTTTGTCCCTTCTTTCTTTCTCTCTCTTTCCTTCCTTCCGTCTTTCCTTCCTTCCTTTTTTATCCCAAAGAGTGGTTGCCCACTTCCCACCACCGCTGACTCCATGGTGAGCAGCATCCACCACCACCCCTCTGCAGGATGTAGTGTGCGCTTGTGCAGATTAAACTCCATGTTCCTGATTCAGTCATTTTTGGTGGCTAATACTTGTGCCAGTACAGTGCCATTTTTTTTTCTTCTTAGTTCTCTCCCCCTCCTTGTTTTCTCTTTTCTTCTTCTTCTTTCTTTTTTTGATCCTACAGAGGGTGCGCGCCACCCTCCATCACCTCCTTGTTCAATAGCACCTGCCCCTACCCCTCCACTTTTGGAAGTGCATGTTCCTGCATAGCGAGTGCCACAGTCCCACTACAGCTATGTTTTATGGCTACCACTGGCATCAGTATTCTGCTGCTTTATTCTTCTTCTCTTTTTTTATTTCTTCTTAAGTCTTCCTTCTTCCCTCCTCTTTTGTTTTCTTTATTCTTCTTTTTAATTCCACTTCCTCCCTTTTTCTCTTTCTTTTTCTCTCCATCCTCAGCAGTCAGAAGCCAGTGACCCTACCCAGCCACGCCCACCACATCTGCCAACCCTTCCACTGAGCAAGTGCCACCACATCCTCCAGTACCACTGGATCAATGACAGATGGTAGCCAACACCTTCCCAGCCAGCCCTCAGATGCTCTACATGACTAGAGATCAGAAACTCATGCTCGCACTCCCATTCACTGACAAATCCAACTAGAGACATGTGGTGAGCACACCAGTGATGACAAGCTAGCAACCAGAATAGTACACCCACTCCATTGCCAGGATATATTAAAACAAAACAATACAAAAAAAAAAAAAAAAACAGGTTGAAGCAAACCAACATACAGTCAACAAATTAATTAAATAATGTCACAACGTCTCAGAGACTACAGACAACTTCAAATTACACACAAAGGACTTGATGGCTCAAGCAACTGACCAAAATATAGGACCAGAAAATCTTCCAGAGAAAGAAAAGCTATAGGAACTGATAAGAATTGATAGGGAATTCAAAAGAATTATATTTAGGTACCTTCAAAGGATTGAGGAGAGCTCCGGTAGCATAGTGCCTAAGGCATTTGACTGATAACCAGAAGTCTGGTGGTTCAAACCCACCAGCCACTCCTCAGAAGGAAGGTTGGGCAATCTACTTCCATGGTGATACCACCTCGGAAACCCAAGGAGGGCTTGCCGTGAGTCGAATCTGACTTGACAGCAGTGCGTTTTGCATAAAGGATTGGGAGAAGATCAACTAAGCCACAAACAAAAGCAAGGAAAACACAGATAAAGCTCTAGGAGAATTAAAAAGAAAAATAATAATAATACAGGAACGTGCTGACAAAATAAATGAAAAATTAGAAACCAAACAAAAACTGCAAATCCCAAAGACTAATATTAAATTTTCAGAAATATCCTTCTTTGGGTGTCCAAGGTGATATCACCGCAGAAGTAGATTGCCCAATCTTCCTTCTGAAGAGTGGCTGGTGGGCTTGAACTGCCAGACTTCTGGTTAACAGTCAAATGCCTTAGGTACTACGGCACTGTCCGAACCAGATAACCCATTGGAAGGGCAAAGGAACAGAATTGAATCAAAGGAAGACAGAATTAGCAAAATTCAAGACAAATCTCAATACCAATCTGTTACAGGAACAAACAGAAAAAAAAAAAAAAGTGATGAAACCTACAAATTATCTGGGATAGCATCAAGAGGAATAACTTCTATATAACTGGAATTCCAGAATAGGAAGGGACCAAAAAATAATAAAAAAAAAAAAAAAATTGGAAGAAAACTTTCCTAATATCATGAAGGATGAGAAGATAAGTATTCAAGAAGCTCAGTAAACCCAAAATAGGATAGACTCCAAAATAAAATCACCAAAGCATATCATAATCAAATTTTCCAAAGATAAAGACAAAGAACAAATTCTGAGAGCAGCTTGGGAAAAATGAAAATTTATCTACAAAGGAGAACCAGTAATACTAAGCTCTGCTTTCTCAATAGAAACAATTCAGGACAGAAGACAGCGGGGTAACATATCCAAAAGCCTGAAAGAAAACTAATGCTAACCAAAAATTACATAGCCAACAAAACTATCCCTCAGATACAATGGCAAAATGAAGACATTTTTAGATAAACTGAAATTAGGAAATTTGTAAAAACCAGGCCAACCTTACAAAGAGATATGAAAGATACAATGGAATACTATGCAACACTAAAGAATAATATAGAATCTACAAAACACTGCATAACATAGATGAACTTGGAGAACATTATGCTGAATGAAAAACTCAATCTCAAAAGGAACAATATTGTATTAGTTCACTATTGTAAAAAGTCAAGGAAGGTTTATATATAGAAGGAAACTTTCTTTATTTTTTACCAGGGATGGGAGGGGAGAGGAGGAGACACTGCTAGATAGGTAGAGACAAGTATTGATTTGGGTAAAGGGAAAGGCAATATACCACAAGCAGGTGACCAACACAATAACACTAAGGAAAATGAAGACATATAGAAGGGAACAAGAAGTATAGACAACAAAGATAAATCCTTCTACATATATAATACTACATTATCAGTGATAACAAACATCAATATAGGTAAACAGATGGGTAGAGAGGCTAAATCAGGTATAATCAGATATGTCTAGGCAAAAGGGTATATACCCATGACCATATATAAGATTGGCAGACAGTATTTCTACATATGTATCTGTATGTGCTTCAAGAATGTCCATAGATATACTACAGCTAACAAGGGGCAAAGTTATGATAATTTCTTAGCCACAGCCAACTGCCCTGATGGAGTGAATAATTGGACCTGTGGGCTTGGGACAAGGTCACAGGGGACATCAAGCTTAATTGACATAACATACCGTGGAATGTACGAAGCATGAATCTAGGAAAATTGGAAGTTGTCAAAAAGGAAATAGAATGCATAAAGATTGATATCCTCGGCATTAGTGAGCTGAAATGGACTGGTTTTGGCCATTTTGAATCAGACAACCATATGATCTACTATACTGGGAATG
>NW_006921597.1:15642526-15652395 GCF_000298275.1 Orycteropus afer afer | reverse complement strand
AAAAAGCCAGGTTTACTGGTCTGATGGAGCCTGGTGAGAACCCCAAGACTATGGTTCCTAGTTACCCTTCAGGTCTGGAATTAAACTCACTCCATGGCTTCCAGCCAGATGTACAGGCATATAGGATGAACGTTTGCATCAGGTAGATACATTCCTTAGAACAATCAATCATAGGACAATGGAAGGGCAGTATTTGTACAGGGAGATAGTTCAGGGGCAGAGATGCATAGGAAAGGACACAGGGAAGAGGTAACTACAGGGAGGAAATGGGAGAAGAGCTGTTACATTGTGGAGAATCACAGTCAATGTCATGAAACAAAATGTGTATCAATTTCTATATGGAAAATGAATTTGCTCTGTAAACTTTCACCCAAATCTCAACAAAATTTTTTTCAAAAAAAAAGAGATATGAGAGTGAGTCCTTCAGACAGAGAACCAAGAAAAGTGAAAAACAAACTGAGATTAAGACATGATAACATCATCTGGGAATCAACCCAGATATAGAAGTATCAAAAATAAAATAAATCTACAACACTGAAAATAGGGAACCAGAGATGTCAATTTGTAAAGAAAATGAGAATTACAAAACAAAAAGAGGGAATAAAAGGTGTAATTCAAGAACTTCCAAGTGAAGAGGAAGTCAAGACAATATCAAGATAATATCTTTTAAATTTGTGAAGAAAATGATAAATTACAGAGTAACCTCAAAGAAAATTAATACACCTTCTCACCAAAATAAAAAAAGGAGAAAGTCATATAGATTACATGAACACTGAAAAAATAGCAATGAAGGAAATTATAAGAAAATCCATAAAGAAAATGAATTTTGCACAAAAAAATATATAGAACAAAGACACCATCAACAACACACACATACAACAGGAAAATAACAGCAGTAAATTCATACTTATCAATAAAACTCCACTGAATGTGGATGGATTAAATGCACCAGTTAAGAGACAGAGAGTAGCAGGATGGATAAGAAAATATGACCCATCAATATGCTATCTACAAGAGACACACCTTAGACACAAGAAAAAAATAAGCTAAAAATCAAAGGATGGAAAAATACATATCAAGCAAATGGCTACCAAAAAAAGAGTAGGAATGGCAATACTAACTTCTGATAAAGTAGACTTTAAGGCAAAAACTAGCAAAAGAGACAAGGAATGTCATTATTATATTGATTAAAGGATCAATCCAACAAGAAGATGTAACCATAGTCAATATCTACACGCCTACTGAAAAAGCCCCAAAACACATGAATCTAACTTTAACAGAACTAACACCACTTTTGATGAAGGACAGAACAACTAGAAAGATATTTGACAAAGATACAGATCTAAACAACATAATCAACCAACTAGACCTTGTAGATGTATACATAACATTCCACCCCAAACATCCCAATATACATTCTTTCACAGTGCACATGACACATTCTCCTGAATAGACCAATAAATTGGTCTATTCTCCTGAATAGTGAGTGCAATAAATTTAAAAGCATCAAAATACTACAAAGCATCTTCTCATATCAAGACTGCTATAACAAAAGAAATCAACAACAGGACGATGAAGAAAAAAATCAAATACAGGGAAACTGAATAACACCTACTTAAAAACTACCAGATAATAGAGGAAAAAAGTGAAATAAAAAAAATTCATTGAATCAAACGAGAATGAAAACACACCATACAAAAAATCTTTGTGACAAAGAAAAAGCAGTGCTTAGAGGACAATTTATAGTAATAAATGCATACATAAAAAAGACAGAACCCTAACCAGTACCTAAAGCCAACATCTCCAACAATTAGAAAAAGAACAGCAAACAAACAAAAAAAAAAAAACCTACAGTTACCAGAAGAAATGAAATAATAAAGATTTGAGCAGGAATAAATGAAATAGAAAACTGAAAAATAATAGAATCAATAAGACTAGAAGTTGATTCTTTGAAGCAGTTTATAAAATTGACAAATCACTGGTAATTTTCACAAAGGAAAAGAAGGGGACAATGAAAATAACACAAATAAGAAATGAAATAAGTGATGTCACAACAGAATCTACTAAAATAAAAAAGATTATAACAAAATACCATGAAGCTCTGGCTCTGGTAGCATAGTGCCTAAGGCACTTGACTGTTAACCAGAAGGCGGCTGGTGATTCAAACCCACCAGCCACTCCTCAGAAGGAAGGTTGGGCAATCCTACTTCTGTCTATACTATACTGCCTATACTGCCTCAGAAATCCAAGGAGGGGTCACTATGAGTCGGGGCCTACTCGACAGCACATAACAACAACAACAACAACAACCATGAAAAGCTACACTCCAACAAATTTGAAAACCTAGAAGAAATTCATAGATTTTTAGAAACACACTACCTACCTAAAGACAATCTGAGTTAGAAAATTTGAACACACTCATCACAAAAGAACAAATTGAATAGATCATAAAAAATTCCCAACAAAAAAAGTCCTGGTATACCTGGCTTCACTGGCAAATTCTACCAAATATTCAAAGAAGAGCTGACACCAATTCTACTCAAACTATTCCAGAACATAGAAAAGGTTGGAATACTTCCAAACTCAGTCTATGATGCAAACATAAACCTGATACAAAAATCAGGCAAACACACCAGTAAAAAAATAAAATTATAGACCAAAATCACTCATGAACATAGACACAAAAATTCTCAAAATTTTTAAGAATCACCTCAAAATCCTAGGTGATAGAATCCAACACTATATCAAACAAATAATAATCATGACCAAGTGGGATTCATACCAAGTATGCAAAGATGGTTCAACATTAGAAAAACAATCAGTGTTAGATAACAGGATATCACATAAATAAAGCAAAGAAAAAGAACCATGATCATATCAATTGAGGCAGGAAAGGCATTTGACAAAATCCAACACCTGTTCTTGATGAAAATACTCAGCAAAATAGGAATAAAAGGAAATGCTCCAACATAATTAAGGACTGTGGTGGTTATGTTTGTGTGTCATCTTGGCTGGGCCTGGTTGAGTGGCTCAGCATCTGAGTGGAGTTATTCCCCATGGGGAGATTAGTAATTAACTCCATGGTGGAATCTATTGGAGCAGCTGAGTAGCTGCATTGGGTATGTGATCTGTTTCCCATAATAAGAAACAGCTTTTGGAATGGTCTCCAGTTTATGACATGCTTGAACCCTGCCTGTAGCCGTGTTGTTGTTTGGTAGCCTGCCATGCTCTGCCAACCTTGGGACTTTCAATGGACTTGAATTAATGGCCTGCCATGTGGTTTGGTAAAATTGGGACTGTGCCATTTTATTTGTTGACCTTGGGCTTGTTAGCCTCAGCAGCCAGTAGCTGCCTGAGTGAAGAAATGCCTCTAGCTTCAGTGGACCGGGAGCAAGAGGCAGAGCTGAAGCCCAAGGTTGAAGGGCTTTCACCCAGGTCCTAAGACCTGGCATTTTGACTTGGACTTTAAGCCTCCAAACTATAAGAGAATAAACTCCTGTTTCTTCAAGCCATCACATTTGTGGTATCTTCTGTCAGAGCAGCACTAGGTAACCAGAATAAGGGCCAATACACAAAACCAATGGCCAACATTATTCTCAATGGAGAGAGTCTGAAAATATTCCCCTTGCAGTTGGGAACAAGAAAAGGATGCTGTGTTAGATTGGGTTCTCTAGAGAAACACAAAAACCAGCACAGCGTACATATATATATATATATATATAGAGAGAGAGAGAGAGAGAGAGAGAGAAATTATCTTAGGAAAATGGCTCACAAACGTATAGAAGCTGGCAAGTCCAAATTTCCTGGAGGAAACGTCAGGCTGGCGGCAGCCTTAGCTTCTGCAAGCACAGGGGGCTGAGAAATTCAAGGCTGGCAGGAAGTACACTGGTTGTTGACTCCAACGAAAGACGAATCCAAGATCTCCAGCCGAACGGTGGGCTGCTAACTCACGGAAGGTTGTAGTCAAAACACCAGGGTTCCAATCCCTCAAAGAATGTCTCTCTTCCCAGGATGTCCCTGGATATCCTGGAAGCAGGCCACGCCCCTAGGGAAACTCCCCTTGGGCAGATTGTCCACTCAGAACACAGTCATCCAATCCCATCATGGGAACAACCACACAGAACTGGGGTCCAGCCAAGTTGACACACAGCTCCAACTATCACAGATGCCATTTATCACCACTCCTATTCAATATTATATTAGAAGTCTAGGCCAAGCAAGGGAAATAAAAAGTCTAGGCAAGCAAGGGAAATAAAAACCATGGAATCAGTAAAAATAATAAAATCATCTCTATTTGCAAATTATAATCCTATATAGAAAAAATCTCAGAGATTCAATAAGAAAATTCTAGAATTAATAGAAGGATTCAGCAAAGTGGCAAGGTACAAGACTGACATGCAAAAATCAGTCAGATTCCTCTATGCTAACAAAGAGAACTTTGAAAAGGAAATCAGGAAAACAATACCTTTTACAGTAGCCACCCAAAAGATGTAGTATTTAGGAAAAAATCTAACCAGAGATACCAAAGACCTATACAACAGAAACTATAAAACACTACTACAAGAAACAAAAAAAGACCTTCATAAATGGAAAAATATACCATGTTCATGGTTCAGAAGACTTAATTTTGTGAAAATGTCAATATTACCCAAAGTATCTTCAGATATAATGCAATCCTGAACTATATCCACATCATTCTTTAGTTGTTGTTGTTGTTGTTGTTGTTAGGTTCTGTAGAAGTAGTTCTTACTTATAGTGACCCATGTACAACAGATTGAAACACTGTCGAGTCAGGCACCATCCTCACAATCATTCATATATTTGAGCCCATCATTACAGCCAGTATGTCAATCCATCTCTTTAAAGGTCTTCCAACTTTATATGGGAAAAAAAGAGACCCTGGATAAGCAAAGTACTACTAAAGAAGAACATAGCAGAAGGTCTCATACTCCCTGATCTCAAAGCTTACTATACAGCCATATTAGTCAAAAGGGCTAGTATTGCCATAGTAACAGACACACAGACCAATGGAACAAAATTGACAACCCAGAAGTAAATCCATCCACCTATGGATGGCTGATCTTTGACAATGGGGCAAAATTCTTTAAGTGGGGAGAGAGAGTCTTTTTAACAAATGGTGTTGGCAAAGCTGGATATCCATTTGCAGAAAAATGAAACAATCCATATTTCTAACCATATATAAAAACCAACACAAGATAGATCAAAGATGTCAAACCTAAAACTGTAAATATTATCAAAGCGGGGGGGAAGAGGCAAACTAAGGATACTAATTCAGGGCATAAATATGCTATCAAACATAAATAAAAATATACAAACAGCAGAAGACAAACTAGATAACAGGACATCCCCAAAATTTAATATTTATATTCATCAAAAAACTTCATTAAAAGAATAAAAAGAGAACCTACAGATTGGGAAAAAAAACTGGCAATGGAATATCAGACAAGGGACTAATCTCTAAAATTTATAGAAAACTTCAGCATTTCAAGAACAAAAGAACAAACAATCCAATTAAAAACCAGGCAGAGGACATGAACAGATATTTCACTAAAGAAGACATTCAGGTGGCCAACAAACACATGAAGAAATACTGGAGATCATTAGTCATTGAAAAGATGCAAATAAGCATAATAATGAGGTACCATTTCATCCCAGCATTAATAGCAAAGTTCAAAAAATAGGAAAAAAACAAATGTTGGTGAGGTTGTGGAGAGCCTGGAACCATTATACACTGCTGGTGGGACTTTAAAATGGTACACCCACTGTGGAAAACAGTATGGCATTTCCTTTAAAAATTGGGAATAGAAATACCATATGATCCAGCAATCCTACTAGTAGGGATATATCCTAGAGAAATAAGAGCAGTGATAAAACAGATATATGATATGCATGTTCCTCACAGCATTTCTCATCATTGCAAAGTGATACAAATAGCTTAAGTGTCCATCAGCAGATGAATGGATAAATTATGATACATACACACAATGGACTACTACTCAACATTAAAGAATAATGATGAATCTGTGAAACTTAACATGGATGAACCTAGGGGATGCTGTGCTGAGTGAAATTATTCAATCACAAAAGGACAAATACCATATAAGACCACTATTGTAAATGGTCAAGAAAAAGTTTACACACTGAAATATTCTTTGAAGTTTATCAGGGTTGGGAGGGAAAAAGGATAAATTGCTAACTGGAGGGTTGTTGTTGTTGTTATGTGCCATCGAGTCGGCCCCGACTCATAGCGACCCCTCCTTGGGTTTCCGAGGCAGTATCACTACGGAAGTAGGATTGCCCAACCTTCCTTCCGAGGAGTGGCTGGTGGGTTTGAACCGCCGGCCTTCTGGTTAGCAGTCAAGTGCTTTAGCCACTATGCTAGGGTAGACATGTAATAATTTGGGTGAAGGTAAAGGCAATATATAATAAGGAGGAAGACAGGACAAAATGATCAAGGCAAAGGAAAACACTGGAAGGAAGACAAGAGTTAAAGACAACCAAGGTAAGTACTGTTATATATATAATTCTGCAATAACAGTAATAACAATAATCTATGAGTGGATCCATAGATAAACATGCAAGCTGACTAGGTGTGGGAAGGCAAATGGGACTACACTTATATATATAGGCTTGGCAGAGGATATTTCTACACATATATCTATATATATGCTGCAATTATATCTCTGAATATAGTAGAGCATACAGGGTACGAAGCTACAAAAACTTCTTACCCAAACATCTTGAGAGAATTAGTTCCTGGAACATCAAGGTCAATTGGCATAACATAGTCCACAAAAACAATGTTCTCCCTCCTACTTTGATGAGTAGAAACAGGTTTTAAAAGCTTGTGGGTGGCCATCTAAGGTGCCACTATTGTTCTTTTCCATTCTGGAGAAAAGAAAAGTGAAGAAAATCAAAGATGCAAGGAAAAAGTCCAAAAGACTAACAGGCCATGCACACCCCAGCCTCCACAACCCTGAGACTAGAAGAAATAGATGGTGTCCAGCCACCACTGCCAACCACTCTGAAAGGAATCACAATAGGAATTCCTGGATAGAATGAGAGAAAAATGTGGAACAAAATTCAAAATAATAGAAAAGACCAAGCTTACTGGTCTGATAGAGACCCATGGAGCAGAATCCCTGTTCTATGGCCTTTACACACCCTTTAAACCTTGTCCAGAACTTATCGCCATGGCTCAACTTTCAGTCAAACAATAAACAGGCCTATGTTGTTGTTATGTGCCATCGAGGCCTATAGGGTGACCAATAATAACAAGGAGGTACACACTCCTTTGAAAAATCAATCACACATAATCAAAAGGGTGGGATTTGCCCAGGAATAAATCACAGTGGGCAGGAAATAAAATGGAAACAGTAAATATAGATTGAAGTTGTCAAGGATTTCCTGCCTTCTGTGATTTATTCCTGGGAAACAGTAAATATAGGAATGGGGAAAAGTGCTGTTATATTGTGAGAATAGTAATCAATGTCACAAAACAAAACGTGTATGAATAGAAAACAAAGTCAGTCTATAAACTTTCACCCAGGTCACAATAAAAAGTTAATTAAAAGAAGAAGAGGAAGAAGAAAGAAAGAGAACGCTTAAGAACAGATATCCTAGGCATTAGTGACCTGAAATTGACTGGTATTGGACATTTTCAATTGGACAATCATGTGGTCTACTATGCCATGGATGACAAATTGAAGAGAAATGGCATTGCATTTATTGTTTAAAATAATATTTCAAGATCTATCCTGAAGTACAACACTGTCAATGATAGGATGATGTCTATATGCCTACAGGAAGACCAGTTAATATGATTTGTAAAATTAACAAACCAACCACTAATGCCAAAGATGAAGTATTGAAGAATTTTACCAACTCCTATAGTTTGAAATTAATCAAGCATGAAATCAAGATGTATTCATAATTACTAGTGATTGCAGTGCAGAGTAAGAAACAAAGAAGGATCAATAGAAAATACAGCCTTGGTAATAGAAACAATTCTAGAGATTGCATGATAGAATTTTGGAAAACCAATGACATATTCTTTCAAAATACCTACAAAAACAACATAAATGATGAGTATACACTCAGACTTTGCCAGCTGGAATGCATAGGAATCAAATTGACCACATCTGTCAAAAGAGATGATGGAGAAGCTTAATATTTTGAGTCAGAACAAAGCCAGAGAGTGACTGCAGAATAGACCACAAATTGCTCATATACAAGTTCAAGTTGAAGTTGTTGTTGTTGTTTGTTAGGTGCTGTCATCTCCAATTCTCAGAGACCTTGTGTACACAGAATGAAACATTGCCTGGCCTTTTGTAATCTTAACAATCCTTGCTATGCTTGGGCCCATAATTGCAATCATTGTGTCAATCCATTTCATTGAGGATCTTCTCTTCTTTGCTGATCTTCTGCTTTACCAACCATAATATCCTTCTCCAGGGAATGGTCGCTTCTGACAACATAACCAAAGTAGGTGAGATGAAGTCTGGCCATTCTCACTTCTAAGGAGAATTCCAGTTGCACTTCTTCCAGGACAGATTTGTTTGTTCTTCTGGCAGTCTGTGCTATTTTCAGCATTCTTCACCAACACAAAAATTCAAAGGCATCCATTCTTCTTCAGTCTTCCTTATTCATTGTCCAGTTTCCACATTCATATGAGGCTATTGAAAATACCACAGCTTGGGTTAGGTGCATCTTGGTCTTCAAAGTGACATCTTTGATCTTCAACACTTTAAAAAGGTCTTTTTGCAGGAGACTGTCCCAGTGCAATACAACACCTGATTTCCTGACTGCTGCTTCCATGGGTGTTGATTGTGAATCCAAGTAAAATTAAATCCTTGACAACTTCAATCTTTTTAAGTTGAAGTTGTAGAAAATTAAAATGAGTCAATGAGAGCCAAAGTACAACCTTGAGTATATCTTTCCTGAATTTAGAGACCATCTCAAAAATAGATTTGATGCACTGAACACTAATGATCAAAGACCAGACAAGTTGTGGGGTGACATCAAGAAAATCATCACATGTTAAAAAAAAAAAGAACAAAAAAAAGTCATAAAAACATAGAAAAGAAAGAAAAAAACAAAATGGACATCAGAAGAGACAAACTTGCTCTTGAATGAAGAGTAGTTAAAGTGAATGGAAGAAATGATTATGTAAAAGGGCTGAACAGAAGATTTCAAAGGCAGCTCAAGAGGACAAAAATGTTATAATGAAATGTGCAAAGAAATGAGGTTGGAAAATCAAAGGGAAAGAACATGCTTGGCATTTCTCAACCTGAAAGAATTGAAGAAAAATTCAAGCCTCAAGTTGTGATATTGGAAGATTCTATGGGTAAAATATTGAACAATGCAGGAAGCATCAAAAGAAGATGGAATGAATACAGAGTCACTGTATGAAATAGAATTCGTCAACATTCAAACATTTCAGTAGGGAGTTCCGGCAAGATGGTGGACTAGGCAGAAAGACTCCACAGACCCTCTTCAACAAAGAAAAGGGATGATATAGAAGTGGACTAAATCCCAACTAGCAGAAGAATTTGTGTGAAAATACCAAAAAAGGAGACAGATGGAGCTGCGGTCTGGCAGCAATCCTGAGTGATCTTGATGGCACAAACAGCTTGGAGATTCCCGACTGGTGGTAGGACCTAAGAATTAACCTAAAAATCAACCCTGCTAGCCAGGGACTGCACAGATGACTGCTCTGCTGGCTAGGGAATAAATAGAGAAGGTGAAGAGAAAGGCAAGCTGAGCTGTGGACTTTTGCCGGTCCGGAGGGCACCACAATTTTGAAGGTTTAAAAGCAGCTTGACTATTTTGGATATTTAAAGAGACAA
>NW_006921597.1:15624129-15637079 GCF_000298275.1 Orycteropus afer afer | reverse complement strand
TCAACCATATATCACAATAAAAAAAAAAAAGGCCAGGTTTATTGTTCTGATAGAGCCTGGTGAAATCTCTGAGACTAGGGCTCCTAGTTACTCTTCGGCCTGGAATTGAACTCATTCCCATGGCTTCCAGGGGCTCTGATGGTGTAGAGTGTAAGGCATTTGACTGTTAACCAGAAAGCTAGTGGTTCAACCCCACCACCCACTCTTTTGGAAGGAAGATTAGGCAGTCCACTTCCGTAGAGATACCACCTCAGAAACCCAAGGAATGGTTGCTGTGAGTCAGATCCAACTCCACGGCAGTGAATTCAGTTTTTGTTTTTGGCCCATGGCTTCTAACCAAATAGACAGGCATATAGGGTGAACATTTATATCAGGTAGATACACTCCTTAGAACAATCAATCATGGGAGAACAGAAGGGCAGGATTTGTAGAGAGAGATAGCTCAGGGGTCAGGAATTCATTGAAAAGGACACAGGGAAGATGTAAACACAGGGAGGAAGTAGGAAGAAAGCTGTTACATTGTGAAGATTGCAGTCAATGTCATGAAACAAAATGAGTATGAACTGCTGTATAGAAAATGAATTTGCTCTGTCAACTTTCACCCAAATCACAATAAAAAAATTTTTTTAATGATTTTTTTTTAATAAATAGCAGTCAAGGAAACAGGCAATGTATTGCATTGGGCAAGTCTGCTGCAAAACGCCTCTATAAAGTGTTAAAGAACAAAGATGTCACTATGAAGACTAAGGTGCACCTAATGCAAGCTATGGTATTTTCAGTCATTTCATATGCGTGTGAAAGTTGGATGATGAATGAGGAAGACCGAAGAAGAACTGATGCATTTGAATTGTGATGTTGGCGAAGAATACTGGAAATACCATGGACTGCCAGAGGAACAAACAAATCTGTCCTGGAAGAAGTACAGCCCGAATGCTCCTTAGAAGTGAGAATGGCCAGACTTTGTCTCATACATTTGTGTGTTGTCAGAAGGGCCCAGTCCCTGGAGAAGGATATCATGCTTGGTAGAGTAGAGGGTCAGCAAAAAAGCAGGTGACCCTCAAGAAGACGGATTGACACAGTGGCTGCAACAAAGGGCTCAAGCATAGAAAATATTGTGAGGATGGTGCAGAACCAGGCAGTGCTTTGTCTTGTTGTGCATAAGGTTGCTAGGTGTCGGAGCTGACTCCATGCCACCTAACAACAACAACACAAGAGAGACATCTAAAACAAAACAGCTCAGAAAGATTAGAAGTAAAAGAATTGATAAATATATCTGAAGTAAGTGCAAATAATAGAAAGTAAATATGGAATGTTAATACTAGTCATAATTGAGTTTAAGAAAACAGGATTAAATGGGACTTGGATTAATTTCTACACAATTATTGTTATGGGAATATGTAATTATAAAAATTCAATCAATCCATAAATATGAGGAATAAAATGTGAAAGTATTTCTTTCAATACTTTTAATATTACTCCATTCCCAAGAGGTGACCTCTGTTAAGTATTTGGTGTATATTTTTCTAGACCTTTATGCATTTGTATACTTATATATTCACACACAAATATACTGCTTCGGGGATTTTGTTTAATCATAATTGTGGCAGTGAAGGTTTGTTTCTCAGAGTTAGTGACACCCTCCAGCTGCAGCACCTTCAGGCCAATTGCAGTGTTCGAACCAAGGTCATGGTCTCCCTGGCTAGCAATCAATCACTGAGCATAGAGGGGAGCCTTTGACCTGGTCCTTTCTGCCCAACACAGGACAACTCTATCAGCAATCTTTGCATTGAATCTGCCTGTTGCACAAGCCAAGACTTTCTCAGGGTTACACCCAAATCTCAGACTCTTCCTCTCCAATTTTCTTTCCTTCCCTTCTTCTTTCATGGTGTCACACCTGCATCATGGTTTGAAGGTTTTTTCCTCCCCAGTCCAGATCTCTTTTGTCTTTCATACCTCCAATTAATCTCCTGCACTTCTAACTATATTTTGGTATCCAAAAGACACAATTGGTACCAGAAATATTCTAAGAAAATGGGGGCTAAGATAAGGTTTTGAGACTGGATCACTCACTGCTCAACTGGGAGGACTCTGTTGAGTGGGGACATGGATAGTCCATCACACAAGGTAATGGCTTAATTGCTAAAAATTTCATGAGGGATGACTTTGGAAAACATATCAGGGAAGGGAAACATTCTGGCATTTAAAGAGTATGAATGGAACAAGGCATAAAAGGTCAATGGGACTGGCTGATTATAGACTCTTATTTTCTGCAACAGGAGAATGGATACAATTCAAGATCTGAGAATCTGGGTCATGGAGTCAGATGACTGAATGCCAGCCAAGGCAGGTCTGTTAGGCTAAGATCAAGGCCCTTGTTGAGAAAACCTGAGACTCTGAAAAATGGAATGAGGTATTAAAAAAAAAAAAAGAATTGTGGTTCTGCATACAACCTTCAACTCTCAGAGCCTTCAGAGTGTCTGCCCCTCCTTATTAAAAACTGGAACTTTGTCCCATGTGGAAATATACATCAGAGTCTTCTCCTATGCAAGGCAGCAGGTACCCCCTTTGAGCTGTCCCTACTTCCTCCTAGCTGCCAGTTTTATTTGTTATTGTTGTTAGTAGTAGTAGTCATCCAGCCAGCTCTGACTCATGGAGACCTTATGTCTAACAGAATGAAACATTGTCCAGTCCTGCACCATCTTCATGATCATTGGTATATGTGGCAGTTACATCTGTGTGTCAACTTGGCTGGGCCTGGTTGAGTGGCTGGGCAGCTGAATGTAGTTATTCCCCATCGTAAGACTGGTAAATAACTCCATGGTGGGATCTATTGGAGTAGCTAAGTAACTGCTTTGGGTATGTGGTCTGCTTCCCATATATAAGAAGCAGATTTGGGAATGGTCTCTACCTTATGGCATGCTTGAACCCTGCATGTAGCCATGTCATTGTTCAGCTGCCTGCCATGCTCTGCCGACCTTGGGACTTTCAATGGACTTAAATTAATGGCCTGCTGTGTGGTTTGGTAACATCGGGACTATGCCGTTTTATTTGTCAACCTTGAGCTTGTTAGCCTCAGCAGCCAGTAGCTGCCTGAGTGAAGAAAAGCCTCTAGCTTCAGTAGGCTGAGAGCAGGAGGCAGAGCTGAAGCCCAAGGTTGAGGGGCTTTCAACCAGCCCCTAGAGCCTGGCACTTTGAACTCGGACTTAAAGCCTCCAAACTGTAAGAGAATAAACTGTTGCTTGTTCAAGCCATCCTATTTGTGGTATAAACCTGTCAGAGTGGCACTAGGTAACCAAAACAGTATGTTTGAGTCCGTTGTTGCTACTGTTACATGAATCCATCTCATTGAAGGTTTCCTTCTTTTTCATGACCCTCCACTTTACCAAACATGATTTCTTTTTCTAATGATTGGTCTTTCCTGATGTTGTGTCTAAAGTAAATAAGAGGAAGTCTCACTATCCTCACTTCTAAGGAGCTTGCTGGTCATATTTCTTCTAAGACTGATTTGTTCTTCTAACAGTCTATGGTATATTTTAAATCCCAATAACACAGCTTAAGAAATGTTGGACCTGGTAAGGAAGAAGAGATCATACTTCAAAGAATGTGTGAGAATTAGCTCACTTGTTCAAGCAGAAGCCAAGAGAGTATTCATGGTATTGAATTTTTAGGGTGCAAGACCAAGAGGACATTACACTGATAAACAAGGGTTCATTGACCCCATCAGTACTCTCTCAGGAAATGGGATTTAACACCCTAGCAAGGACTCCAGAGGATGGGGCAAACTAACTACTAAAATGACTCTTAGAATGTGATGGCTTAAGATGAACAAAGGAGCTCTGGTAGCATAGTGCCTAAGACATTTGACTGCTGACCAGAAGGCTGGTGGTTCATACCCACCAGCCACTCCTCGGAAGGAAGGTTGAGCAATCTACTTCCGTAGTGATACCACCTCGGAAACCCAAGGAGGGGCCACTATGAGTCAAGCCCAACTTGACAGCATGTAACAACAACAAAAACACAAGATGAGTAAAGGTGAAAAGCCTAAATTGCTGTGAAAGATGGTGGAGGAAGGGATTAAAAAGGCTCCAAGCAGTGAAGCCAGAAAACCCACATAAGGATTATGTTCCTTGAGAAGGTTCAGGCCTCAGGGATACATGAGTGAGAGGAGTAACAGCATAACTGAAAAGTTTAGTTGTGGCTCTCCTCTGTAAGCCACATCTGATGGTAGGTCATGTGGTCATGGAGTGAGCTTGGCTGCTTAGCAATGTGGAGAATGCTCTCCAAATACTCCCACTCCTGATAGTAAAGCTCTTATGGCAGCACATAACCAACAGAAGCCAGAAAGCTGCAATTACAATAACGACTAGCAAGGTCAGAGTATCAGCCAAGGGTGCCTACCTGCAGAGAGTGATGAAGATGGTTACTAGAACACAGTGGCCCCTAAAACAAAAATAGATGGATAGCCATTAAGAACTCTATTAAATATGGACAATCTAAAGAAGGTAAGATGTATGAATGGGAGGCCTGAATGGAAAAAACTCACAACCCTTTACTGAGATAATTTTCAGACCTGGAAATTTTCTAAAGAAGTGGCCAAGACCCCAGGCCTACATATAGACAGACTGTCTAATGTCATTTTGTTTTCTGGCATGGTTTCTTCTACTTCTTCTTCATCATGTGGCATGGATCAAAAACACTAATGTCCATCAAGTTGTTTTCTGTTAATTCTTCTGGTGTGGTGTCTATTAGCTCTGAATTTCTCCAAGATCTAGATCTTTAAACAATCTGCATAAAAGTGGACTCACGCAGTTCAAACCTGTGTTGTTCAAGGGTTAGTATGTGCCAAATAATATTACACTGAAACATAAAGCAAAATAATGTTATTATTACCAAGAGAAAATGTATAATTAACTTTGATTTTAAAAAGTAAGCAATTTGGCCAAAAAGAGAGAAAACATATAAGTTTATATGTTTATAATTGAGTATTATAATTTTTAAATAATACTATGCCCATAAACCAGGAATTATGGAATACTTAGTTAAACCAATAATATTTTAAGATATAAAGATCACGTCAGCAAATTTCAAAAAAGCAAAACTTGTGTAGGACCTGTGATCACAAGATAATGTGATATAATTGTGTAGGATCTCTGATCACAATATAATGAAATTGCAATTAAGAACAAAAAAAATTAAACATACAGAAAAATGCCCTCGACAATGCGGAAATGGAAAAAAAAGTGTTACTAAATAACTGCTAGATTAATAAGAAAAGTAAAATTATAATTACCAATTATTTAGAAAATAAAAATGAGAACATTACATATCAAGATTTATTGGCTACATTCAGTGTTTTGCTCAAAGGAAAAGTTATAAAATTGAATTACTAAATTATAAAACAAGAAAAATTAAATAAAGTTAGTATTTAATTCAAAAAGTTAGGATAAGAAAATCAAAATAAGTATAATTAAAATTGGAAGAAAAATTACAAAGATAAAAGCAGAAAATGATTTAAAAGGTAGAAAAGTCACATTATCAAATAAATCCAAGAAATGAGTCTTTGAGAATATCTGCAGTTGGACAAATTGTTGGAAATTGTAATTAGTGAAAAGAAGACAGAGAAAACATAGGGACATAATATGAAGTATGAGAGAATAATATAATCAGACAGAAAGGAAACTGGAAAAATACATGTACAATATGATGCTAATACATTTGAGAATTTAGGTAAATGGGTAATATTTTTTGAAAATAAAATGCTCAATATTGCCTCAAGAAATAGAAAATCTGATTAGAATAGTAATTTCTAAGGGAGAAATTGTAAAAATTTCTCAAAAAAGTGCTGGACTCAGAGACTTTTATTGTCAAATTATTTTAGACATTCTGAGTAGGGAAAATTTCTACATTAGTCAACCTGTTTTAGAGCCTAGAAAAGATGAAAATCTTCCAAATTCATTTTATGGATCAAACATATCCCAAAACTAAATCATCGACTAGGACGCAAAGAGAAGTTCAGACAAATATCATATACTTATATAGTGGGAATAATCTTAAACATGATGCAAACCAATAAAATTTAAAACCACAGTGGGGTAATTAAGTTTGTGTGTCAACTTGGCTGGGCCTGGTTGAGTGGCTGGAAAGCTGGATGTACTATTCCCCATGATGAGACTGGTAATTAACTCCATGGTGAATCTACTGTGAGTGGCTGAGTAGATGCCTTAGGGATATGGTCTGCTTTCTATATATAAGGAGAAGCCTTGGGGAATGGTCTCTAGCTTATGGCACTCTTGCAGCCATGTCGTTGTGTAGCAGCCTGCCATGCTCTGCCGACCTTGGGACTTACAATGGACTTATATTAATGGCCTGCCATGTGGTTTGGTAACATCGAGACTGTGCCTTTTTACTTGTCAAGCTCGGGCTTGTCAGCCTCAGCAGCCAGCAGCTGTCTGAATGAAGAAAAGCCTCTAGCTCCAATGGGCCAGGAGCAGGAGGCAGAACTGGAGGCCAAGGCTGATGGGCTTTCACCCAGCCCCTAGAGCTTTGCACTTTGAACTCAGACTTCTAGCCTCCAAAAATTGTAAGAATAAACTCCTGTTTGTTAAGGTTGTCCCATTTGTGGTAATATATTCATATCAAAGCTGCACTAGGTAACCAGAGCACATAGTATATATTTAAAATATACTGTGACCAAATGAAGCTTATTTCAGAAATGCAGTGATAGTTCAGAGTTAGGAAATCTATTAATATAATTTACATTATAAACAGCTAATTAATGGATCATAAACCAGAAAAACCAAACTCACTGCCATCGAGTCAGGTCCAACTCATAGCGACCCCTCCTTGGGTTTCCTAGGCAGTATCACTAGGGAAGTAGATTGCCCAACTAGATACCGAAATAGATAAAATTCAAAATCTCTTTCTGATTATATTTAAAAAAAAAAAAAAAAAAAAAACCTTAAGAAATTATGAAAAGAAGGATAATTCCTTAGTAAAATAATACATTTTTTTTCTCATAATAATAGCCAACATATTTGATTGTAGTGTCTTAGGCATTGTGGTAGTTAAGAATGTATGTCAACTTGACTGGGCCATGGTTTTGAGTGGCTTGACACTTGGATGTAGTTTTTCCCCATGATAAGATTATAATCACCTCTGTGATGGAATCTTCTGTGAGTTGAAGAGGAGTTACCTTCAGGGTGTGGCCTGCTTCCAGTATATATGGAGAAGTTTTAAAGAAAGTCACAAGCTTTTTGGCACATTTGGATCCTGCATTTGGCCACGTCTTCATCTCCAGTTCCTGGACTTGAACCAGTGGCCTGCCATGTTGCTTGGTGATCTTGAAATTGTGCCATTTTACCTGCCAACCTTGGGTTAGTTAGCTTCAGCAGCCAGGAGCTGCCTGAGTTAGGAGATGCCTCCAGCTCCAGTGGGTCTGGAACAAGAGGCAGAGCTGAAGCTCAAGGTCAAGGGGCCTTCACCCAGCCCCTGAGCAGGCACTCTGAATTTGGACTTCTAGCCTCCTAAAGTGTAAAAGAGAAATTCTTGTTTGTTACAGCTCTCTGCTTGTGGTATTTCTGTTATAACAGCACTAGTGAACCAAAGCAGATGTAGTCCCATTAATTTCAGAAATAACATAAGGAAACTTGTTATCACTACTATCATTTATCACTGTTCTAAAGCCAGAATAGAAAGAATAGCTAATTAAATAAGACAATTAAAAATGAGATATACAAATAATAATAACAACAACTAAGATTTTATGGTACGCTTACTGTATTTCAGGCACTGCTCCAAGCAATTTTCACTTTTCACTTAGTGTATGTAACAACCATGTGAGGTGCTACCATTATTATGTCCATTTTACAGATAAGGAAACAGGTTACTGGAAGGTTAAATAATTTATAAAGATAAGTAGTATAGTAAATAATTAACAGGCAAGTACACAAATTATTAGCTTTTGCAGATGCTGTCATTGTTTTCTTAAAAAGCCTGAGAATTATCTGAAAATTGTTAGAAAAGTACTACTAATAATAACGCAGCCTCTGTCTCACACCATCTTACTCTTCTCTAGGACACCACAAGAGCCATCAGGCAAGGCAGATGTTTAATTTAGTCCTGGCAAGAGGGTAAGATGTTTGTCTTCTCTACTTACTCATCTTAATCCTTAATTACCACCCATCCTCCCCAAGCAGTCCCTCTCATTTTTACTTTGCTCTCACTTGCAATCGAGGGTTGAGCCCCAAAGACATCTGGAATCTTAAAACCTAGTAATGATACACAGACACAAACAGGGGAACAAATAAATCCTTTAGAAATCTCTGACCACAGATAATGTGCATTGGTAAGGCCTGAAAAGCTCCACTCCCCAGGCTTAATAACACTGGGATGGGCATAAGATTGCCAAAAGGGCATCCTTCTTCAAGACACAGATTCAAATTTCAGTACGGACTGTGTTACTCAGTGGGCCAGGCCCTGCATCACAGTGTTAGCCTCTGTGAATTCTCAGAGGACTGGGCCCAGACAGCTGTGTCCTGACAGAGAGGGAGGCCTGCTAGGGCAGCTTAGAAGGGGCTCCAGGCAAACTGGGACACCATGAGGACACAGGGCATCTGAGGCATAGCAGTGGGTAAAGACAAGAAGAAATAAATGGACTGCACAATGACTAACACTGGCCTTTCCAGGACAAAATCATTATGTTAAGGCCATTAGGCTTTGGCACTCAAATGATCCTGAGCATGTGGGAAACAGTATAGTAGAGTGGAAAAAACACTGCACCAAGATCCAAAAGATCTTTTCAATCAAAGACTCTACAGAAGAAATCCTGATCAAAAGGCAGAGGGAGGAGATGTGGGACAGAATGTCAAATTCGCATGGAATCCAGACTTTCTGGAGCCACTGAGGTTGGGTGAACCCACAAAACTATTGCTCTGAGACAATCTTTAAACCTGAAACAAAAAACATCGCCTGAAGTCTTCTTCAAACCAAACAATAGTTTAGCTTAGTTAGTAAATAATGTCTGCTTTGTGCATTACGATCTTTTAAAGAGCGATGTATAAGGAATCAAACTGACAACAGTACCTTGAAAACTTAGATAGGAAGCTTAGAGGGCAGTAGAGCTTACGTTAGTTGGAGAGGAACAATTCAGGAAAGAAGGGTGATAATTATTGCACAATTTGAAGAATGTGATAGAGTGTCACTGAATTGGACATGTACAAATTGTTGATTTGGTGTATGTTTTTCTGTGTATATTCTCAACAACAATAAAATAAAATATTTAAAAAAAAAAAAAAGATCTAAAAGACCTGCACTCATGTCCTTGCCCTACTCCTCACTGTGTGTCTTTTGGTGAACTCTTTTATCTTCTGAGCCTCCATGCTATATCAGATGGTTGAGGAAGCATAACAGAAGGCTATGGTTGACAACTTTCAGCAGAGCTTTCAGACTAAGACAGTCTAGGATGAAAGGCCTGGTGATCCACTTCTGAAATTAGCCAGTGAAAACGTTATGGATAACAACAAAACATTGTTTGATATAGTGCTGCACGATGAGCCCCTTCACTTAAAGTAGAACCAACCTTAATGACACATATGGAGTAAATAGATGTAGCATGTACTGATGTGGCATGACTCAAAATGAGAAGTATCAGTGGCAAATATCCATTAGTAATCAGGACACGGAATGTACAAAATATGAATCATGCCAAATTGAAAGTTGTTAAAAATGAAATGCTTGAAGACACTGTAGACTGCCAGAAGAACAAACAAATCAGTCTTAGAAGAAATACAACCAGAATGCTCCTTAAAAACGAGACTTCAGCTCACTTATTTGGACATGTCATTGAGAAAGACAAACCGCTAGAAAAGTTCATCATGTTTGGTAAAGTAGAGGGTCAGTGAAAACAAGCAAAATCCTGAATGGGATGTATTGACACAATAGCCACAACAATGGACTAAAACACAGCAACATCATGAAGATGGTGAACAGTCATGAAGATGACACGGGATCAACAATATTTCATTCTATCATACATAGGTTACCATGAGTTGGAGTCAGCTCGGTGGCAGCTAATAACAACAATGTAGTGGGGACTGCTTAGAGAAGTGAAAGAAATGCAAGGGGTCTATTTCCATGCCTTTGTTTTAATATATTAACTTCAATTGTTCACTTTTTCTTAGGTATATAAAGACCAAAAGTGGTCTGAGTTATCGGAAATTGTGTTCAATGAGCCTTCATTGCCAGATTCACTTACCTTGCCTCCTCTGTGGAGAACATCACGTAAACCACAGACTCCTAGGTGGAAGAATATTACTCAGCATTCAATACAGTGGGCATTCAATAAATGTATGTTGTTGTTGTTATGTGCCATCGAGTTGGACCCTACTTATAGCGACCCCTCCTTGGGTTTCTGAGGCAGTATCACTACGGAAGTAGATTGCCCAACCTTCCTTCCGAGGAGTGGCTGGTGGGTTTGAACCGCCAGCCCTCTGGTTAGTAGCCACGTACCTTAGGCACTATGCTACCAGAGCTCCCTAATAAATGTATAGTGGGTTAAATCCATAAAATGGAAATGTTGATTTCTTTCCTATTTCACAGGGTTATCATGATTATGAAAAAAAAAAAAAACATGAAAATGCTTTATAAATTGCAAAGTGTATACAAAGGTGGGGAGCCTATCATTATATTGATATTTTTTAAAATTGCCTGTCATTTCTCCCTACTGAGTCATCAACAACATGGGCATAATGATGCCTTTCTCAAATGGTCCTTGTGAGGTTGTGGGTCTATGAGAGTCAGCATGTGTAAAGCACTTGCCTGATAAGTAGTAGACAAGACCACTAATTGAATTTCAGGGACTCAGACCCCCACAGCTCCCTGCCCTCCCACGTTCCCTTCTTCTTTCTATAGCTGTAAGGGATCTGCAAGCAGGCTACTTATGAGGCTCTCACTCTTCCACTTTTCCTTCTCCGTCCTCTACATCTTTCCATTTCCACACACATTCTCCCAACTTAGGAGGAGGGACCATTTTACCTTTGGATGACGTGCATCCCATTCTGCTTGCTCCTGACAGGGTGGAAGGAGTCTTCAAAAATGAGACAAGGGCCAATCACCTATTTGCCAGATTCCTGGGGAGTGTTTTCTCAGCTCAAGCCATGACTCCACCTCCACCTCTTTCCACCCCTTCCAAAATGAAAATGAGTGCATTTTACATCCAACCAAAGAATTCAAGCCAATGAGAGGCTGTCAACTACACTCAGAAGGGAAACTGAAGCAGATGAAGCAGTGAAAAGTAAATACTAACCAAACTCACTGCTGGCAAGTTGGATCTGACTCGTAGTGACCCCTTTTTGGGTTTCTGAGATGTTATCACTATGGAGTTAGATTGCCCAATCTTCCTTCCAAGGAGTGGTTAGCAGTCAAATGCCTTAGACACTATGCCATCAGAGAGAAAAACAGTTGCCATCAAGTCAATTCTGACTCATGTGCTTCAGGGTAAAACCGTACTCCATAAGTTTTCAATGGCTGAGTTTTTGAAAATACATCCCCAGGCCTTTCTTCCGAGGCCCCTCTGGGTAAACTCAAATCTCCAACCTTTATACAAGCAGGCAAGTGTTACACATTTGCACCACACAGAGACTCCAGTAGGAGAAGAGTTGGAATTAATAAGCTGAAAGCAAGATGTAAAATTCTTTCCTAAGTCATAAAATCACACAACATTATGTGCACTGCTGCTGGGTCAGGGCATTGACCGTGTGCAAAGATAGAACATGGGAATGGAGGACAAGGGAAGTTCCAGCCCCAAGCTTTTGGTAGGTAGAAGATGCACTGGGAAAAACCAAAAGTACAATCCAAGAGGTCCTTTAATACAGGAATGCCAGCCCCAGAAACAGCTGCTTTTCACAGGAGGGTGGATGGGTTCAGAGTTCTCCAAGGTCCTGGGTAAGACAGCCCAACAATTTCTAGGGATTTTTTGAGGGTAGGGAGCAATGCACCTCATGAACAGCCACCACTCATCTGTCAGTGGACAGAAGCTTGCATGTTGCTATGATGCTGAACTGTGATGCTATGATCACCTCATATGCATTTGAAAGCTGGACAATGAATAAGGAAGACCAGAGAAGAATTGATGCCTTTGAATTGTGGTGATGGCAAAGAATACAGAAAATACCATGGGCTGTCAGAAGAATGAACAAATCTGTCCTGGAAGAAGTGCTGGAATGCTACTTAGAAGCATTTGGTCATGTTGTTAGAAGGGACCAGTCCCTGGAGAAGGATACCATACCTGGTAAAGTAGAGGGTAAGTGAAAAAAGGGAAGACTTTCAACAAGACGGATTGACCCCATAGCTGCAACGATAGGCTCAAGCATAGCAAGGATTGTGAGGATGGCTCAGGACTAGGCAGTATTTTGTTCTGTTGTATATTGGGTCATTATGAGTCAGAGCCAACTCAACAGCACTTAACAACAATATGATGATTGAAAAAGTTTCAGTGGAGCTTCCAGACTAAGACAGACTTGAAAGAAAGATCTGGCAATCACCCTATGAATCACAATAGTCTGATCTGCAACCAATCATGAGGATAGCACAGGACCAGGCAGTATTTTGATCCATTGTGCATGAACTCAAGGTCACCCAACAACATGCAAAAAGCAGTTGGGAGGGGCTGAGCTGAAGTAGGAGGAATGGAAATGGTTAACATACTCATTTGCTAACCAAAAGGTGGAAGGTTCAAGTCTACCCAGAGGTAGCTTGGAAGAAAACCTGGTGACCTACATCCAAAAAAATCAAATATTGAAAACTCTAGGCATATAGTTCTAGCACTGAACACTTTCCCTTGTTACCCTCCCGAGAGGGACCGGGTCTCCGGGAGCTAGGTAAGCACGGGTGGGCTTGTGCTTAGTCCCCGGGAGCGAGGTAAGCACAGGCGGGCTTGTGCTTAGTCACCGGGA
>NW_006921597.1:15591096-15621044 GCF_000298275.1 Orycteropus afer afer | reverse complement strand
TGGGGCTGGTGCGGGATCGGGCAGTGTTTCGTTCTGCTGTGCATGGGGTCACTATGAGTCAGAAACGACTCGACGGCACTTAACAACAACAACAAAATAGTTCTAGTCTGTCACACATGAGATTGCCATGAGTTAGAGTTAACGGCAGCTAATTTTTTAAAAAATAATTTTATTTTTTGTTATTGTTGAAAATGTAAACAGCAGAACATACACCAGTTCAACAATTTCTATATGTACAATTCAGTGATGCTGATTACATTCTTAAGATTGTGCAACCATTCTCTTTCTTTTTCCCAAGTGTTACTCCCCTATTAATGTAAATTTACTATGCCTAAGCTTCCTGTGAAGGTGTAGTGGTGTAAGGCATATGACTGCTAAACAGAAGGTTAGCGGTTCAAACACACCAGCCATTCTGCAGAAGGAACACTGGGCAATCTGCTCCTGTAAAGATTTGCCACCTCGGAAATGCCAAGGGGCTTGCTGCTGTGAGTCAGAATCAACTTGATGGCAGTGAGCTTTGGTTCCGTTTGGAAGCTTCCTATCTAACCTTTTGATTTGATGTTATCAATGTGATGTTATTAGAGAATTCTTTTAAAAAGCACAATGCTCAAAGCAGACATCCTTTTTTTTTTTTTTTTTTAATCGTGACTTGGGTGAAAATTTACAGAGTAAATTCACTTTCCATACAGCAGCTCATATACACTTTGTCTCATGACATTAACTGCAATTTTCCACAATGCAACAGCTTCCTTTCACTTCCTCCCCATAGTTACATCTTCCCTGTGTCCTTCCCTCACAAGCACTTCTGCCCCCTGAGCTATCTCCCTGTGCAAACACTGCCCTTCCATTGGCCCATGATTGATCTCTCCAAGGAGTGTATCTACCTAATGTAAATGTTCAGCTCATATCCTTGTCTTTTGTTTGGCTGGAAGCCACAGGAGTGGGTTCAATTCTAGACCTGAAGGGCAGCTAGGGGCCATAATCTCAGTGGTTCCACCAGGCTCTATCAGAGTAGCAAACCTGGTCTCTTTTTTCCTTAATGAATTTGAGTTTTGTTCCACATTGTTCTCCCACTCTGTCTAGGATCTCCTACATAGATCCCCCTCTAGGTGGTTGACAGCGGTAGCTGGGCACCATCTAGTTCTTCTGGTCTCATAGTCGTATAGGCTGAGGATAGCATGGTGTACCACTCACATGGACTAATTGTTTCCATGCGAAAGCAGACATTTTTTACTAAAGTAAACTATTATGTGGTTTAACAAAAACTTCAGGGGAAATTTTTGATTTAAGGTTTAAAGATTACTTCAGGAAAATAGTTTTTGGGGTTCATCTAGCCTCAAGGGCTCCAGAAAGTCTGGATTCCATGAGAATTTGAAATTCTGTTTTACATTTTCCTCCTTTTTATCAGAATTCTGCTATAGACTCTTTGATCAAAATGTTCAGTAATAGTAGCTGGACACCATCTGATTCTGGTCTCATGGCAAAGGAGGTGGAAGCAATTAGCCACACATCCATTCCCTCCTCTTATTGTGACTCTCCTTCCTCTGTTGCTGTTCTAGGGAAATGGAGACAAACTGTTGTGCCTTGGTTGGCTGCTTGCACACTCTTAAGACCCAGGCACTATGCAACAAACTAAGATATAGAGCAGCAGCAATAAACATGATATTAGGCCAACTAACTGGGATGCCCATGAAACCATGATCCTAAATATCCAAATCAAGAAAACAAATCCCATGAGGTGTTTGGTTGCACACAAGCAGCCTCAGCAGCTACTCTTTTTAGTGTTATTGTGGGAAAACACATATTACACAACATTTGCCAATTCAACTTTTTATAGGTGTACAACTTATTGACATCAATTACATTAATAGGCTGTGCAACCATTTAGCCTTAATCAATGTGAATTTTCCATCACCATAGGTAGACATAAACTCAGTGCTTCATAAGTAATAACTTCCTCTTTTCCCCTTCCTCCCACTCCTGGTAACCATAAAAATTTTGGTGTCTATGCATTCAACAATTGGTGTTTAAGGGAGGGAAGGTAGTGTCTCTAACAACTAGCTGAGAAGGTAGAGAACAAGACTCTAGGATGAATATGAGTGAGTTTAACCCCACTTCAGGAGCTCTGGTGGCATAGTCCCTAAGGCATTTGATTGTTAACCAGAAGGCTGGCGGTTCAAACCCACTAGCCACTCCTCTGGAGGAAGGTTGGGCAATCTACTTCTGTAGTGATACCACCTCAGAAATTCAAGTAGGGGTTGCTATGAGTCGACTCAACAGCAGTATGTTTGGTTTTGGTTTTTTGGTTAACCCCACTCCAGCTGTCTCCCCAGGCATTGCCAGGAAGAACTATAAGTTACCAGAAATATCTCCTGCTGGGGGAAATTTAGCATGGATGATGTGGAGATTATGACATGAAGGTGACTCATCTCTCAGGAAACCAGGGAGCTGGGCAATCATTGAGTTCCGTGGGTGTGAGGAGTGGAGACAAGAGGAGAAGTTATTCTAAACTATCTGTCTTGCCACAGCCAGGCACTGAGATACCTTTGCCAGACTAAAGATGCAAAGGCAATGTCCCATATAATTTCCTTGGTTTCAAATGATCAACACAGGCTGTATCCTACGCTTTTTTCCCCTCACTCTCTCTGCAGACACCATTTCTGCCTGGGACCACTCAAATATGGCTGAGTAGACCCCTTTGTCTGGGGTTTAGGGTCTCTCAACTCTGTTCTCCTATACAAAGGTGATGACCAACTGCCCCCAGGGCAGCTTCCTGCTCCTTGTTAATATTGGAACCATGGGGCCAAGAGGACTAAAGCTGCCTCCAGTGACAGAACTGGAAGCAGCTACAGGCTGTAATTGATGGCAAAGAGCCTGAGCTCAAAGCCTGCCTTGAAGATCGAAGAGTCACCTCATAAGTATTCTGTCTGCATGAGAGACTTCTGGCATTTCTGTTCCAAAGAGAGGAAGTTTATTTATGCTCAGTACCCTTAAGAGCCCAGAGAGTAGCCAAGATTAAACAAATGTGAGGTTTTGTCTAGAGACCATGTCTTTTCTGTAAACCTGTTGGAGGATGGCTATAACCTTTGACTTCTAATCTCAAAGTCCAAATATCAGTCTTCTCCCTTCCCCTCTATCCTGTCTGTCTCTCTCTCTCCCTACCAGTCCCCCAACATGTCCACTTACCATTAGCTCTCACATGTAGCCAGGTTCCTAGGACTATCTAGAATTTATCTAAGATTGAATTGATCCTACAGGTAGGTACAGAATTTGCGTCTGCTGTGTGATCTCAAAGTCACCAAAAGATTCATTCCTTGGCAGTATTTCCTATACTAATTGGTAGAGCAACTGAAATATTACCAACAAAGACACATTCCAGTGGGTAAAGCAGAGTGTCTCCAGGAGTCCACCATTAGGGTGAAAACACCCCTGCCATAGGACCTCTTATTCACATCCCAGTATAAATTTACTTCCTTTCTTCAATTTACTTCCTGTTCTCTTTCTCTCTCTCTCTCTCTCTCTCTCTTCAAAATAGTGCCTGAACATTCCTAGGTGATTCTCACAAATACATGCACATCTGGACTATAAAGAAACAAGCTGTGGAATAGTGTTGCCTAATGGTAGAAGTTATGGTTTTGGAACTGAAGAAATTTAGACTCTAATCCCAGCCATGTGGGCTTGGGCAAATCACTCAACCTTTCTAGGCCTCAGTTTCCATCTAAAAATATTCTCTATAACTTGCAAATAAATCATTAAAACTCCATAAAATACTCTGAAAGCACATATACATACATACTTCAACAACCATTGATTGCACATTTACAATGTACTATGTTCTAATATAGTAGCTAGAAATGCTTAGATGACTGAAAGTTGCTTCTTCCTATCAAGGCACTTTGAATCTAGTGGGAAGATGATTAGCATTGATGTACTAAGTGCAGCAATAATAGATTATGCACAGGAGTCTAGGATAACTCAGAAGGGTCATTGAACCCAGTTCCAGATGCAGGATGTGGGCAAAGTAGATGACGCCTGAACTAGAAGCTTCGTGTAATAGACTGGGTGAAGGGGACCAGAAGAAGTAAAGTCTCCCATGCAGAAGTAATGGCATGAGCAAAAAATGATGGTGCACTATTGAGGCATATGTGGATAAGTATGACTAATTAAGGATTTCTAGAGGATAAATAAATTATGGAGAATGGAGTGTCAGGAAATGAGGCTTAGAAATATGCAGCCAAGAGTTAAACCATGGAGCCAAGAGCTGTCTGTCAGTTTGTCTGTGGTGGCTTGCATGTTCCTGTGATGCTGGAAGCCATGACAGTGGTATTTCAAATACCAGCAGGGTCACCTAAGGTAGACAAGTATTAGCAGAGCTTCCAGACTAAGACAAGCTAGGAAGAAAGGCCTGATGATCTACTTCCAAAAATCAGTCAATGAAAACCTTATGGAGCGACTTCCAGTAAGATGGAGGAATAGGCAGACAAGCAACACAGACCCTCTTCAACAAAGAAAAGAAAAACCAATTGACAGAGATACAGAAGATACTCCTGGAGCACTGAGCTTTGAAGGAAACTATGTAGAAGTGGATTAGGCCCCAACTAATAGAAAAACCTGAATGAAAACAGTAAGTACAGAGACAGTTGGAGCTATGGACTGTTAGCTACTGTGACAAGACCAACAGCCTAAACATTTCCAAGTGGTGTTGGGATCTGAGAATTGACCTAAAGATCAGCACTGGTCACCAAGGGTTGCAGGGACGACTGCGATGGTGACCTACGACTAGGAAGGGAAACAGCAAGGAGGGAAACAACCTGAGCTATTGACTTTCCACTGTCCAGAGGGCACAGCCAATTTGAACATTTACAAGTGGTGGCCATTTTGTATATTTAGAGTGACTAATGGTGCAGCCATTTTGAATGTTTATAAGCAGTGGCCATTTGGGATATTTAAAGTGACCAAGGGTGCAGCCATTTTGAAACTTTACAAGTAGCAACCATTTTGGATTTTAAAGTGATAGCATTCTCATTCGGATTCCAGGGACCTAAGAATAGGCTCTGTTTGCCAAGGTCAGCAGCAACATACAAAAGGCTGACAACAGGAATGGTGCCAGGTGGTGAGTGTATAAGTACTGTCAACTAGTGAATAGAGGAGCACAGCACAGTACTCTGCTTGCATAGATAACATACAAAGAAAACAAAAATTATGGGCAAGTCACGCCAACATACAATCACCAATTAAATATAAACACAAAAACATCACAATGCCTTGGAGAAAACAGAGTGTCACACAAACAAGCAAAATAAAGCAGGAGAAACAAGGGACCAGGATATAGACCCAAAATACATCCATGAGGAAGATGCAGTATTGGAACTTTCTGATAAGAAATTAAAAAGAATTATATTTAGGTGTCTACAATGAATTGAGAGACAGATCAAGGAAAACACTGACAAAAGGAATACACAGAGAAAACTGTACAACAATTTTGAAAGACCATACAAGAACAAAATGACAAAATAAATGAAAAATCAGAAATGATACAAAATCTACACACAGAAATCCAGAAGATTAATACTAAATTTTCAGAAATAGATAAGACATAGAATAGGCAAAGGAGCAGAACTGAATTAATGGGAGACAGAATTAGTGATTTTGAAGGCAAATACCTGAACACTTCTTTGGCAAGGAATAAATCACAAAAAAAATCAAAACAAAATGAAGAAAGCCTAAAGTTCATGTGGGATATCATCAAAAGGAATAATCAACATGTAATCAGAATTCCAGAACAGGAAGAGAAAAATAAAACCACAGTGAAAGTTGTTGAAGATCTATTGGAAGAGAATTTTCCTGGTATAATGAAAGATGAGAATATATCCATTCAGAAAGTCCAACAAACCCCAAACAGGATAGACCCCAAAAGAAAATCACCCAGACATATCATCTTCAAACTCACCAAAACCAAAGACAAAGAAAGAATTATGAGAGCAGCACATGAAAAACGAAAAGTTACCCACAAGGGACAACCAATAAGACTAAGCTCAGATTTCTCGGCAGAAACCATGCAGGCAAGAAGACAATGGGATGGTATATATAAAACCTTGAAAGAGAAAAATTTCCAACCAAGAATTATGTATCCAGCAAAATTGTCCCTCAAATATGATGGTGAAATTAGGACATTTCCAGATAAACAGAAATTAAGGGAATTTGTTAAAACCAGGACAACCTTACAAGAGATGCAAGAGGGAGGCCTTTGGACAGACAAGAAGCAACAGCCAACAACAACTGACCATTAACACACATGATGATATAATCCAGAAACAAACCCAGCTATGGAAGTATCCAAAGTAAATAAGCTTACAAGATTGTAAACAGAGAACCAGAGACACCAATTGACAAATGAGGACAACTACAACCCAAAAAGAGGGAAAAAACTGTTACAGAACTTCTAGATGGTAGGGAAGTCAAGACAACTACAAGATAGAACAGTCTGTTCTAAACTTGGGAAGAAAACTATAAATCACAGGGTAACCTCAAAGAAAAATGATAAACCTTCACAACAAAATAAAAAGGAGGACCAGCACAAATATTTAGCAAATACTAAAACAATACCAATGAAAGAAGTGATAACACAATTCATAAACAAAACGAGCTCATCATAGAAAATTATATGGAACAAAGAAATCGACACCCTGAGAAAGCACATAACAAAAATGACAGCAACAAATTTATATTTGCTGATAATTACATATCTGATGAGGGACTAGGATTTATAGAAAACTCCAACACCTCAACACCAAAGGAAATAACAATCCAACTGAAAAATGGGTGGAAGACATGAATAGACACTTCACCAAGGAGGATATTCAGGTGGCCAGCTAATACACAAAGAGGTGCTCACAATCATTGGCCATGAGAGAGATGCAAATCAGAACAACAATGAGATACAGTCTCATCCCAGCACTGATGGCAAGGTTCAACGAGACAGAAAATAACAAATGTTGGTGGAGATGTGGAGAGATTGGGACTCTCATACACTGCTAGTGGGACTGTGAAGTGATATAACCACTGTCGAAAGTAATATGGCAATTCCTTAGAAAGCTGGAATTGGAGATGCCATTTGACCCAGCAATCCCTTTACTAGGTATATGTCCTAGAGAGGTGAGAGCCAGGGCAGGAACAGATATATGTACACTCATGTTCATTGCAGCACTATTTACAACAGCAAAAAATGCCCATCAGCGGAAGAGTGGATGACCAAACTATGGTACATACACATAATGGAATGCTATGCAGCACTCAAGAATAAAGTCGAGTCTGCAAAACACCGCATAATATGATGACCTTGGAGGACATGATGCTTAGTGAAATAAGTCAATCACAGAAGGACAAATATAGTATTAGTATGTTGTTGTGGAGGGTCAAGGAAAGGTTTACATATGGAGAGAAACTTTCTTTGTTGGTTGCCAGGGGTGGGAGGGGAGGGAAGGGAACCCTGTAAAAAAAAAAAAAATGCATTGGCCCATGTCACTTTGTACATAAATTATATTTCAATAAAAAAAAACTCAAGGAGCACAACAGAACATTGTCCAACTTGCTTGCTTTGGACACATTCTCAGGGGGGATCAACTGCTGGAGGAAGATATCACATTTGGTGAAGCAAAGGGCTAGTGAGGGTCAGGGAGACCCTCAGTAAGATGGATTGGCACAGTAGCCATAACAATGGAGTCAAACATGCCAGTGATTGTGAAGGTTATTCAGGATTTGGCAATGTTTCATTCTGTTGTACATAAGGTCGCCATGAGTCAGATTCAACTCCAATGGCATCTACTTATCTATCTATCTATCTATCTATCTATCTATCTATCATCTATCTATCTAAACCATGGAATTTCCCTCCTCCAACCAAAGGGTTTTAAGTACATAGTTAATTATGAGTCCCTCTGACAGCTGTGTAGAAGATGGATCAGAAAATGATGGATAATACAAAATGTTCTCCAAGTGTATGGCAACAGGAGGCCTTATGTCCAGTCTCTCTTATCTCTGGTTTAACCAGGATACTGAAAGAAAGTTGTCATTGCTTAGAAGCAGTTTTGACTGCCTGTTTGCTCTCCAACCTGGGGCTTCTAGTAAAGCTCCAAAAAGGCTTCTGGCAGTATCTGGGAAGTGTTTTTCCAGTAGCTTTTTCAGGCACAGGTATCCTAGACACAAAAAAATATTCTGCAGGAAGTCTCTAGTGGGTTGCCACAAGTCTCTCACATGGGCCATCCTGGTCAATACGTTTGTCAAAAAATTGGAAGAGCCATAGACAGCCAGACACTGTGGGAGAGAGGGCCAACTCAGGTCCATGGTACTGGGGGACACCAGACTCAATTGGCACAGCAAAATACATAAAAGTCTTGTTCCACAACTATGTTGGTAAGTAGTGACTGGGGTCTTCAGAGCTTTCAACTAGCCATGTAAGATGCAACTAGTGGTTTCCTATCATTGGAAGCAAAGAAGAGTGCAAAAAACCAAGGGCATTTGGAAGCAGTCAGCCCTAGGACATGATGGACCTCGAGATTAGAACTAGATGGTACCTGGCTACCAATGCCAACCACTTGGGAAAGGATCAAAACTAGAGATCTTGGATAGAGTGGGAGGAAAAACATGAAACAAAATCCAAAAACACAATTGTTGTTGTTGTTGTTGTTATGTGCCGTAGAGTTGGACCCAACTCATAGCGACCCCTCCTTGGGTTTCCGAGGCAGTATCACTACGGAAGTAGATTGCCCCATCTTCCTTCCGAGGAGCGGCTGGTGAGTTTGAACCACCAGCCTTCTGGTTAGCAGTCAAATGCCTTAGGCACTACCCAGAATTACTTGTCAGATGGAGTCTGGTGGGACCCCCAATACTACGGGCCTGGGATACACTTTGGGTCTGGAATAAAACTCACTCCTGGGGGCTGGCTGTCAGCCCAATAGTAAACAAGACGTACACACAGACCACTCAACCCAGGGTGACGCACCCACATACTCGATGGAGATGCATCCTTTGGAGTAATTGACCATGGGGCACCAGAGGGGCAACGTTCGCATGGAGGAAATGTAGGACACACAGGAATGCATAACTACGAGGGGCATGGGGAAGGAGGTGGTGTTACTGGGAAGGGAGGGGGCGGGAATGGGTTAGGGTTGGGGATGGTAATTGGGAAGTGAAAGTAAATGTACACAAAATATTGAATGTGAAAAACTCTGCTCTGTAAATTTGCACCTAAAGCACAATTAAAAAAAAAAAAAATGTTAAAAAAATTTTCCCTAAGGGGAAAAAAAATTGGAAGAGAGACCAGATGTTTAGATGACACAAAGTTGAATATAATTGTATGACAGAATAAAGACTCTAAAAATATCCTGACAGGGTAGAACAATAGTTAAAAACCAATTAGATTAATTTAACCAGATAAATGTTAAGCTCTGCTTTCACTGTTCTTTAAAATTAATTGCATAAGAACAAGATTTGGGGTAGTTGGCTTAATGACAGGAGTATTTATTCATTCATCAAATATTTACTGAAAATCTACTGTATTTTTATGCAAATAACACATGTGTTATATGGCTTTTGCAAACGAAATAACCCTCTTGCATGTTACATATGCATGGGCATGTTATATGTGAAAATATGGTAGTATGTGCCAAACACATTGTCCCCTGTGCTTACCTCTACCATTGTACATAGTACTTTTAATTAAAATCAGATCTGCTTCCCCTCTTATACTCTTAAGTTTCTCTAGGTGAGGAGCTAAGCCTCATCTTTGTATCCCAAGACCTTAAGAAAAATTATGGGGAAAGACAAAGCTTTCTTGAATGGTTATTATGTGCCAAGCACTTTCCATTGACAACTAATTTAATTCTTACTCAATCTTAACTTTAATTGATGACAAAATTAAGGCCCATGCATAAGTTCTCTATGGTTTTGTTGCTAGTAGATTGTAGACCCCAGATCCCACTGGTTCCATGGTTGCTTCTCTTTCCACTATATCATACCGACTCCCTCTCTACATAAAATCCCACTAATGTGGATTAGTGTTGAACTGCAGCCAGAATTATACAAGACTGAGCCTCTACTCATGGATCTTGCAGTGTAATAGGTTAAATGAGCAAGACTTGGGGTAGGGGGTAGATAAGCTGGAGAAGGTTAGAGTTGATCACAGACCTTGTGGCCTCCAGTTCGATGCAGCTCCTCTGAAGGTAATGGTAGCTTGGGTTGCTCTGATAGGATTATGAAGCTCAGAACAAGGGCAGTGCTGGCTTCACTGTGCTCTGAGCTGCTCAGACTACATCCAGACTGCTACATCCAGTTACAGCTAGGACACTTTTGAAGAGAACATCCACCAATCAGAAATTATTCAGAAGAGGACATTCGGCACTGTAAGGGTCTGGAAGCATGTTGTGTGGAGAATAATTAAGGAAAAAATTAAAATATTTAGCCTGGAGAAGAGACAATTATTAAGCTATTAAGACAAATAATTATTTTCTTCACGTATTTGAAGATACAACTGTATCGCTTAACACAAGTAATGTATATAGTTAATTATCACTCTGTGTATTTTGATTTCTGAATGTTGGAGGGATTGTGGAGAAGAGAACTAACACCTATTGGGTTTATTGCCATGGGGCAGGCACATACATCAAACCTAATTCTCCTAAAAGGGCTGTTGAATATGCTACTTTGCAGATAAGTACGAACTTAGGAAACCTGCCCAATAACATAGTCTGTGAATGGATTTGCACGCAAGTTTGTTTGTTGTTGCTCTTATACTGCATGCCCTTGACTATTCCTATGTCTTCCCTACGACTATGTCTATTATAGATCTTAGAGCCCCTGCCTTAGGTGGGCACTTTACATACCATTTCCCAGGGTCTTAGCATAGGCCTCACCTGCATGAATGGGTCAGAAAAGGGAAAAGCTGACAAATTCAGGAATGGTTCCTTTATTCATTGTGTCAACTGCCACAGCCTTCAAAACCAAGTACAGCCCTCAGTCTAGAAGCTGGAATTGAGTTAGGGACCCTCAGGTCCTTTAGTGAAGTTGGCACAAACCTACAATGAACTCCATAAAGGCCTCGAAGGCCTTTTATAATCTAAACTCAGCTTTCCTCCACATTCTCCCCTCTGTGTATCTGCCCCTTCTTTCCTCTCTTCCCTCCACACTCTAGCCAGATTACTTGCTTGCTTTCCTGCCCAGAACTTGGTACATACTGTTCCCTCTGCCTAACATACATTTCGCAATACCTGCTTCACCTGCTTTATGCCTACTTATCCTTCAGATCTAAACTTACCTGATCTCACCTCTCAGTATGGCCTTATTGTCCTTATTGGCTTTATTGTCCTTTTCACATGCATGTATTGACCCTGTGTCTCTTTACATAATTGCACTTCTCTCAGGAGCTCTGGTAGCATAGTGGCTAAGGCACTTGACTGCTAACCAGAAGGCTGGCGGTTCAAACCCACCAGCCACTCCTCAGAAGGAAGGTTGGGCAATCCTACTTCTGTAGTGATACTGCCTCGGAAACCCAAGGAGGGGTCGCTATGAGTCAGGGCTGACTCGAAGGCACATAACAACAACAACAACACTGTTGGAGCTATTCTGTAACCCCTCAAGGGCAAGGACAAAATTACGCTCCCTTTTGTATCTCTGTGCCTATATATAGTACTAATGAATGAATGAAGGAATGTCCTGGAGCATGAATGGGATCCGTCAAACCTAGATTTGAAGGTAGCCTCCACAACTCACTGATAGGATAAAAACCTTAGACAATTTACTCAATCTTGAGTTTCAATGTCCTTAATGGTTAATTGGGAATAATGCCATCATAGCGATTGTTGTAAGAAATCAACAGAATAACATAAGTAAAGAAATTGGCCCATATAAATTTTGCAAAGTTAAGATCAATCAATACAATATTGTCAAAATCTAAACTGATCCACTCACTAAAAGTTTTCTTGTTCTGGAAAGTACTTTTGTCAATACCAAGAAAAAACACATATTGATTTAAAGCATTTGACTTTGTCTCTGTATGGGCAGAGTCCAAATGGACATTACTACTCAATGTGACCTATTCATACTCTCATGACTGACTTGGGTTAAGGAAGTGGATGGAGCCAAAAGACACTACAAGCCAGCCATGCAGAAGTTCTCAAAGTAACCTGAAGACCACATCTCATATGGACAGCCTACTCTTGACTTTTACTCAACTAACTCCTCCTTATCCTCCAAGATTCATCTCAGGCATCACTCCTGTCCCATCTCCTACCCTTCCAATACGCTATTGGACCCACTTCCTACATATTTGAATAGTCCCCGTGATTACCACTATGAACTATATCCCTCAGCCTGCTAACACTTCATAATCTGCTATCACTTTCAGTAGGTTGTGAACAATTTAAGCAAAGGGAAAACATCCTGCCCATATTTGCAGGTTCATCCTCTAATGCAGCTCCTGGCCCTGGAAGGTGTACCAGACGTCAGTGAGATTGTCTGAACAGCATCCCCACAGCTCTTGTCTTAGGAGCATGGCCACAGTGGGTGCTGGTGTCCCTGGGTTGGCCCAAATGTGCATGGCCCAAGATGGACCCAGGTCCTTTTCCTGGGTTTTTGGACTTGGGATAAAAAAGCACTTCAGAATCATCTTGTCTGGTGACTTGGAGTTCAAAAATGTAAAACTTAAGCTCAAGGCCATGTTTCTGACCATTTAGAGTAAGCCAAGCCATGAGTGAAAATGGAGAGAAGAAGAGGGATGGAGAGTTCTGAAACACGAGAGGGTCCTGGTTCAAAGTGTTCCTGAAGCCCAGCCACATTCTTGGCTTCCCAGTAGCTTCAGGCTTAAACATTTCAAAGACTGAAATAAGGAATGCCCTCAAACACCGATCACGTTGAATTTAGATGGCACAAAAGCAATGCATCAGTTCAGTCATCCAGAACAGTCAAAACCATCTCCTATATGGAAGTCAGTACAAAAAAACAAACAAACAAAACAGTTTTCTTGTCCCTCAGGGAGATAATGCTGACACTTATTCCACACAGTTCTCTCAGAGGGTCTCCATAGAGAGTGAGTTTTGGCTGTCCACAGCAGTGAGCTGCCTGCCCATTTAGGCATTTTCATTCTCTGTCCCTTCCCTAAACCAGTTGTTCAGATATTAAAATATTCCCATTCTCTCATGGTGCTACTTATGATTACCCCCCAGGTAAGCTCTATGCACACTGCTCTCCCCTAAAAAAATTGTTTTTGAGAGAAATACAGCAAAAAAGGTTACTAAGAAGGTGGTCCAAAATAAAACACTAGTCAAGTTCCCTTCATTTCTTTTCCCAAATCACCATACAAATAACCACTTTTATATCTAGCTGGTGACTTTAAGAATCTCTAGATATATAAATATATTTTTGTTAAGTCATTAAGTGCATAAGAAATAAGAAATTAATTAGCATCAGTATGTTGAATTACTAAGGTGTCAGGAGCTAATATGGCTAATTGACATTTAATAAGGCTTGTTACCTAATTTACTATGAATTACATTAAATGTTAATTAATTTCTTAGTTATTCTTTATACAATTACTATATGGTAATGTGCATTTAATAGCTTATTATTTGGATAATTATCCTAATGGCAAACAATTTACCTGTTGATTCCTCTTTGAACAGATTCCACATCTACCTAAAATCAGTCTCTTAAACATAACCAATTAATGGATTAATTAATACAATTTAAACCATTGAAAAAAATGATCATCAGTTCATTGTGCCACAATCTCCTAATTAAACTGGCAGAGCTTTCTGGAGTTGGTTTATCTGCTATCGGCATTAGTAATGTACAATATTATCCTTACCAATGCCACAAAAGCTATTTACTGACCCTTACAAACTAGCTCACCTTATAGCATATTATTGTTGTCTCTTGTTCAAATCTCAGAAGGTCCATTAATGTGGCTGATACAAAAGCCAATACGATTTTGGCTGAATACTCAGAAGTATAATGTCTAAAACAAGGGAGGTGATAGTACTGCTCTGCTTTGTGCTGGTCAGGCCATACTTGGAGCATTTTGTCAGTTCTGGAATTGGTGAAGAAGTTGAGGATGTTTAGCTAGAATAAGAAAAACTCATGGAACAACAGAATCTCTCCAAATATATGATGAAGTTTGTAGAAGATAAATTAGTTTTTATCTTTTTTAATTTATTGACTCAACTGAGAGTACTAGGACCATAAGTCTGAATTTAGAAGAAACAGATTTGGGGCTCACACACAGCTGTCTGAGGATGGAATAAGCTGCCTCTGGAACAATGAGCTCCCCAGAGCTCATTGGGGGAGTTCAAGCATCATCTCAGCAATCACTTCTGCAAAAGGGACTCAAGCTTTGGATGGGTGACTGGAAGAGGCAACCTTCTGACTCCTTGCAATGCTGAGATTCCGTGATTTTCATGGATCTATTCTAATGAGAAGTTGAGCAATCCAACTCACTGGACTGCACATGGCCTTGAGCTCACATTACCTTGTTCACTTTCTACTTTAGGAGAAGCTCATAGGTATGCATCAGCACTTTTAATTCAATGCTGATTGGTACCGTGGTGTTGCATGCTACCTCACCATGTTGGTGGTTTCCCCCCAAGGTCAGCTCTGCTTCCCTTCGGGTGTCCTCCAGGAGCCCGCAGTTCAGGGCAAAGCTTAGAAGGGTTCAGCTGAGCCACTGGAGTCATTAATCTTTGACAGGCAGGATGGGAGAAAGGGCAGGCGCCTGGCAGGCAAATAAACTTAATGAAGTTTGTAATAGACTGCAGAAATATCAGCCTCGTGATCAAAGCAGGAATAAGCCACGAGAAACTATTAATTAACTCTCACTATCTCGCTCTTCCCATTTCCTTCTTCACCATTGTGGTAACCACTGTAATTGTCACCAGTCTTTCAAGGATTCAAAGGCAGCTTCTCTTGCCCAGGTTTCAAAGGGTCATTGGGACTGGTGCAGTCTCTGGCAGGCCCAAGGGTCTCAATGTCCAGAGCTCTGCCCTCTATAAGAAGGCAAGATGTCCTGTGCTGATTTCTGCTCCTTGTGCCCCATGCACACAGTGTTCTGCCCCAGAATGTCCCTTCTGACCTTCCAAGCATGACTAGTTCCCAAAAGCCTTCTCTGACTGTGCCCCCTGACCCCCTCCTCTAGGGCCTTGCTTCTTCCCCACTGGTCCCTTCTGCTGGATCAGGGTGTTAGGCTTGTGTCTGTATTTTGACCTGGAAACTATACCTAGACTTAAAGTATAGGTATCTGTGCAGGAGTAATAGTAAAACTGTTTAATAACAAATAATATAGGCCATTGGTGGTTCAGTGGTAGAATTTTCACTTTCTATGGGGGAGACCTAAGTTCAGTTCCTAGCCAATACACCTCCTACACAGCCACCCCCTATCTGTAACTGGAGGTTTACATTGCTTGATAGTGAACAGGTTTCTGTAGAGCTTCCAGACTAAGACAGACTAGGAAGAAAGGCCTGATGACTTCCTCCCAAAATCAGCTGGTGAATACTCTAGAGATCACAACAGTTTGATCCACAACTGATCATGGGGATGGCACAGACCCACATGGTATATCATTCATTCTGTTGTGCATGGGATGGATCATCATGACTCAGGGGCCAACTCGACAGCAGATAAGAACAACAACCCAGTAATATAAATTAACACATAAGTCAATATGTAAATTTAAAACTTTAATCTGTTCTCTTTCATTTTTTTAACTAAAACTACTTATCAAGTGATGGAGGTTGTGTGGCAAATCATTCATCAAATCATTCCAATAACATCCTGTTCTTTTGCTGATTTTTAAAAATTGCTGGTGTGACCTTTTGTTTGATGTAGCTGTCACTAGCTAAATGATGGCCCTCTCTGACTACGACAGGTCAGAGGGAACTGCACCAAACTCTCAAAGGCTTTCATATTAAATTGTCAGTTAAGAGGCCCCCAGAGTTTGGAAATTTGTGTAGAAGGTATATCATGGCCCATATGCACTGAATGTCAGCACTTCCCACATGGCCTGGATCAAGGGGGCTTGTGCTTAGGTCCCTCGGCAGTTCTGCCACCAACCCTGACTATCCTATACCTGCTTCAATGCCCCACCAGCAGTGGGCCAGTCTGCAAGAAGGAATAGAGGCTACATATAACTCCATCATCTCAGCTTGCACAGCAGCTACAGGTCCCCCCCCCCCATTAGCTCCCTACTGTTTCCAGGCCTCATTCTCATTATTGTAGCCACCTCTGGGTAATATTTGATGGGGGCTATGTTCTCAACCTCTTATACCACTTACTAACTAGTGTGGAAGTGGTTTATTATTCTAACAACTGGTTCATTGTATCTATACATTCATGTACCCATTAACTTGTACTCCTCATGTACCCTGTCGTCTCCCTAAGTGTAGCTTGTTCTGAAAGGCACCTGCCCCTTTCAAAAAGGACAGCAAGTCAGAGAAGGGCCCCAAAATAGTAAAAAATGACACAGCTCTTTAGCCAGCCCATCGGGCTTCAAACATCATCCCCATATCCCCTCTCCCTCAACACAATCCCCAACACACATCTCTTTGAACTTCAATGGCTATGGGAGGATCTGGACCCCATTCTCTGCCTCCCCAACACTGTACTGTGAAGCACTAACTTAACTGTTAATAATATAATATTCTGACTTAGGCATACAATATAACTTAACATAATACAATCCTGTGGTTCTCTTCCTGAAGGTGTCAGAGGTAATCTGGGGTCCCCCAGACAGTGTTGGGCACCGTTCTTATATAAATCTCTATCAGCTCAGGAGACTGATGAAGATGGATGGCTGTGTGGGGGTATGAGAGGCGGGAGCCAGGAGCAGAAGGAATGACTTATGATTGCTGTCTATACAGGCAGGCCCTTGTTGTTGGAAATGGCTTTGTTGTTGCCTCTGTTGGTTGAAGCCTCAACAAATGTAGACAGATGAACTGGGGGTCTCCATCAGGGGCTGAGACTTTCAGAGGCAGAGATCATTAGCAAGAATAATTCCTCTCCACGCAAAGCATTTGTCATCCAAACTGTTGGCAAGAGCTACTGGATCAACTAGTTCAGGAGAAGAGTAGCAGGCAGTGGTAGGTTAGGATAGGAATGACAATAGGATGATCCAAAGCTATTATCTCCTGCCCCAATCCATCCTCAGAATAGTTGGCCTGTTCAATTAGCTTAATGCCATTATGACAGGGTGGGAGACGGTATTTCCAAACAGTGGAAACAGCTGGACTGTGAGCACTTGAAGCATGCCGTCGAGTGGCCTCCATGGTGTCACAGAGACTCAATCAGTGTGACACACATTCCAAGGAAACACTAATAACTGAAATAGTGGCACCCTTTCAGAGAGCCATTTCCCTAGGGAAACAGACAAGGTATTAGCCTAAAACATCTCCACAGACTTTGCAGCTGTAATGGGTAGCTTGCCTCCAGTCTTCCACCCTTCTGCTTCTGCTACTTTCTATGTGTAACTGTATCATCTCTCTGTCTATTGAACACAGTGGCTATTGAACAATCCTGGTCCCAACACATATTCCCAGTATAATCCAGAGCAAGTCACTGAGCTATTCAGTTGCCCTATAAAATAGTAGTGACAACCCAGCCAATGTGGGTGTAAAAATTAAAAGAGATCAAGCTTATAAAGATTTCAGCACAGTGCCTAGCATAGTGAAAACTATGTAATAGTTTAATAGTAAGTATTAGCTCATTGGGTCTGTATCATCTCCTGTCTTCTCTCTCTTTTTCTCTTATTCAGATCTCTTTTGGCCTATACCTCTGTCCCCATGTATCCATTTATCTCCCTCTATATGTATATGTCTCTGGAGTCCCTGGGTGGTGGAAACAGGTAAGCGCCCCACTACTAACTAGAGATTGGTGGTTTGAAAAAACCCATAGGCACCTCGGAAAATAGGCCTGGCAATCTGCTTCCTGAAGATCACAGCCATAAAAACCCTATGGAGCAGTTGTACTCTGCACACTTGGGGTCACCATGAGTGGAAATTGATCATGGTAATTAGTTTGGGTTTGGGTTAGTATCTGTGTCTACAAGGAGCTCTGGTGGCACAGTGCCTAAGGTATTTGACTGCTAACTCAAAGGTTGATGGTTCAAGCCCCCTGGCCGCTCTGCAGAAGGAAGGCAGGGCAATCTACTTTCATAAAGATTTACTGCCTCAGAAATCCAAAGGGGGTCACTGTGAGTAGGAATCAACTGAATGGCAGTGGGTTTTTTTGTTTTGTTTTGTTTTGTTTTGTTAGATCTGTGTCTACAGGAGCTCAGGTGGTGCAGTGGCAGTTTGAACCCACCAGCCTCTCCACAGGAGAAAGACTAGGCAGTCTGCTTCTTTAAGGATTTACAGGCTTGGAAACCCTATGGGGCAGTTTTACTCTATGGAGTCACCATGAGTTGGAACAGAATCAATGGCTGTGGGTTTTGGGTTGGGGAACTGTGTCTGCTTCAGTCTTTGTCAGTTTGTCTGTTTTCAGTCCCCTGTCTCTCTCTCTCTCTTCTGGCCTCTCTTGGTCTCTCTCTCTGTGCCTGTGTCCCTCTCCTTGGCTATTTAGTATTCCCTAGAATACTGAGTATGTGTAGTATAGATTCCTTGAAAGCAGAGCATTATGGTATCAGAGTCTTCAAAGCCCATGCAAAGAAAATGAACTCTCCTGAATGACAATCACCACATCGGTGAAGCTTGAGCTGCGAAATCCAGAATTTACAACTGAAATTTGCCCTCCTGAAGCTATGCCAATGTGGCTGGACTGGCAGAGCAACAGGCTGATCAGGAGCCAATCATCACCTTCCCACAGAACATAGAGAAGCTGCCCAGCCCTCTGCCAGGGCTAAAAATAGTCATCAGAGGGCTGTAGGCTCAGAGTGGGAGGCGGGCTAAAAATACACTTCTTACAATACAGCTTTCCTGTGCCCCACAGACAGCAGACCAGCAGGGGCAGGGTTGCAGGAACCCCAGGGTCCACAGCTGCAGGCGCCCAGCAGGGGCATGGGGAAGGAAAGGGAGCGGCAGTCAGTCGGGGATGAGAGGCCCATCAGTAGGCTCACATTTAGTCACAGAAGCCCTGAAGCCCACGGGGGAACACAGATTAGGAAAATGGGTCATGGATGCTCCCCACAGCCCATGGACTGGGAAGTTAACAGTGGGAGCAAGGCTTCCTTAACTTTTGTCTCCCTACTCTGGCCACCACTACTCCCCCACCCCCACCCCCTTAGACTACAACTGACTTCACTCTTCATTTCCTAACTTCAGTCGCACCAATTGATGGTTTCTTGTTCCCAGGTCCCTGGGTAAAAAAGAGAGAGAGAGAGAGAGAAGAAACTCACTGCTGTCGAGGTGTTTCTGACTCATAGTGACCCCCTCCTTGGGTTTCCAAGGTGCTATCTCTGTGGAAGTCCAATCTTTCTTACCAGGAGTGGCTGGTGGGTTTGAATCACCAGACTTCTGGTTAGCACTCAAATTCTTTAGGCACTATGCCACCAGACCTCCCAGGTCCCTGGGTGGCACAAACAATTTGTACTTGCTTATTAACCTAAAGGTTGGTGTTTCAAACCTACCCAGTGGCAACATGGAAGAAAGCCCTGGCAATCTGCTTCTGTAAATATTACAGCCACAGAAACCCTACGGAGCAGTTCTATTCTGTAACACATTGGGCCACCACCAGTCAGAACTGTCTTGATGGAGATAAAGCAAACCAAAACCAAACTCACTACCGTTGAGTTGATTCCAACTCTTAGCAACCCCCAGTGGGTTTCCAAGGTGGTAAATATTTATGGAAGCAGATTGCCCAGTCTTCCTTCCACAGAGTGGCGGGTAGGTCTGAACCGCCAACTTTCTGGTTAGCAGTCAAATGCCTTAGGCACTACGCCACCAGAACTCCTTCAAAACGGCAATAGGGTTTTTTATTTTTCTGTCCTCAGAAGGGTGATTGATATGTCCTGCCCCCACTCATTCCTGAAACATCCAAGCATTCAGAGTTGCTAATCCTCTCCAGGAGAGAAGATGGAAATTCATATTTGCTGAGCACTTAGCCTATGCCAATTCCAACAATCCTGTGAGGTCAGTGTTCCTATTATTACTTTCCTTGTTTTACAGATGAGGAAACTAAGCCTCAGAGAAACAAAGTAACTTGCCAAAAGTTGCAATATTTGCCAACACTTTTGGCAGTTACAACTAGAGGGGGGTGGGTTGCTACTAGCCTCTGGTGGGTAGATACCAGGGATGCTGCTAAACCTCCTACAAGTACAGCATAGCTCCACAACAAGGAACTATCCAGCCCAAAATGGCATAGTGCCAAGCTTGAGAAATCCAGGCTGCATCAGTGCCTATCCCAGTCCATCCCAGTGGTCTGACTGTGTATCAGAATTACCTGGTGGTGTGTTAAAATCAGAGTCTTGAATCCCACCCCAGACACTCATATTCACTGGGTCTGTGGGGGCTTAGGAATCTGCATTTTAGCAAACCTCTCTCCTCCTCCCTTTCAGAGATTCTGATTTAGGTATTCCAAGCACCACACTGAGAAACACTTTCTAAGAAAAATTGCAAAGGGACAGATGCCAGATTCCAATCAACTGTGAGTAGCCCCCTGGCACAAGGTGAGAACTTTGAAAACACTCCCAAATAAGGAAAGTCTCTCTCTCTCTCACACACACACACATACACACACAAATGTGCACACACATGCATACACACACATACACACACCTTAGAGGAATTAAAAAGCCATGTAGCCACAAAATTTAAACATCCATGGCCCATTGCATCCATTTTGTGGCCTCTTTCACCTGCATGTCAATTACCCTGGTCAGTGGGCAATGGAGGTACAAATCAATCTGCCTTGTTCCCAAGTCTTCTTTTGATATAAACAAGGCAATACATTGCACAGATGGGACCGTTTGGATTAGCAGCTGAAGTAAGAATGAGTGAAACCACAGGTGCATTGTCAAGATTAATATGCAGGCAGATTCAGAATTGGAACAGGACCAGGTAGCATCATGCTTGGATAGGGAGGCAGTGTAATATGAATTGACTAGAGACAAAGGGAAAACAAATGGAAAGTGACAAACATGAAGGGGAGCAGCAAGAGCTAATGGGCTGAGTAGCTAAGACTTCTGACCAGTCGATCACGCAGCCTGTCCACTGGGCTCTTTCTTCCCCATCATCCAGGAAATATCCCCAGGACTAGGTTCCTAAGCATCTGGATGGATGGTGTGCCCTATACCATGTCAATAACAGCTCCCCTATTGTTATCAATTTGATTCAACAGATGTTCACCTCAGACAGGGAAGACAAACGAGAAAAGAAAAGCCACTTGCTCAGAGAGAGCATCTTTACTCCATCGGAAAGTTTGTTAAAGGAATAACAATTAGGAGTGAGAGCAGAAATCTGGGGACAGGCCAGTCTGAGCCAGTAATAAAGAAACCTTCCTTCTTCTATTCTGAGAGCAAGTGAATTTTGTGGCCCTGATGGAAAAGGTCTTCTACCCAGAATGCTAGTCAACTAGATGCCTGAGTGAAGGTTATAGGGGATAGGATTGCCAGTCTAAGGCTTGTATTGGTGGTAGGTTCTTCACCTTTGTCTCTTCTGCTCAGAATACAGGGGCTTGGAGGTACAGCAAGACTTCATTTATGGGATTCAAAGAGTGTTACTTGATACACCCTGGTGACCCTCAGAGGTGAGAAAAAATTAGTTTACACCTAAGAACAAGATTTTCTTAATTGTCAGGATGACAAACTGGGGAAACTTGACAGATCCAGGATTGATGTGGGAGCAAGATTAGATCAGGCAGCTCCTATGGCTCCTATTTGCTATAGACTTCTACTTGAAGCTGGAGGTACAAGCAGAACAGGAAAAAAAAAAAAAAAAACAGGATGTCAAGGACTTAGGTTTACGCATTTTTAAAAGTTATTTCTGGTGCAATAAAGGAGCCCTGGTGACACAGTTGTTAAGCATTTTGTTGCTACCCTGAAGGTTGGTGGTTCCAACTTACCAGCTGTTCTGGAGAAGAAAGATGTGGCAGTCTTCTTCCATGAAGATTATAGCTTTTGAAACCCTGTGGGGCAGTTCTACTATGAGCTATGAGTTAGTAATGAATCAGTGAAAATGGGGTTTCTGGCCTGACACAAAGGATGGATTAGAGAAGGGTTAAAAGTGGCTCTGGGGAGATCAGTTTAAGAACCTAAAGTAGTAGTCTGGGAAAGAGATGATGGTAGCTGGAAATAGAGGGGTATGCAGGAAGATGGAAACAAGAAGACTGATTCAGAAGATATTTAGGAAGTAAAATCTGTAGGATATAATGATGGATTGAATATAGGACATTAACAAGAGAGAGCTCACCCCTAGATAAATAATAATGTGATGAATGCTGGAAATGTACCTAAATGAATGGAATGGGAGTGGGGATGATTGGTAAGAGCATGAGGTTTGGTTTGAACCTATGACATCAGAGATGTCTTCAAGGTATTTAAAAAAAAAAAAAAAAGGAGAAACCAAGTAGGATTTTGAGCTCAGAGGAGAGGTCTGGGATGGTTTACAGATTTGTAAATCATCAGTAGGTTCACTGAAAAAAAAAAACCAAACCAAATCTACTGCCATGGAGTCAAGTCTGACTCATAGCGACCCCTCCTTGGGTTTCTGAGGCGATATCACTATGGAAGTAGATTGCTCAACCTTCCTTCCGGGGAGTAGCTTGTAGGTTTGAACTGCCAGCCTTCTGGTTAGCAGCCAGATGCCTTAGGCACCACCCAGAGCTCCTGAAGCCAGGAGATTGGATGAGGTCACCTAGGAAGATAGAGTGAGTGAGAACAAAAGAAGGTAAAGGAAGATGAATCTACAAAGAACTGAAAGAGAGGTAAGAGAGACAGGAGGGAACTTCAGTGTATAATATCAATTAAGAGTCTCTCTTCAATAGGTTTGGACTTGGGATCTAGACATTAGAGCTCATTGTTTTTAGATAGTACATGGAGCAGGACTGGGGGAGCATTTTAGGCCATATGCATACAATGCCCAGAAAGCTGGTCTGCAAGAAGCAATGAGGGTGGCAGAGCAGAAGCAGAGAGAAGAGTCACACACCATGCAGCCCACACAGATGGAGGGAGGGAGTGCAGTGCAGTGACTGACCCTCCAGCCCCATTCTCATCTTCTCCCCTTATGCTCCTGGAGCCCAGGAGACAACTTTTTTTTTTTTTTTTTTTTTTTTTTTTTTTTTCTATTTTTTTTTTTTTTTTTTTATTTTTTTTTTTTTTTTTTTTTTTTTTTTTAATTGTGATTTGGGTGAAAGTTTACAGAGCAAATTCATCTTCCATACAGTAATATGCATACACTTTGTCTCATGACAGCAACTTCAATCTCCCACAATGCAACAGGTTTCTTCCCACTTCCTCCTCATAGTTACCTCTTCCCTGTATCCTTCCCTCACATACACTCCTGGCCCCTGAACTGTCTCTCCTGTGCATACACAGCTCTTCTATTCTTCCATGACTGATCTCTCCAAGGAGTGTATCTACCTAATGTAAATGTTCAGCTCATATGCCTGTCTCTTGTTTGGCTGGAAGCCATAGGAGTGGGTTCAATTCCAGACCTGAAGAGCAGCCAGGGACCATAGTCTCAGGAGTTCCACCATGTTCCATCAGACCAGGAAGCCCAGTCTTTTTAATGAATTTGAGCTTCGTTCCACATTGTTCTCCCACTCTATCCAGGATCTCCTACACAGATCCCCCTCTCAGTGGTTGACAGTGGTAGATGGGCACCATCTAGCTCTTCTGGTCTCATAGTCATATAGGCTGAGGATCGCATGGTGTACTAGTTGCTTGGACTAATTGTTTCCATGTGTCTTTGGTTTTCTTCATTCTTCTTTGCTCTAGACCAGGAAAGACACATCATTGCATCTAGTTGGCTGCTTGTAAGCTTTTAAGATCCCAGTCGCTACTTGCCAAAGTAGGATGTGGAATAATGTTTTTGTGTAGTATGTTATGCCAATTGAGCTTGATGTCCCCTGTGACAATGGTCCCAAGCCCATAGGTCCAACTACTCAGTCCCTCCAGGTAGCTGTGGTCAAAAAGTGACTGCAACCTTGCCCCTTGTCATCTCTACTATATACCTGGGAATTCTTACAAAACATACAAATACACTTGTATTATCATTGTCTGCCAACCCTATACATGGTCATGGGCACACTCCCCCGTGTGTAGATATATCTAATCATTCAGTCTGTCCACCCATCTAGCCAGCCATATATCAATGTTTGCCATCACTGATAACACAGTACTGTATGTGCTAAAGGGTTCAGCTTTGTTGCCTGTACCTCCCATGCACCTCTCTATGTCTACCAGAAGACACTTTCGTATCCTTCCTGTAAGCCCTTTTTGTCTTGAGGTGGTTTCAGTGGGTTACTTTCTTGATGGGGAAGCATGAAGCCAGAGGAAAGCCAACAACGTATTGGAGATAGGGAGTCCATTGGCCTTGGCAGGGCTGGCACAGAAAACAGTATGAAGAGGCAAGAAGCAAGCAAACATATTACTACATACCATGTGCTGAGCTCTTTCACATGCATTCTCTCAACTGAACTTCATCACAGCCCTCAAAGACAAGAATTACTCACTTTAATTTAGGTTGAATACAGGGCCTTCCCCAAAGTCCTAACTAGTGTGCAAAATAATGAGATTAATAACTTATTCTTCTGATGTTAAGTGCAGAACAGTAGTTAAATGGTGGACAGGAGTGCTGCTTTGTGATAGCAGCTTTAAAATCCATGGAGAAGGGTCTGTAAGACAATGAGTCATTGTGGATTTTGAGTTGGCAATTAATGGAATAAAAGTGGTACCCAAGAAGGATCATTAGAATTAATATGAGTTGTATGGATTAAAGAGGAGAGGTTGGAGGCAGAAAGTTTATTCTAATATCTAGTCCTATTTGGAAGTGGCTATGTCTCTTGTCCCTACCACCGTGGGAAGAGGTGAAGAAGGCAAAGGAGTGAGGGTTAAGTCTCTTTGCTGGCTCAGCATGAATTAAGGCTTTAGAAAAAAAAAAAAAAAAAAAAAAACCCTCCTTGAGACATGAGCTGATTTACTGGGACCTGTTTCAATTCTTAGTGACTGTATTCCTTAGTGACTGTACCTAACCAGTAACGAGTTGCTTTCTAGTCATTCAGACTCATGGCAACCCCATGTGTGTCAGAGCACAGCTGTGATCCATAAGGCTTTCAATGGCTGATTTTCAGAAGAGATCACCAGGCCTTTCTTCCAAGGTGATTCTAGGTGGACTCAAGCCACCAATCAAGAACTTTAACTGTTTTCATTATCCAAGGACTCCCCTCATATCCTAGACCTTACAAACTGCTCTGTGGTTCTCACTTATGCTATGGAGGGGGTGGAATATGATGGAAAAGAGAAGAGGTTGGTTTGGAAGAGAGAGGCTGTGGTGATCAGGAAACCAGCTGAGGTCTCCACACACCAGACTGGGCTCAAGATGGACTCAGGCAGCAAGACTCAGGAGGCAAGAGTCCAGGAGAGTGGTCAGATGGAAAGCTGTACTGATGCTCCTTGAATTTGCAATTAGATTCTGAGAAGGGGGAACTGAACTGAAAATGGTTGGGAGTGGAAGAAATTAATTTGGTATGTGGAATGATTTACAAATAAAGGGTGATCCAAGGAATGAGACACTTTGATTTAGTAACTGTTCCAGAATGGAGGGAATGGGAATGGGAGAATAAGAGTTGTGGATATAGGGCTGCTCTGGGAATGTGAGGATTATATTGGAATAGAGGCTGGGAAGGGGAGATACTCTGGGAATGGGACCATCCTGGAATGGGAATTTTGTGCTAGAAGTTGGAAGTCTAGTGGATTGAGCCTGTCCATGACACAAACTGAGTTTATGAACTGACTTGGCAAGAGCATCCCTTTTCTAGAAAGATTTTCTCTCTAGTGAGTGTGAGAAAGGGATCTGCAGAAAGGGTTTGCACCAGCTGAGGGGGGTGATAAATGAGAGGCGATCAGGCCAATGGTTTTCAAACATTTTCTATCATATAGAAAAACCCTGTCATCTCATTCCCAATTTTACTTCATTCTGTTTCACCTCATATTTCACTTAATGGAAGCTGTCAAGGAGATTCTTTGATTTTTTTTTTCCCCCTCCTTCTCTGGCAGCTCATGTAGTGTGATAGCCTGAGAGACATGAGTTTTTGGAGGACCCACAATGAAATTGAACTGTTAAAACCTTCAGTTTTAGAATCTGCATATTTGTGTACACTTCTCTGAGTGCAAGCTTAGAGGTGCTCACCTAAGTTTCTGGGCACTGTGTGTGTATCAGCAGTGTGTACGTGTGATAAAACTGAAACAGCGTTTAAAGAGGAATCAGATGTGTGGGTTTGAGTTCTGATTCTGATATCCCTCAGACTCTTAGTATCCCTGAGCCTCAATTGACTCACTAGTAAAGTGGTTATAATGATACAGGTCCTCCGTACCTCAGAAGGCTGCCATAAGGCTCATGATACATGCAAATAAATACTCCCTTGTAATCAATAAATAATATTGATAAGTACAATTACTGTCTGTGTCTGCTAAGGGTATCTCTTCATCCACCCTGAGTTGCATGCTGCCCCTTTGACATTTTAGATTCCCTGATGCCTAACTGCCAGATCTTAGCACTGCTCACAAATTTTAATTTCTCTTTTGAGATCTCCCTAGTCCAGTGGCCTTTCTAAATCTTCCCACATTCCTCCAGGGCTGATCTCAACCTTGTACCATTCCCTGTCTGGAAAATGTATTTACTTTCCATTTGACAGAGAAGAGTAAAAGCCATTTAGAGTGAAACCTGAAAATATTTACCTGGGATGGTTTCCAATCCATCACAAAGTCAAAGTCAGTAGCATCTGTAAAGCCAATTCAGATGTCTTATCAGCATTTTTTAAGGAGTTCTGGTACTGCAGTGGGTAAGGCATTTGGCTTCTAACCAGAAGATCAATGGTTCAAGCCCACTAGCTGCTACATAGGAGGAAGATGAGGCAATCTACTTCTGTAAAGATTTACAGCTTTAGAAACACTATGGAGTCACTATGAGTTGGGATCAACTTGATAGCAGTGGGTTTTATCAGCATTTTTCTTTCTCCCAAATCTTTCTCACCCATGTTTAAAGCACCAGAATCATTCCTCGTGATCCACACATTTAGTCAGTTATAAAGCCTATAGATGCACTCTTTCAAATGTCTTCTCCTCCCCCCACTCCATTCCCTTATCACTGTCCTAATTAAACACATTTTAATTTGGTCCTAGTCTATATAAAAATATCCTTGTTGGTGTATTGCCTCTAGATTTTCCTCCTCCACTTTCTAAAACTATGACTATGGGGTTGTTGTTGTTGCTGTTGTTGTTATGTGCTGTCAAGTCGGACCTAAGTCATAGTGACCCCTCCTTGGGTTTCTGAGGCAGTATCACTACAGAAGTAGATTGCCCCATCTTCCTTCTGAGGAGTGGCTGATGGGTTTGAACTGCCAGCTTTCTGGTTAGCAGTCAAGTGCCTTAGGCACTACACTACCAGAGCTGTGGGATTAATGCTCCAAAAGTATTGATAGGATTGGGTCACTAACACTCAGGCTGCAGTCAGAACAGTCTTAATTCTTTAACATGGCTTTAATACCCTCCACAAACAACTTTTCCAACTTCATATCCTATAATATCCCAAACAACAGTAAATCAGAGCTACTTGCCAGTCTTTGAACATACAGTACTGGTTTTTTTAACTTTCTTTCACTCTCTATCTTTACTACCCATTCTTTGTTATGCTTAGAAAGTCCAACCTGCCTCCATGTCCCATTTTCTCCCATGGAAATCATATGCACCCACTGAGTTCTAGCAAAGATTCCACTATATCAAAAGGCCTTCTAGAATTTCCTTAACCCACATCTGAAAACAATTATCCCTTTTCCAGTAAAGAAGGTGACTTAGAAAGCTCAATGATAGACCTCACCACATACAGACAAAAGGGAATACTTTCAGACTAGAGGCAAAATGAAGTAATTGTGGAACTTTAAGTATAAAAATGAATGGAGGGATGGGCAGAGTAGCCTGAGGTACACATAAAATCATTCTACAAAGGTTGTTATGGACATTGATTCATAAAGAGAAATCATAAATAGAATTTCTGGTTCAATACAACAGAATAAACATACACATTTGTATTTATTTCCTACCCAAATTCCACTAAAATGATGGAAATTTTTTTCTTTAATATAAATTTATTGGATTAAATAAATTGGTAGTGGGGCCCTCAACAAATGAGAAACAGCAACATAATTTTAGGACCTAGAAGACTGTGATATTTTCAATTGCCTCATATGCATGCGGAAGCTGGATGATGAATAAGGAAGACTGAAGAAGAATTGATGCCTTTGAATTATGGTGGTGGCAAAAAAAAATATTAAGCATTCTATGGACTGCCAGAAGAACAAACAAATCTGTCTTGGAAAAAATATAGCCAGAATGCTCTTTAGAAGCAATATTGGTGAGACTTTGTCTCATGTACTTTGGACATGTTACCAGGAGGGACTAGTCCCTGGAGAAGGACACTGTGCTAGGTAAAGCAGAGGGTCAGGGAAAAAGAGGAAGACAATGCTCAGTGATGAACTGACACAGTGACTACAACAACGAGCTCAAACATAACAACAACTGTGGGGATGGTGCAGACAAGGCAGTGTTTCGTTCTGTTATACATAGGGTCGCTAAGAGTCAGAACCAACTCGACAGCACCTAACAACAAAACAACACCAGAAAGTAGATGGAACAGAGATAGCTGATTCAGCAGAACAGAGAGACCAAAATTTCAGCAGTGAAAAAGGTAGTGAAAAGTAAGCTGATTCCCACTTACATCAGTTGCCTTTGTTTTGTACCACTTCAGATCCTTGGTCTTGCCTTTGGCCACTTTTTCTTCCCTTGCCAGTACCCCATGACCAACTGTGCAGACGTCCAAGCAAATTGATGATGACACAATCCAACAGTAACTCATCTTATGTCTGCACTGCACACCCCCTGCCTGCTGACCTAGAGCTTCCCCATTGATGCTATGGGGCTTGCTCAGTGCTCATCATTACTGCAGGGGACTTAACTCTCTATGGGATGAATCTTTGACCAGTGGGGTCAAGAGACTAGGGGATAAATTTTTCTCTTTTCCTGCTGTCAGATAGATTGTACCAAAGTGCCACCACTCACATCTTAAAGTAGCTGAAAGATTAAACAATTAGTTGGCTCTTGAGCAGAGAGGTGGCTAGTACAGTAATATATTTTTGTGTTGGCTTTCCCTTCTTCCATTTTTCCTCACTTCTGGATTCCTTGGATTGTGCCTAATAAAATATAATATATAAAGTTCTGTTTTCTGAGGAATCGAACTAAGACACTATCACAAAACCACAAAAAGATTCAAGAACAGATAGTGACTGGATGCCACTAAAGGCACATGTGAGGACTAGGTATAAAAACAGGAGGATATTTAAAACTCTGTATTAAGATGCCTTGGTGGCACAGTGTTTGCAGTGTTCAGCTACTAACTGAAAGGTCAGCAATTCGAACCCACTAGTCACTTCAGAGGAGAAAGACATGACAGTGTGCTTCCATAAAGATTTACAGCCTTAGAAGCCCTGTGGGGAAGTTCCACTCTGTCACACTGGGTCTCTATGAGTCAGAATTGACTTGACAGCAATGAGTATAAGAAACCCAGAACCCTAGATCCACTCCTAATACAAGATGCCATGTAACTACACCTCTACCACCCTGCATAAGCCTTTTTGTTACTGTTAGTTTCTGTCAAGTTGGATCTGACTCATGGCAACTTTATGCAAAAAAAAATGAAATGTTGTCTGATCCTGGGCCATCTTCATGACTGTAGGTATGCTTGAGTCCATTGTTGTTGTTGTTGTT
>NW_006921597.1:15580109-15590996 GCF_000298275.1 Orycteropus afer afer | reverse complement strand
GCCTAACCTTCCTTCCGAGGAGTGGCTGGTGGGTTTGAACCGCCAGCCTTCTGGTTAGCAGTCAAGTGCTTTAGCCACTATGCTACCAGAGCTCCTGCTTGAGTCCATAGTTGCAGCTATTGTGTCAGTCCATCTCATCAAGGGTTCCCTTCATTTTTGTTGGCCCTATACTTTATTAAACATGATGTCCTTTTCTAGTGATGTCTTTCATGGCAGCACTAATCAAGCTAAATCAGCCATTTCCTCTTCTTTTTCCTTGGCTCTAGCCCGAAAGGAACCAGAGGCAATGGCCAATAAATGCAGATGGGATAAAACAAGGAGCATGAAGAAGTAAACAAACACCCATTTCCCACCACAAGTTCCTTAACTCAGGAAGGGCCCGAGCTGGGAAGAAAGAGAAGCTTAAATTGGATGTGAAATGAAAATATTGATTTAGAACCACCTGGCCCTTTTAATACCTGAAATATAACTGTTCTAATATCTGAAAGTAGCTAGAAAAGTGATAGAATCTGGCCAGGGGAGGGAAGAGAGATCCCAACAGGGCAGGTTTGAAGCACAAATGGTTGTATGCTGGCTTATTTTTTTTTTAAGTTACCATATCTTTTTTTTAATAAAGGGGAAATAGCATGCACTGAAACCTATTATGTGTCATACATGTACATGCACTATCACATTTAATTCTCACAACAGTCTTTGGAGGTAGTGATTACTTTGCCTGTTTTCAAAAATAGGAAATTAAAGCTCAGGAAGGAGGAGGTACCCAAGATCACATAGCTAGAAAATGATGGCCAGGAGTCAAGTATAGGGTGTGCTTCATGAGCCCAAACATATCCCAAGTCATGTGACTAAAACCACAGATACTGGTGTCAAGCAGATGGGGTTCAAGTCCCATCTTGGCCAGTGATTAACACTATCATTCTTGGACGAGTTGTTTACTGTACCTCAACCTCAGTTACTTCATCTCTAAAATAGGAAAATAATACTATAATTTCAAAGGTCCCTAGGTAGCTCAAACATTTTGTGCTAGACTGCTAACCTAAGGTGGCAGTTCAAAACCACCCAGTGGTATTGTGGAAGAAAAGATATGATGCTTGGCTCTGTTAAGATTACCAACCCTGAGGCAGTTCTTCTCGGTAACACATGGAGTGACTGTAAGTCAGAATCAAGTTAATGGCAACTAACAGCAACATGTCATAGGCTTGTTTGGGGTATTAAACAAGATCCTTCATGGAAAAAGTTTAGCACATTGCTTGGCACAGAACAGTCACTTGATAAACAATATCCCCATTTATCATCACACTATATTTCACTCTGAATATCACTGTCAAGATGAAGTGAGACAATAATTCAGAAGTGTCTAGAATATTATCTGACAAATTTCAGATACTCGATAACTGCTTGAATCTAAAGCTGTTTCCTCTCTCCTGGGATAGTATACATGCTTATACAGAAAGTGTTCCATTATGCATTGTTGTAGCTATTTCATAAAAACAAAGTCATAAAATTGGATCTTAGAAGTTGTTTATTCAAGTATTTCCCCCCCCCATAGGTACCTTGAGGAGAGAAGTCATATCTTATACTTAACTAGTTAACTTATTTTCATTCATTCATTCATTCAAAAAACAAATATATAGAACCTATAAACAAAAAATTGAATGATGCAAGAAGCATCAAAAGAAGATGGAAGGAATACACAGAATCACTCTACCAAAAAGAATTGATTGATGTTCAACCATTTCAAGAGGTAGCATATAATCAAGAACCAATGGTATTGTAGGAAGAAGTCCAAGCTGCACTGAAGACATTGGTGAAAACAAGCCTTCAGGAATTGATAGAATACCAGTTGAGATGCTTCCACAAAGGGATGCAATACTGGAAGCACTTATTTGTCTATACCAAGAAATTTGGAAGATAGCTATATGGCCAATTGACTGAAAGAGATCCATATTCATGCCCATTCCAAAGAAAAGTTATCCAACAGAATGTGGAAATTTTTTAACAAAACCATTAATATCAAATACAAGTAAAGTATTGCTGAAGATCATTCAAAAACAGTTGCAGCAGTACATCAACAAGGAACTGTCAGAAATTCAAGCTAGATTCAGAAGAGGACATGGAATGAGGGATATCATTGCTGATGTTAGATGATCTTGGCTGAAAGCAGAGAATACCAGAAAGATGTTTATCTGTATTTTATTGATTATGCAAAGGCATTTGACTGTGTGAATCCTAAAAAATTATGGATAACATTTCAAAGAATGGGAATTCTGGAACACTTAATTATGCTCATACAGAATATGGACATAGATCAAGAGTTTGGAATTCAAACAGAACAAGGGGATATTGCATGATTTAAAATCAGAAAAGATATTTGTCAGGGTTGTATCCTTTCACCATACTTATTCAATCAGTATGCTGAGAAAATAATCTGAGAACCTGGACTAAATGAAGAAGAATGCGGTGTCAGGATTGGAGGAAAATTCATTAACAATCAACAATATGTAGATGACACAATCTTGCTTGCTGAAAGTGAAGAGGATTTGAAGCATTTACTGATGAAGATCAAAGACTACAGCCCTCAGTATGAATTACAGCTCAACATAAAGAAAACAAAAGACCTCACAAAAACAACAAAGTATTGCATGAGGTATTTTCAGAGAGACAGAGATAATTAGGACTTAGATCCTTCCCAGATAACCTAAGAAAAGCTGATAACAGTGTTAGGAAAAGAGGTATACATAAAGTCCTGGGGCAGTTCAGAACAATCTTACCCAAGCAGTGGCCCTCACAGTCCTGGCAGAGCACCAGTTATCCTAGAGTTGATTTGGATTCATGGCAGCCCCATGTATGTCAGAGTAGAACTGTGCTGTTTTTTTCAGAAGTAGATCACTAGCACCATCTTCCAAGGTGCCTCTGAATGCACTCAAACTGCCAGACTTTTGATTAGCAGTTAAGCACATTGACCATTTGCACCACCTGGAGACTCTGACTAGAGAGTACCAAATTATTGTTAAAAAAAATCATGAATGAATATATCTGTGACTAAGAGAGCACACAAAAGGGTAGGAGGTGGAGTGACCTGAGCACACATGTGTGGTGTTAAAATCTGATGATGTTTTAAAGAGCTAATGAATGGGGTGCAATGTACCTTAGCCTTTAATATTTGCTTAGTCCTTTTCTCCAGCCTGTTCTGTGCCCATGGTTCTATATTGTAGAAGTTCCATAATGTAGAAGTTTATTGGACCTGACGGTGGTCTAATTTGGTCATTTCTCAAGTTCCAGACAGGCATGAGCTCTGGCTAGGGTCTTCCCAGATGTGTCAAAAGGAAGAAGGGATGGAGGAGGAGAGGCAAGAAGGAGTTGCCTAGCTCCCACTACCTTAGGCTTCTTCTCTCTTGGGCCCTTCCTTAGGCAGCTTTGCCTCTGAGGGAGAAATAGACCTTGTGGTGTTCATAGTCTTCTTTATCTTCTCATTCCAAGAGCTCACAAGTTCACATGTGTGTACACACACACCATATTCTAATAGATGTACTCCACATGCCGCACATGTTGTCATGATATGTGAGACAATAGTCTTAAAGATGTTCTCCATGCCCCTTACCCAGCCACTTCACATTGCAGTGGTACATCAATGGAATATCAGACTTCCCTCTCCCACATATCCCTAACATACCACCAAAAAATGCCTACAAGATTCCTAGTGCTGGGAATCCTATGTTGGCAGCCTTGATTGATTGTTAAAATGCAAACACTCCAAAGGAGGATCTCACATTCAGCCATCTCAGTCATTCACACCTCAGATCCTTTTCTGACAATGAGGGGCAAGAAACATGAACATGCCAAGCAGGGGCTAGCTCCAGGCAGGGAGAAAGAACCAGACAAGGGCATTTTGAGTTACTAGAGGCCTAAGAAAAAATTCTCACTCTACAATTTGGCTTCAATTCATTCTGTTAAAATTGTATTTGTGACGGTTGCACAACATGATGAGTACAATTAATGTCACTAAATTATTTATGTGAAGAATGTTGAAATGGCAAATGCTTCATTACATACATATTCACCATGAAGGGAAGATGGGGCAATCTACTTCTGTAGAGAGGTTGCTGTTGTTGTTAGGTGCCGTTGGGTTGTCTCTGACTCAGTGACCCTATGTACACAGAACGAAACACTGCCCGGTCCTGTGCCAGCCCCACAATCCTTGCTATACTTGAGCTCATCACTGCAGCCACTGTGTCAATCCATCTCATTGAGGGTCTTCCCCTTTTTCGTTGACCCATCACTTTACCAAGCATGATATCCTTCTCTAGGAAATGGTCCCTTCTTACAACATTACCAAAGTAGGTGAGACAATGTCTGGCCATTCTTGCTTTCAAAGAGCATTCTGTAGAGATATCATGTCAGAAACCCAAGGAGGGGTCACTATGGTTGGAATTGACTCAACGGCAGTGAGTTTGGTTTTTGGTTTTGGTGGTAGTTAAGGTTATGTGTCACCTTGGCTGGGCCTGGTTTTGAGTGTCTGGGCAGCTGGATGTGGTTATTCCCCATGATGAAACTGGTAATCAGCTCCATGGTGGAATCTACAGTGAGCAGCTGAGTAGCTGCCTTTGGGGTGTGGTCTGCTTCCCATATATAAGAAGAAGCTTTGAGGAAGGTCTCAAGTTTTGGCACATCTAGAGCCTGCATTTGGCCAAGTCTTCATCTCAATGGCCTGCCACGATGTCTGCTGATCTTGGGACACATGTGTGTTAATGGATTTGAATTAGTGGCTTGCCATGTTGCTTGATAATTTGGGGACTGTGCCATTTTACTCATAGACCTTGGGTTTGTCAGCCTCAATAGCCAGCAGCTATCTGAGTTAAGAGAAGCCTCCATCTTCAGTGAGCTGGGAGCAAGAGGCAGAGCTGAAGCCCAAGGTCTAGGGGCTTTCACCCAGCCCCTAGAGCTGGCACTTTGTACTCAGACTTCTAGCCTCCTAAATGGTAGTAGAATAAATCCCTGTTTGTTAATCCACACACATGTGGCATGTCTGTTATAGCAGCACTAGAGAACCAAAACACCCACCAACTTTGTCCTAGGCATTGTTCTAAGCAGCAGAGAAAGACAATGAATAAGACTCAGACTCAGACTGGTTCACAGTTTGGTAGCTGAGACCAAGTCAACAAATAAGTGGTATGTAAACAAGGAAGTAGTAAGGGCTATAACTGAGATCAAGCTTGGGGTAAGAGCTCAGTGGAGGGACATCTAAACCCAAGCTAAGAGGTAGAGGTCCAGATGGAGAGCTTCTTGGAGGCAGTGACACCAGGGACTGAGTCTGTAAGCATAGAACTAAGACAGCTTCCCATCAGTATTTTTAAAAGAAATGGCTGTAAGCAGTTCAAATTTGACAGGAATCCTGAGTCTAGACAAATTCCACTCTCTGAAAATGTAGGGTGGCAAAGCAGAAAGCACAATAGGCCTGGCCTCAGACATTCTGAGTTTATTCAACAGCTAAGTGGCTTCAGGAGACACTCCTGTGGCTCAACTTTCAGCCAAATGATAGGCCTCCTCAGAAGGAAGATGGGGCAATCTACTTCCACAGTGATACTGCCTCGGAAACCCAAGGAGGGGTCGCTATGAGTTGGGTCTGACTGGATGGCACACAACAACAACAACAACAACATAAGGTGAATAATAAAACCAGGAAGGTGTGTGCTCATTGGAACAATCAACCATACAAGATCAAAAGGGCAGCATATGCCCAGGGCTAAATCTAAGAAGGCCATTTTTTGTTCTTATTGCTGTGGAATCGGACTGACTCATAGTGATCCCTCCTTGGGTTTCTGAGGCTGTATCACTACGGAAGTAGATTGCCCAACCTTCCTCCTGAGGAGTGGCTGGTGGGTTTGAACTGCCAGACTTCTGGTTAGCAGTCAAGTGCCTTAGGCACTATGCTACCAGAGCTCAAGGCATAGGAAATAAGAACAAAGAGAAATCATAAACATTGGGAAGAAGTGGGAAGAATGCTGTTACATTCTGAGGATTATAGTGAATGTCACAAAATGTGTGTGAATTGTTGAATAGAAAACCAATTTGCTCTGTAAATTTTCACCCAAATCACAATAAAAAAAAAAAAAAAAAATGGCTTCAGGAAAAGTCCCTTTGCCACTCTCAGTTTCAGTTTCCTCAAGGTACTGGCTTCCCTGCCTGCCTTCTCAGATTGTCATGAGACTTGATGAGAATACTTGGGTGCAAACACTCTTATCAACTGTGTTACTGTAAATGCAAGGCATTGGTTTTCTCTGTTTTGACAGATGTCTTCCCCTGTTCCTCTCTGGGTGCCAGGATGAGCTTAACAAAGGGCTTCCTCTCTCACCACACCAACTCTGAGCTACCAAACATCTCCCTTGGGGCTACCATGAGGTCTCAGAGCATATGTTCCCAGATACAGGCTTCAGTCTCAGGAAGCAGAAATCTCCATGGGGAGGAGAATAAAGTGGAGACTCAAGAGGAAATGAGGTGTGTAGGGTTTGGGGGTAATGAGCATATCAGTCATGCAGTATTAATAACTACACAATAAGGACTCTAGTAATGGTTTGGCTCTGAGTCTTCTCCCTAAAAGTGCCAGCAACATGTCTAAGCAATAATAGTAATATTAAATATTCAGTGTTTCCTATAAAAACAATAATACTTTTTCAAACTATGTAACCACTCATATCCTTCTCTGTACTCCATTTATTCTGAAAATCCACTGACAAGTGAAAAATAACAGAAGTTAAAGATGCAAGGTCAAGAACTAGGACTGGCTGAGCCTCCTCAATTTTGTCACTTTTAGATCTGTCAGTGTCTGTAGCTTGGAAGGTTACAGTCTTAGATACATGAGAGCTTTCAATAGCAGAACCAAAGATTTATCTCTCTGAAGGGCTGGCCTTTGGCTAGAGTGAAATAGATGAGCTTTTCCAAGTGATAAAAAGAGCATTTGGAGTCAAGAGATGCACGTTCAAATCTGGATGCTACGAGCTGACCGTTGGACACCAATCTCTGTGATGTTCAGTATCCTTACTGATAAAATCATCACCGCCTCATCTTCTTCTTGGCACTGTTGTGAGGATAAAGTAAAATAATGGAGATGAAATTGATTTGTGAATTGTAAATTCATTGTTATCATCCTTGATGTATATTATCCACTGCTACTTCCTGTTTTGTAGTCATTTTCTTGGTCTTAGTCTGTTGCCTTCCAGATGCCCACAGTTCCACATTAAGAACCCTATCAAACCTGTCCTCTGTGGACAGTGCTTCTTGTTATAAATATAAATATAGTTCAAATTTCCAAATATTCATGAGTTAATAGAAGTGGCCATTTTACTAGTTCACACTAAAATGTGAATAAATATTTATATTCAAGAGCTGTCCATGTCCCAGGACCTATTACTGAAAATACATTAATCTCTAGTGGAAACTCAGATTGAACTCTAAAGTGCTAGCAGGAGAGACATTATGGATGAGTGGGACCTTTCCTGTGTTTCTCAAATTAAATGTACTCAATCCAGTCATATCACTCTTCATGACCCAAAGTCCATAGTTCTTAGGATGATACACAGAGCCTTTATTCAGAGCCCTTCATAATTTGACCTCAACATTTTTTCCAACTGTATCCAGTAGCTCAATTGTGCATGACTGTGTACACAGTTACACATATGTACATACTAGATCTGATAGACATACCCTACATGCTCCATCAATTCTTCCCCTTAGTCAAATGAAACCTCTTGGTTTTCCACATCATATATCTTATAATTTTTTCTCTCCATGTCTCTGTTTATACTGTTCTATCTGTCTGGAATACTCATATCCTCATCTCTGCAGATTCAAATTCTACCCAATCTTCAAGACTGAGCTCAAAGCCCAGTTTGTACACAAAATATCCCCTGATTCTCCTGTGCAGAAATGGTTTCTACCTCCTTTCATGGTGCCTTATCTATGGCTTTCACTTCCTACCCTGAGTGGTGGTTATTCATCTATTTGTATGAGCTCAAGAAGGACTCCATTCCCAGAATATATTCCTTGATAAGAATACTTGGGTGCAAACACTCTATCAACTTGGTTACTGTGAAAGTTGATATCTAAACTTTCACCCTTATGCTTTCAGCTAATCAGCACAGAAATGAGTTCTTATTTTACACAAAACAAAGTAGGTTTTCTGTGCAGGATATTCAGAAATGTAAGACCCTGAGGAGCCTGAGATTTCAGAGAGGATATTCCAAGTGCCTGGTAGATGTTACAAACAAGGAGTTCTCTAGGAATTAAGAGCAGGGATAGATCCCAAGATTGAAGCAGTCCTTTCTTTAGGTTAAATATTACCTTTTCAAAAATCTTCTTTGAATACACATGTATTCCTGAGAATGAGTAGCTAAAGATGTTCCCAACAGGCTGGCATGAATTAGTTTATCAAATGTGTTGTCTAGTGATAAGGTTGGGAAGCAACTTAGGTACACTATATGATTAGGGTGGGCCTGGACTATTGTGAGGCAAGTGTGGTACCCAGGGTTCAAAATTTAAAGAGTCACTCACACTCAGTTTCATGAAAATGCAGAGTCAGTGCCTGAACAAACATGATATTGAGTGTTTCCTTAAATTTTTCACTTAGGAACCTTACTTGGCTTACCTTAGTTCTGGCCCTGGAATGAATGGCATGGAAAGGGACCAAAATGCATCAAGTCAGGAGGATACCAAAGACAAATTTTCTCTATTTCACAGTAATGCCAAGAATCAGCCTTGAATATGACCTACACTATCCCATCATTTCCTCCCTCAACTGCATTTTGTTTACCCAAGACTGTGAAGAGAAAATGCTTATACTGTCATGCTTACCTCTCACCTCTCCTGCAGTGATCCAAAGCTTACAAGGTTAAATGATTTAAAATCTCTTCCAATTTGATTGATGTCTGAAGAAGGAGCTCAACTTTACTACTTAACTCAGGCATGGTTTCCATGAGGGCTGGGTAATTACCTTTCCAATCCAGGCCCCCGCCACATGCCCTATATCTATTTGCAAGCTAATGCTATTTTGAGAGCTCTTCATGGTAAATAATGCATGGAAATAGCATGGACAATCTAGAAGCAACTTTGGAAAGGAACTATTTCCAATGTGTCTTGAATAACTTTACATTAGAATGAAGAGCTACCTTTTGGCACCTGCTCAAAGTGAAATGAAATAAATTTCTTTTTCAAAAACATTTTCAAACACTACCATGCCATGAATGAAATCTCAACTTCTATAAATACCATCCAGTTTCTAAAATACTGTGATTGAAAGTGTCTCTGAAACGTAAAGGAAACACAAATAAGACAAATGAAAAACATGTCAGCTGCGTTGCCCCCCAAAAAATGGTCTCAACCTGTCTTTATTCATTCTAAAGTGAATACTATCTGATAGAGTCCTTAAAACAGACAGAATTTGACAGGATCCTACAGAATCTAAGAGTTGAGTTGTTTTATTAAACCTAGAGAAGGGACTATAAGTTGATGCCCAACCTGATCTTAAATATTAAACTATCAACTGATTCCACAGCTCCCATAAACTCTAATTTAGCAGAAAATGTGCTAAGATGTTTCACTCAACCTACAGCATTTAGATTCCTCTAGAATCCATTCACACTGTTAGAGTATGATCACCTGCATCATTATTAATATAAGAAGAAAAATTGTAATATTGTTATACATTGCTACAATTTCTTACAGATTACAAAGCACAGGCACATATGTTATCTTTTTTTTTCCTTTTAACCTGGCCCACTGAGATCCAACCACACTGCAGGAATATGGAGAGGTGGTGCATTGAGTACTTTCTATCCTCAATCCCCTCGATGTCTTAGAAACATTTTTACATTTTTTTTGTTTGTTTATTTTCATGTCTCCCTGTCCATCCAGAATCAGGGAATCAATGAGTATAGTAGGGAAAATCAGAGACTAATCAAAATGTAGTGACCTCATCAAGGAGCTGTAATAAGATGGTGCTGATCTAAACAATGCCACAAATTAGGCCTTATGATCTATGATGGCAAACATGCACTTATTTAAAAGTCAATTATATGCAAATCCCCAGAACCCTCTGATTTCACATCTGATTTCATATCTGTGTGATGTTCCTGTGCAGCTATGATGGATCTAGGTCAGTCTTGAAGGTACCCCAGAAAGACTTCTACCCCAAAAGCCCAAGGCTGATAGCTGAGACTCTAGTGTTGTGTTGTAATCCCCTATGGACTCAGTAAGTGTTTCTCTGTGTTCTCAATAAATTTCTAAAGCCATAAATTCAACCCTGACTTCACATTAGAATTACCTATGGAACTTGTAAAATAATTCACTAAGACTCTGATATCATTCCCAGAAACTGTAATTTAATATGAGGGAGTGGGTGGGATCTGCATCAATAATTTTACAAAGCTTCAGGTATTTCTAATATGCTGCATTGACAACCATTGCTCTAGATGTAGAAGTTCTCAAATGTATGTGAGCACCAAAATTACCTGGAGGTTTTGCTAAAACACAGATTATTAAAACACTCTCAGAGTTTCTAATTCAGAGTCTGAGGTCTTGGAAGAAGATGAGAATTTCCATTTATAACTGGTTCCCAGGTGATGCTGATGCCACTTATCTAGGCACCACACTTTGAGAACCAAAGTTGTAAAGTGTCACAAAGCATTTTACATCAGTACTTACATACTGAAACAAATTCATCTAATTTTTTAAAAATTTACTGGAGAGAGGCGGGGCAAGATGGCGGACTAGGCAGAAGGATTGCACAGACCCTCTTCAACTAAGAAAAGGGAAACCAATTAACACAGACACAGAAGATAATCTTGGACCCCTGAGCCTTGAAGGAAAGGATGCAGATTTGGACTAAACCCCAAC
>NW_006921597.1:15539836-15572709 GCF_000298275.1 Orycteropus afer afer | reverse complement strand
AACTGCTGTATGAAAAGTGAATTTACTCTGTAAATCTTCACCCAAATCCTAATAAAAAAAAAAAAAAAAAATTTACTGGAAACATCACCCCTTGACTATCAGATAATTCTACTCTTTGAGTCCTAATTATTTGCCTGACCAAGTGTCAAGCAACAAAGAAGCACGATGGAACTCGCTTCCATGCTCTCACACTCTCATTCTCTCTCTTTTCTTTGCCCTCTCTGCATCGATGGAATCTGGAGAGAAGTTTACTTTTCTTTAATATATAACCCCAAGGACATTATTTCTAAAATTTTTCCTGGGTGCCTGAAGGGTCTAGCTAACCAATAGTTAGGGTTGTTTTGTGCTGAGTCAGTCTAAGGAGCTCTAGTGGCATAATGCCTAAGGTGTTTGACTGCTAACCAGAAGGTTGGCAGTGCAAACCCACCAGCTGCTTCCATATTCCATGGAAGGATTATGGGACAATCTACTTCCATAAAGATTTACTGCCTTGGAAACCCAATGGGGGTTGCTAGAAGTCAGAATCGACTCAATGGCTGTGGGTAGTCTGGCAGAGCTGATGGGCTCTGGATTCAGCACCCTGGAGAGCAGCCTCTGGATTATACAGTGATAAAATAAGGACTGTATCACAGTAATCACAGTAATCTTCCCTGTGAACAGGAAAGAGAATGAAAAACACACAGCAGTCCCTGATTTGTAACAAATTCACAGATCTCATTGGGCAAACATGAAATCCCTTGATCATACAAGTCCCTCAAAAACCTAGTGAGCATTTGATCTTTTTTGCTTCATCAGTTGCATGTACAAATAACATGAAAATTCTTTCCTACACATAGTTTTTAGCTATGCTTTACTTGCTTTCCTGTTTGAATGGCTCTCTCTTTCCTCATCGCTCTCTGTCTTTCTCTCTCTTTTTTCCTCCCTCTTTCCCTCTATCCTTCTCTTGTTAATGTCAGCTATTGTGAGCACATTACTCTGAAAAGAAAAGTGTCTTGCACCTGATCAATGCTCAATATTTACAGAATAAATTATTTAGGGACAAATGTACCAAAATCTGCAATTTACCTTAAAATGTATCAACAAATTGGAGTGTTCCTCAAATTTAACTAACCATCAGAATCACCTGGAGGGGTGATAAAACACAGATTGTTGGATCCCATCTCTAGAATCTCTTGTTTAGTTGGTCTGGAGTGGGAACTGAGATAGTTTAATAAATGGATAGAGGTGTGGAGAGATAAAAAGTTACATGAAAAGACAAAGATAAGACTCTAATGGTAGAATCTGAGTGGTGGGTATACAGGTGTACATTATAAAACTCTTTCAACTTCTCTGTATGTTTAAAATTTTCCAATAATAAAAAGTTGAAAAAATTACAGTGTAATTTCCAGTTTCTGAGTGCCTTGCTTTGAAGAGCACACAGAAACTTATAGTCCTCCTGGTCAGACTTGCTTTCTCTCTCTCTTTTAGTTTCCTCCTTAGAAAATAAAGAATGAAAGAAAGAAACCACCAAGTGAGGCTGAGAACTTTGAGTCTTGGACTTCCCAGACATTAACTCATCAGTCCATTGTGCTTAGAGCAGCTTTGCTCCAGCAGCCTGTCTAGCAAACAGGCCTGGTGTGGGTGTCAGCAACTGCCTCACGCAGGAGCTGAGATACAGATAGTTGATGCTGTAAGGCAGTGGCAGGGAAATATTGGAAACCAGAAGGCAGTCATTCTTTCCCAAGAAGAGCATCAAATGAAAGAAAGAAAACACATGATTGTCCGCAGACACCAATAGACAGGATGCAGTCTCTATGTGATCCTTGAGCCTATGTTCTCCATTTCCCCCCTGACTCCAGCTGTCCCAGGCCAAAGACAGCACCTCTCTCCTCTGTGCAGGATCCAGGACACAGGGCTCTGCATTAGTGCAAGGTTATATTATTGAACCACAGCAGAGCAAACCCTATGCCATACAAGGAAGGGGGTAAAATTCTCAACCTGGAATAGTCCCCAAAATTTTTCCAAAAGCAGAAAGAACAATTATCATAATCTGTTCCATTCTTTCCCTCTAAGAAATATATAACTTTAGACACCAACAAAAGGGAGTTAGGCTAGCTGTAAGAAAGAGCTGTCCCAATGCTTAGTGTACCAGATATATGAATCTGTGGCATCTTCTTATATGAAAGTCCTCAAGCAACAACTCTGTATGGTGGCATGCTTCTTCTGAAGGCCTTTAGAAATTCGCTGACTATAATTTTACATTATATTAGAAAATTGAATGAGTTCAAGAGTAGAAAAGGAGGGTAGTACAATGTGGATACTGTTTTAGGATCTGGCAGCCTAGGCTTTGGCTCAGGTGCTTGAGAAAGGTATTTGCCTTTGCCCCTTTATCCCCTGGCTCTGCTTCCCTTCCCACCCTACCATACCACAGCCCCAGGACCAACAGCAGCTCAGACTAGGGAAAGAAAAGCAGAGTTTATGCTTCTACCATGTCACTCAAGAAAGCCCAAGTGATCTTCTGTTATGCTTTTCCCCGGTGCCTTTTCAATTGGCTTAATGAAGCCCTCCCACATGTGGGTACAAAGAAAAGAGACAGGGGAAGAGGAGACAGAAAAAAACGTGAGACTAATCGATTCTAATGATTCAGGTTCAGGGTTTGTACTGTACCCCAGGAACAGAGAGAGAGCAGCTTTAGGAGAAAAAAAAAAATTCTATGCCTTTTACCACTCCCTAAAGTATCAAAAGGCAGCTGCCAAAGGAGTCATCCCCACACCTCTCCTCTGTCAGCACCTTTGCAGCTTGAATTTCCCTCAGAGCCCACACCATCACTGAAGCAAACCCAGAGCTAACATCTTCAAGGACAGTCATAGTGTCCCTCTAGTCTTGTACCTCCATTCTGGGAACACCATGGGCACACAACAAATGCTGAGTCCTTTACTGTATGAATGTACAACAGGTTTCTATGGCTCACTTTCTTCACACCACTTGCCCCCATCTGGAGGGCAGGTAAGCTCCCACCAGGGAGATGGCACAGGATGTCCGTCCATGAGTTAACACTCTCCTTACAGAGCAGTCACTCTGACATCAACGTGCTGTCCCTACAGAGCAGACCCCACATAGATTTTTTTCCTCTGAATTTTCCAGGAAGATATATCGATCCAGTCCAAGTGACATCAATAGACCCAGGTAACTGAATAAAGCTTCTGGAGTTTGCTTTAAAATATGTATGATTCAGCTTTGAGACATCACCTAATAGATTTGCTGCCCCTCCCTTACTCTCAATCCATTGTGACTATTAAGCACCATCTACATCTCAGCTCTACCCTCCCTTTCCTATCCCAGGCACTCCCTGAAGAGTCCCAGGATGAAATGAAGAGGCTGTGGGTGGAAATTAAGGGGGAGGATAACAGGAAATGGAAGAAACAATGAAATCCCATTCCATGTCTCAAAGCAAACCTTATAACTCCTTGATATGAAGGTTTGTATTCGTTTCCCAGGACTGCCAGAACAAAGTACTACAAAATGGGTGCTTATAAGAACAGAAATTTATCTGTTCTTATAAATTGTTGTTGTGGCTATTGTTAGGTGCCATTGAATCAGTTCTGAGTCATAGTGACCCTCCCTATGTACAACAGAAAAAAATGCTGCCTGGTCCTGTGCCATCCTCACATCGTTGCTCTGGTTGGGCCCATTGTTGAAGCCACTGTGTCAGTTCACCTCATTGAGAATCTTCTCTTTTTCAGTGACCCTCTACTTTACCAAGCATGATATCCTTCTCCAGGGACTGTCTCTCCTGATAACATGACCAAAGTACATGAGATGAATTCTTGCTATCCTCATTTCCAAGGAGCATTCAGGCTGTCCTTCTCCCAAAACAGATTTGTTCCTTCCTCTGGCAGTCCACATTTCATTCAATTATTCTTCACCAACATCACAATTCAAAAGCATCAATCATTTTTTGGTGCTCTAGTGGTGTAGTACCTAAGGCATTTGACTGCTAATCAAACGGTTGGTGGTTCAAGCCCATTAGCCCCTCTGCAGAAGGAAGATAGGGCAACTTACTTCCATAAAGATTTACCATCTCAGAAACCCAATGGAGACTCACTGTGAGTCTGGATCAACTTGTTAGCAGTGAGTTTGGTTTAGTTTTTTTAAATTTATTATCCAGCTTTTGCATGTACATAAGGCAATAGAAACTACTATGGCTTTGGTTGGAGGCACATTATTCATCAAGGTTTTGCAATAGATTTGCCCAGTGCAGTATGTCATTTGATTTCTTGACTGCTGCTTCCATGAGTGTTAGTTGTGGATCCAAGTAAAATTAAATTCTTGATATCTTCAAAGTTTTCTCTGTTTATCATGATGTTGCTTAATGGGACTGTTGCAAGGATTTTTGTTTTCTGTATGTTGAAGTGCAATCCATACAGAAGGCTGTAATCTTTGATCATCATTAGTAAGTGCTCCAAGTCCCCTTCACTTTCAGCAAGGAAGATTATGTCATCTGCACATTGAAGGTTATTAATGAGTCTTCCTCCAATCCTGATGTCATGTCCTTCTTCATATAGTCCAGCTTCTCAGATTATTTGCTCAGCATACAAACTGAATAAGTATGGTGAAATTATACAACCTTTCCTGATTTAAAACTATGCAGTATCCCCTTCTTCTGCCTCTTGGTCTATATACAGGCTCTACATGATCACAATTAATTGTCCTTGAATTCCCATTCTTTTCTATGTTTAATTTGTTATGATCCACACAGTCAAAAGTCTTTGTATAGTCAGTAAAACAGAAGTAAACATCTCTCTGGTATTCTCTGCTTTCAGCCAAGATCCATCTGATGCTATCAATGATATCCCTCATTCCATGTCCTCTTCTGCATCCAGCTTGAATTTCTGGCAGATTCTTGTTGATGTACTGGTGCAACCATTTTTTAATTCACTTCAGCAAAACTTTACTTGAATGTGATATTAATAATAACTTGAAAATTTCTTCATTCTGTTGGATCACTTTTCTTTGCAATGGGCACAAATATGGATCTCTTCCAGTCCATTAGCCAAGTAGCTGTCTTCCAAATATCTTGCATAGACAAGTGAGGGCTTCCAGCATTGCATCAATTTGTTAAAATATCTCAATTGGTAATTATATTAATTCCTGGAGCCTTGTTTTTTGACAATGACTTTGGTATAGATATTCCTTCCATCTTCTTTTGATACTTCCTGAATCAATATTTTGTCCATAGATTCCTTCAACATTGCAACTCGAGACTTTAATTGCTTCTTCAGTTCTTTCAGCTTCAGAAATGCCAAGCATGTTCTTCTTTTTTGGTTTTCTAACTCCAGGTCTTTGCATATTTCATTATAATACTTGACTTTGTCTTCTCAAGCTGCCCTTTGAAATCCTCTCTTCTGTGTTTTTACTTCATTTCTTCTATTTACTTTAGCTGCTCTATATTCAAGTTTCAGAGTCTCTTCTACATTCACTTTGGTCTTTTCTTTCTTTCCTTTTATTTTAATGTCTTTTTGCTTTCTTCATGTATGATGTCTTTGATGTCATAACACAACTTGTCTGGTCTTCAGTCACTGGTGTTCAGTGCATTAAACTGATTTTTCAGATGCTCTCTAAATTCAGGTGGAATATACTCAAGGTCATATCTCATGAACATGTTTCAATTTTCTTCAGCTTCAACTTGAACTTGCTTATGGACGATCGATGGTCTGTTCCGCAGTCAACCCCTAGCCTTGTTCTCACTGATGATATTGAGCTTCTGCGTTGTCTTTTCCTCCAAACATAGTCTATTTCATTCCTCTGTACTTCAGCCATTAGTCCATGTGTATAGTCATGATTTATGTTGTTGAAAAAATATATTTCCAATAGATATGTCTTGAAAAATTCTATCATGCAATGTCTGGTGTCATTTCTATCACCAATGTCATACTTTTCAACTACTGATCTTTCTTCTTTGTTTCAACTTTCACATTCCAATCAGCAGTTATTATCAATACATCTTGACTGCATGTTTGGCCAATTTCAGACTGCAGAAGTTGGTAAAAATCTTCAATTTCTTCACCTGTGGCATTAGTGGTTGGCTTGAGTTTGAATAATAGTCATATTAGCTGGTCTTCCTTGTAGGTGTATGAATATTATTCTATGACTGACAGTGTTGTACTTCAGGATAGATCTTGAAATGTTCTTTTTGAAAATAAATGTGACTCCATCCCTCTTCAATTTATCATTCCCAGCATAGTAGACCATGTGATTGTCTGATTCAAAATGTCCAATACCAGTCCATTTCAACCCACTAATGCCTAAGATATATATTTTCAAGTGTTCCATTTCATTTTTGACAACTTCCAATTTTCCTAGATTCATACTTCATACATTCCACATACAAATTAACATGACTGATACTCTGAATTTAGGTTCTTGTAAATAGGAGTCTAAATTCAGGATATCAGCTATGCTAATGTCTCCTGAAGGTTCTGAGAAGAATCTGTTTCATTCCTCTTTCCTAGCTTCTGGTGACACCAAACAGTAAGTGCTCAATAAGTATCTGTGGGTTGATTTAGAGGTCATTTTGTCTATCTCCCAAACCTAGAGAGTTCTACAAATACATAGAAAATTTTCTGATTATAGTTCCACAGGAGAACTGATTCCACTCTCACCTGAACTGTCTGTTTTGGAGTCTAATTTAGATCAGGAAGTGTCCTTCCTATCTTGACTTACCTGTGAATCAGGAGTTTCTCTACAGAGAAATAGTCTATGCACAGAACTCAACTCTTCCCCCCTTTCCCCCACCCTGAACAATATACATTCACCAAGAGGTAAAGGAACTCAGCTCAAAAAATCACTGGATCTGCAACAAAAGATTCTTTTAAAAAAAAAAAAAAAACCTAAAATTGGATGTGCCTGCTACTTCCTCACTGGGCTATTGGGCCATGGAAACCCTCTATAGCACCCCTGTTATGGATTAAATTGTGTCCAAAAAAAAAAAAGTATTGAAATCCTGGACCCTATACCTGTAATATGATTTTATTTAGAAGTAGGGGTTTATTTGTTATTTTAATTAGGTCATACTCAAGTCGAGTGGGTTCTAAACCTAATCACTTCTGAGTTATAAAGAGCATAGAATGGACACAGAGGCACATACACACAGGGAGAAGAAGAAGACAGATGATGGAGACAGATAAACCCAATAAATACAAACCCTGTCCTCATGAAGCTTGCAGGGTACTAGGGTAGGCAGATATTGAATGAAAAGTTACAATTGTTAAGGTGCAAAACTCTGAAAACAGAGTGAACCTCCTGGGTGGAGGGTCAGAAAAAAAAAAAAATCTACAAGGATTTCTGGCAGCTACTAGAAGCTGAAAGAGACAAGGAGGGACTTCCCCTAGAACCATGCCCTGAATCTATACTTCTAGCCTCCTGAACTGTGAGAAAATAAATTTTGTTCTTCAAACAATGTGTCATCTTGGGTAAATCTGCTGCAAAAGACCTCTTTAAAGTTTTAAAAAGCAAAGATGTCACTTTGATGACTAAGATGTTCCTTACCCAAACCATGGTCATTTCAATCACCACATATGCATATGAAAACTGGACAATGAAAAAGGAAGACAGAAGAGGAACGATGCATTTGAATTCTGGTGTTGCTGAAGAGTATTGAATATTCTTTGGACTGTCAGAAGAATAAATAAATTAGTCTTAGAATAAGTACAACCAGAATGCTCCTCAGAAGCAAGGATGGAGAGATATTGACTCATTTACTTCATTAGGAAAAATCAATCACTAGAAAAGGATATCATGTTTGGTAGAGGATCAGCAAAAGTGAGGGAAATCCTCAGGAGATAGATTGCCACGATAGCCACAGCAATATCTCAATGATACCATACCAGTGATCATGAAGATGGCACAGGACCAGGTAACATTTTGTTCTGTTACCTGTAAGGTTGTTATGAGTCAGAGCTGATTGGACAGCCACTAACAACAACAAAGGCACCTACTTATGGTATTTGTGTTAAGGCAGCACTTGGTAACTAAGACAACCCTTGAGAAAATCTCAAGAAGCTTTGATCCTGGAGCAATGATTGCCACTTTCTGGCCACCTTGCTGAGGTGAGAAAGCCATGTTTGGTCCACCAAAGTAGTTCCCTTAAAGAGAGGTGTCAGGGTGGTAAGAAGGTTGACATTGCAGGAGGGGCTTAGGGGATGGCCAGTGGGGTAGCAGGGTACAGGCCCCCCACCTCATCTGCAGCTGACACCACCAGGGGCTCAGCCTGTAAAGGACAGAGACAACATGTTTTAAGCTGATTTGTTTTCACTTGTATTTATTGGTTTATGGGCATTTATTGGTTTGAAAATGCCATATGGTCTCCTACACAGGTTACAGAAAGAAAACAAATCTTGGAATTGCAACAAAATGAGAACTAAACAATCAGTTTCCTGAATTATATCATCTACAGTTCTGAGAGCTTTGTACAGGGCAGGAGAGAGGCAAGAGCTTGGTTCTGGGAACCACCAAGGGTCTAATCAATTAAGCTAACTCTTATTTATTAGAGGTTACTTCTTTGGCTCCTTCAGTTCTTCTCATTCTCCTTTCTACTTTTTTCTAGTTACAGTCTCTGTTGCCCTGTACCTCATAAGGACTTTTCCCAAGGCCAGAGTCTCCATGTTGTTGTTGTTGTTAATTGTCATCGAGTCGGCCCCGACTCATAGCAACCCCTCCTTGGGTTTCCAAGGCAGTATCATTACAGAAGTAGGAATGCCCAACCTTCCTTCCTAGGAGTGGCTGGTGGGTTTGAACTGCCAGCCTTCTGATTAGCAGTCAAGTGCCTTAGGTCCATAGGAAGCCAAAATAGACACTATCACTACAATGTGGACTTTCCACTCCAGGGACAGGTTTGGCAACAGAGGAAACTAGGTTGCTGGTAGCAGTGGAATCTCTGCACTTTTTACTTCTTGACCATCTGTGGCCCAGATCACCATCACTTTATGATGACTCTAACCCCCATAACAAAGAAGAAGCACTTTTTCTTACCCACACTAATCCCCCCTCTCTTGGCCTCCCAGGGCCCATTCTCTCTGAGTGTCACCGCTTGGTGCTTTGCTATCCATCATCTTACATTCTTCTCTAATGATTTCATATGCTCCCTCCCCAGTTATAAACACACACACACACACACATACACACACACACACATACTTGGAGAGTAGGAATTATGTATCAGAATAATAACCATATTTATAAATACTAAGAACAGAAATAATAATAAATCAGTCTCTAACCAACAGTTCATATTATTCTTCTGCCCGTGGGTTGCAGAGGACAGAGTGGGTTCATTCTCATCTCAGGGCCTTTGCACATACTCTCCCTTCATCTGGAATGCCTCACTCCACCCTCAGTCTTCACATGGCTGGCACCTTTGCATCACTCATGTCTTAGCTCAAACATCTCCATTAAGAGGCTTTCTCTGGCCACTGTAGCTAAAGCAACTCCTTCACACACAGAGACAGCCTCCAGTCCCTCAGTAGTGTTTTATTTTCTTAAAATTGATCACTAGCTGATATCTTCTTTTTCACTTAATTTACTTTTTCTCTGACCCTCCACACAGGAGGTTCACTCTGTTTTCAGAGTTTTGCACCTTAAGAATTGGAACTTTTCATTCAATATCTGTCAGTTACCCTAGTACCCTGTAAGCTTCATGAGGACAGGGTTTGTATTTATCAGGTTTATCTTGTGTAGCTCTGCTAATCCACCTCTAGTACAGTTTCATATATCAATATTGACCATACTAATGAATCAATAAATTGCCATCTAGTTGAGACTCCATAAATATTTGTTAATGAACTAACTGAGAGCAATGAACTCAGGACATAGCTGTAGAAGACATGAGCCTTCTTTCATTCTAATTCACTTTCTTCAAGCAGGAAAACAGCCTTACCCTGCAATGTCCTTTGGGATCCAGGAGTGACAAGGATGCCAGGGGGATTTCTTTGAAAATGTGGAACAGGAACAGGAAAATTGAATATCTAACATGAGCAGTTTCATGCCGAGCTATAAATCTCAGCTAATTACAGTGCAGCACTGATCCTTTGGGGTCTTTCATCCAGGATGAATTTCCTTCACTCAGGAATCAAGGTCCACACTGCTCTCCTCATGGGCCCCTCCATTCTTAGGGTGTGCTTTAGCCTGGGTCAGTGAAGTAAAGGGCTGCTGGCATCTCAATGTACAGAGTTTCATGTCTGAGAGCTGAAACAGCAATAAAGACAGAAGTTATGAGCCTACAGCCAGCGGGGAAATAGAGTGGGAAGCTTCTAACATACCGTATCCATCTCTAGAAATTTCATAAGATTTGATCCACTCTCATGTCATATATACCAATCTACTTTTTTTCCTTCAGGTTAGATTCACCTTCATCTTAGTCAACTACTCTTTTGCAATATCAAGTACATTTATTCTCTTAGGTTCTCTCTCTCTCCTTCCATCTGCCCCCTCCTCTGCCTTCCATCTAGTCTTTCTCAGTTCTAAGAAGGCAGTTTGTACAGTTAAGTGCAAGCCTTTGCAGTCAGACTAATCTGGATTTAAATCTCACCTCTACCAGTTATAAGCTGTTTGTCTATAAGCAAGTAACCTAACCTTCCCTGAGTCTCAGTTATCTCACTGTAAAATGGGGATAATCCTCACAGGCATTGTCAAGATTAAGATCATTTTTCTTTTCTTTTTCCTAAAAATCTTAAAGCAATGAATGACAAATACAGGCATACCTTGTTTTATTATACTTTTCTTATTGTCCTTCGAAGATATTGCAGGGTTGGTTTTATATGTTTATTTATTTATTTTTATTGTGATTTGGGTGAAAATTTACAGAGCAAATTTGTTTTCTACTCAACAGTTAATACACATTTTGTTTCATGAAATTGACTGCAATCCCTGTAATGTAACAGCTCTCTTCCCACTTCCTCCCTATGGTTATCTTTTTCCCATGTCCTTCTTTCCTGTGCATTCCTCTAAGCTATCTCTCTGTGCAAATGCTGCCCTTCTGATCTCCCATGGTTGATTGTTCTGAGAAGTGCATACCTACCTAGTGTAACTGTTCACTTTGTAGGCCTGTCTATTGCTTTGCTGGAAGCCACTGGAGTAAGTTCAATTCCAGCCACAAAGGGTGACTAGGAGTCATAGTCTTGGAGTCTTTGCCATAGTCTTCACCAGTCTCTATCAGGCCAGTAAGCCTGGTCTTCTTTATGACTTTGAGTTTAGTTCTACATTTTTCCCCACTCTATCCAGGATCCCCTGCACTGATCCCTTTCCAAGTGGTTGGTAGTGGTAGCCAGACACCATCTAGCTCTTCTGGTCTCAGGGTCATGTAGGCTGAGGATCACATAGTCTACTGTTTTCATGTGTCTTTAATTTTTTTCATTCTTCTTCGCTCCAGACAAAAAGGGACCAATTTTTGGCTCCTAGATGGCCTCTGGCAACCATCTAAGAACCTAGTCACTACTCACCAACTGAGGATGTAGAGCAATGTTTTGTGTAGGATGTTATGCCAGTTGAGCTTGATGTCCCTGTGACCATGGTCCTGAGCACATGAGCCCAGTGACTCACTTTTTAGTTGTGGCTAAAAAGTTGTCATAACCTTGACCCCTGTTAGCTCTATATATATATGGACATTCTTATAGCACATACAAATACGTATGTAGAAACATAAATAGTGGCTATACACATGGACCTCAACAGATGGAATAAACAGAAATCAGATTGACTACATCTGTGGAAAGAGGCAATGGAGAAGCTCAATATCTTCAGTCAAAAAGAGGCCAGGAGCTGACAGTGGAACAGACCATCAATTGTTCCTATTCAAGTCCAAGGTGAAGCTGAAGAAAATTAAAACAAATCCACAAGAGCCAAAATGTGACCTTGATTATATCCCACCTGAATTTAGAGATCATCAGAAGAATAGATTTGATGCATTGAACAACAATGATGGAAAACAGGACAAGTTGTGGGATGACATCAAGAATGTCATACATGAAGAAAGCAAATGATCATTTAAAAGACAGAAAAGGAAGAAAAGATCAAAATGGATGTCAGAAGAGACTCTGAAAATTACTCTTGAATAGGGAGTATCTAAAGCAAATGGAAGAAATGACAAGATAAAAGAGCTAAACAGAACATTTCAAAGGGCAGCTCAAGAAGACAAAGTAAAGTATTATAATGAAATGTGCAAAGACCTTGAGTTAGAAAACCAAAAGGCAAGAACATGCTCAGCATTTCTCAAGCTGAAAGAACTGAAGAAAAAATTCAAGCCTTGAGTAGCTATATTGAAGGATTCTATGGGCATAATATTGAATGATACAAGAAACATCAAAAGAAGATGGACAGAACACACAGACTCACTGTACCAGAAATAATTGGTTGATATTCAACTATTTTAGGAGGTAGCATATAATCAAGAATCAGTGGTATTGAAAGAAGAAGTCCAAGTTGCACTGAAGGAGAAAAACAATGTTCCATTGAGATTTTTCAACAAATGGATGCAACGCTGGAGGTGCTTACTCATCTATGCCAAGAAATTTGGAAGACAGCTACCTGGCCAACTTACTGGAAGAGATCCATATTTGTGCCCATTCCAAAGAAAGGTGATCCAACAGAAAGTGGAAATTATCAAACAATATCATTAATATCACATGCAAGTAAAATGTTGCTGAAGACAATTCAAAAAATTGTTAAGCCAGATTCAGAAGAGTACATAGAACAAGGAATATCATTGCTGATGTCAGATGGATCTTAACTGAAAGCAAAGAATACCAGAAAGATGTTTACCTGTGTTTTATTCACTATGAAAAGGCATTTGACTATGTGGATCATAACAAATTATGGGTAACATTGGGAAAAATAGGAACTCCAGAACACTTAATTATACTCACAAGGAACCTGGACATAGAAAAAGAGGCTGTCATTTGAACAGATCAAGGGATAGAGTATGATTTAAAATCAGGAAGTGTGTGTATCAGAGCTGTATGCTTTCACCATACTTATTCAATCTGTATGCCGAGCAAATAATCAGAGAAGGTGGACTATATAAAGAAGAACATGGCATCAGCGTTGGAGGAAGATCCCAACAACAACCTGTGATACACAGATGACACAACCTTACTTGTGAAAGTGAAGATGACTTGAAGCACTTACTAAAGAAGATCAAAGACTACAGTCTTTAGCATAGATTACACTTCAACATAAGGAAAACAAAAATCTTCAAGTTTGGACCAATAAGCAGTATCATGATAAAGGGAGAAAAGATTGAAGTTGTCAAGGATTTCATTTTACGTGGATCCACAATCAACACACACGGAAGCAGCAGTCAAGAAATCAGACATCATATTGCACTGGGCAAATCTGCCGCATAAGACCTCTTTAAGTGTTAGGAAGCACAGATGTCACTTCAAAAAAGGTGTGCCTAGCCCAAGCCTTGGTATTTTCAATCGCCTCATATGCATGTGAATGTTGGACAATGAATAAGGAAGACCAAAGAAGATTTGATGCCTTTGAATTATGGTGTTGATGAAGAATACTGAAAATACCGTGGACTGCCAGAAGAATGAACAAATCTATCCTGGCAGAAGTGCAGCCAAAATGCTCCTTGGAAGCAAGAATGGCCAGCCTCCATCTCACCTATTTTGGTCATGTGGTCAGAAGGGACCATTCTGTGGAGAAGGATATCATGCTTGGTAAAGTAGGTCATCAAAAAAGGGGAAGACCTCCAAAAAGATGGATTGACAGAGTGACTGCGACAATGGACTCAAGTATAGCAAATATTGTCAGGATGGTACTCGACTGGGCAGTATTTCATTCTATTGTACATAGGGTCAATGTGAGTTTGATTCTTCTCAATGGCACCTAACAACAAAAACAATGATGATATATGGTCATGGGTATATTCCATGAAGTTTATACAAATTGAAATTGTGTGGCAATCTTGCATTAAACAAGTCTATTGGCACCATTTTTTCAACAGCATGTGCTCCCTTCATGTCTCTGTGTCACATTTGGGTAATTCTCCCAATATTTCAAACTTTTCATAATGCTATTGCATACTCAAAAGACTACAGTATAGTGTAGATATAACTTTGGCATGCACTTGGAAACAAAAAAAAATTGTGTGACTCACTTTATCATGATATTCTTTTTATTGAGGTGATCTGGAACTAAACCTGCAATATCACTGAGGTATACCTGTAGTAAGAAATCAATAAATAGTAGCTTTTTTTTCTATCATTATATTCTTATTTATTCCTCTATCTTTCCCTTTGGGTCTGTGTCTATATGTTTATTGATTGGCTTAACAAAGCACTGATAACCCCATTCATTCCAGCATCTCAAGATGCTTGATTGGGTGGTCCCTGATATCCTGATTTTGTCTTTCTCTTCCTCTTTCATTCCCCCATAACCTTTCTTCCTTAAGATTCTACTTTCTCCATCTTTCCTGAAATTGCCTGCTGAGACAGTGGCCATGAGCATTATCTTGCAGTTATAAACCTCACCATAAGCCTCACCTGGTTTCTGCTCAGGACACTTAGATGAGAGAGCTGGGATGTGTGCCATTAGAGCCTCTCTCACTTTGCTCACCATGTTTAATTCATGTGTGTTGCAGACCATTTAAAGAGGCTCAATGAGCTGTGAAGATCAAGATATGAGCCATACAGATTGTACATTATTAAATTAAGATGCTAAATATGGAGCCTAAGTGATGCCAAGGAGGGAATAGAAAAAACCTTAATGGCTTATAACAATGCAAAGCGGGGTGGGTCAAGTGAGTAGCAAATTGAAAAGATGCATGACTTCAAGAAAAGGGTCATTTGTCATCTTGGAGTCATCCTTAATTATCCCTCTCCCTCATCCTCTACACTCAATCTGTCACTGAGAGCTGTTAGTTCTACCTCCAAATAAATCTCTAGTGTGTCCACTTCTCTTCATTCCCACTGTTACAACCCAAGGTCAAGTCTCTGTCTTCCCTCTCTTTGACTATTGCAATAGACTAACCTGTCTCCTTGCTTCTATCTTGACCCTCTCTAGTCCAATCTCCACCCAGCAACCATTCTAAAATATAAACCAAGTCACATCACTCCTCAGCCTAAAAACCTTCCAATGGCTTTCCATTGCTCTTTAAAGAAAATCCAAACTTATCATAATTTTAAATTCCTTTGTGCCCATTTTCATCTCCATTCACAGTCTCCCTTGTTTACTCTATTCTGGACATGCTGGTGTCCTTTCTGTCCCTCCAAAACACTAAGCCCATTTCCACTTTAAGGCTTGCATGTTTCCCTATGGTTGTATTTTGCACTACCTGTACATCCTCATGGTCTTGGCAAAAAGCAGTCTTCTTTGGCCCCCTCTCAAAGTAGTCTGCCTCACTCTACACTCCAGTTTATTACATTTGTTATTCTCTTGTCACCTTTCTTATTCCCTTGTCGCTATGAGTCCAAATTGACTCAATGGCAGTGAGTTGGGTTTTTTGTTTTGTTTTGTTTTGTTTTGTTGTCACCAAATATTACCTTGCCTACTTTTGTTTCTCTTTTCTATCTGTTCTATGAGGACAGAGACCATTTCTATCTTATTCATGTTAAATATCTTGCACTTTTACAATGCAAGTTGTTGTTGTTGTTGTGTGCCGTTGAGTCGGCCCCAACTCATAGCGACCCCTCCTTGGGTTTCCGAGGCAGTATCACTACGGAAGTAGGATTGCCCAACCTTCCTTCCAAGGAGTGGCTGGTGGGTTTGAACCTCCAGCTTTCTGGTTAGCAGTCAAGTGCTTTTAGCCACTATGCTACCAGAGCTCAGCATAGTACAAATTATATTATAGTAACATGACTGAATGTGTTTGTTACAGGTGCCATTCAAGGGTTTGATCATTCATTAACTAAAATCACCCCTCATATACCTTAACTTTCTTGGCTCTTGGCTAGAAATCCAGAGCGCCACACTGGTGGGAACAAACTGTTCATTTATTCAGTAAATATTCACTGAGTGCCTATGATATACAAGACACTCACCAGGTAGTGGTATCATAGCCTTGATGTGGAATTAGAGTCTGGAAGAGGCAGACATCAAAATATGTATAATCATATCTTGGATGAAGTTCTCTGAAGGAGAGGAAAGACAGATTGTCTTATGGAGAATAACAGTGGGGGAGACTGGATGGTCAGAGTATGCTTCTCTGAAGAGGGGATAAAATACTTAAGTTTTGACCCAAAGGATGATGAGTAAAGAGTGAAAATTAGGTAATTCAAAGGAAAGAGTCAGGCTACCTGGATGGCTCATATCTTAAAGTAGCAGTGAGAAGATTTTATTGATATGTCCTTGTGGATGAGAGAAAGTGAAGGGGCTTTTACTCCAAGGACCAGGAGGGACCATGCATGGAGCTCTCTGACAATTTCTCATGCTCCCCTTTTAGCCATAAGGGAAAGAGTTGTTTGTGTTTTTTTTTTTTTTTTGTTTGTTTGTTTGTTTTAAGTTAATTCTTTTCACCAATATAACTTTAGCATCAAAATTTTGACCATCTGAATTCATAATGAACCCCCAGAGAGGTTCCTCCTTTGTCCCAAAACCTTTTTGCTTTGTGCTCATTATGTGTCTTCATACCCTTGAATGATTACAACTGATCTGAAAACCCTCAAGGGTTGATGATTGACTCAGCACATCCATCTTTCCTTAGGTGACATGGACCTGTCTGTCTCTTTCATATCCAGAGAGGAAAAGTACTCTGACTTTTCTGGGAGGTTGACAGTGCAGAAGAGCAACACTTAGGCATCTGCATCAGTTTTCTAGCTGTTTAGGAAAAACACCTAAATTATTTAATGGTCCATAACTCCTGCCAACTCATTATACAAGACTGGGCATGTGGACTGGGGTACATGGGGAGAGAGAGGTGAGGAAGAATAGATGAAAAATCAGTACCCTGCTGGAACCCCAGGACACCAGTTCCCTTTCTGGACAAGACCCTCAACAAGCCCCTCTGTGCCAAGAGGGCTCCCCATGGAAACATCCACAGCCTCCCCTTCTTGAACCTGGAGGAATCCGAGAGGAACCATGGTCAAAACACTGGACTAGGACAGTACAGTATTCTAGTTCTGCTCATTGACCACAATAATTTACCCCTACCTTGTTGTGTGACTATGCACAAGTCTCGTTGCCTCTCAGATTCTTAGAATCATCTTTCTGGTAATATAAAGTCATCAACCAAGATCAGGGATTTCTTCTCTTTCTTTCTTTTAGCAGCAGAACCCTTTCTCAGAGGAATCATATGTGGAGGCCCAACATAAAAACAGGTAAAATATATTCTTTGTCCCATAAAGAGGCTCTGAAGGTGCTCCTAGAGATGCCTAATGCTTCATGAAAACCACTGAATTAGAAGACAGGATGGTCTTTGATTCTAGAGGATCTAGAGATTGATTTGCCTCTGATGTAAAATCCACTGACTCCATCCAAGGATGGGAGTGGCCATTATAACTTTGAGTCTGAATTCTTCAATGTCCATAAGTGAATGTCCCAGTTTAAAAGGGATGTCCCATTTTCTCCACAGGGCTTCCCCATTACTCCAGCTCTGAGATTTCTTCTCTAAACTCATCTTGCCCTCATATTTTGTCTGATTATCCCTTAGATAGTTGAATAAGGGATATCTACCTAACTTAAAGTCATATAGGCAGTTAGGTCTTTCCAGTCCTGCCTCCTAACTCTCTTTTTTTCCTCTGCTCAACATCTTTGTGACTCCCCAATGTTTTTGTTGTTACATCAAGTCAATTTTTGACTCATAGCAACCCCATGTAACAGAGTGGAACTGTCCTATAGGATTTTCTAGACTGTAATCTTTACAAGAGCAGATCACAGGGTTTTTCTCCCATGGGATCACTGGGTGGGTTCAAAACATCACCCTTTCAGTTAGCAGCTGAGGCTTAACCATTGCACTACTGGGCTCCTTGACTCTCTAAACTCCCCCCCCCCCAAAAAAAAAGACCTCACTGCCATAGAGTTGATTCCAACTCATGGCAACCCTCTCTGGGTTTCTGAGGCAGTAAATCTTTACAGAAATAGATTGCCCAGTCTTGGGTCAGGCAAACCTTAGTCCTCAAAGTGATATCTTTGCTTTTTAACACTTTAAAGAGGTCTTTTGCAGCAAATTTCCCAATGCAATATGTTATTTCATTTCTTGGCTGCTGCTACCATGGGTGTTGATTATGGATCCAAGTAAAATGAAATCCTTGACAACTTCAATCTTTTCTCTGTTTGTCATGATGTTGCTTATTGACCCAGTTATGAGAGTTTTTGTTTTCTTTATATTGAGGTGCAATCTATACTGAAGGCTGTATTGTAGCTGTGTTGTAAATTTCTCAGCAAGATAAGTGAGCACTTCCAGGGTTATACATTTGTTGAAAAATCTCAATTGGTATTCTGTCAATTCCCAGAGCCTTGTTTTTCCTCTTTAGCTATGCCACTGGTATTTCAAATACCAGCAGGGTGATCCACGGTGGACAGGTTTCAGCAGAGCTTCTAGACTAAGACAGATTAGGAAGAAGGACTTGTCAATCTACTTACCTCTGGCTGTCAAAATCCTGCCCACTCTTCAGATGCCACCTCCTCAATGAAAGCCTTCCTGAAATCACTAGTTGGAAGTATTATCTGTATTTTCTATACCTCTGCCACCTCTGACTATGCTGATTATAGTATCTGCTTTACTGCTGTAACTATCTGATAACTTCTCAATTCCCCTTTTAGGTTGTAAATGTCTAGAGGACAAGAACCATGTCTTATTCATCTTTTAATCTTATATAGTGCCAGGCATCATGCCTTGTAATTAAAAGGTGTTCAATAAATAATGGTCAATGAATGAATGGATGGATAGATAGATGAATTTGAGAATAACTTATCTGATTGGGTCAGGAATAATTTAACTATAGATAGAGCTTTTAATCTGTCTGTGCATAAAAGGAAGTATGAACCTGGAATATGTGATGAGTTTGGGGGCAGATGTCAGAGATGAAAGGTGTAGCAATTCATAACTCATTCAACATGTTTGTTAAGCACTAACAATATGCCAGGGACTATCCTAGCTGCTGGTAAGCAGGGCAGACAAGATTCCCGCCTTCTTGGAACTTGCTGTGTAGTCAGAGAAACAGATATTAAATAGACACTTGAATATTATATATGATAATAATTACAACCAGTAAAAAAAATTAAATGAAACACACTCTCATCGAGTCATACCTGACTCATAGTGACCCCTCCTTGGGTTTCCGAGGTAGTATCACTATGGAAGTAGATTGCCCAATCCTCCTTCCGAGGAGTGGCTGGTGGGTTTGAACCACCACCAGCCTTCTGGTTAGCAGTCAAATGCCTTAGGCACTATGCTATTCTTTATAACCAATAGCTTGTTATATAAATAAAAGGGACATTTTTCTCTGAGGGAGAATGAAAGAGAGATACAATTTAAATTGAGGGGTCAGGAGAGAGCTCTCCAAAAAGGTGGTATTTTAGATGAAGGCTAAGTAGGTTAAGCCATAAAAGGTACATATGAGTTGCTCAAGTTTAGAGGCAGGCTAAGATCCTGAAGAAGGAAACCAATGCCCTTGAGAAACTGCAAGACAAGTAGGATCCAAGTGTAGTGATCAAGGGAATATTGGTAGAAGAGGACAGAGGGTAGGCATGGGCCCAGTCATACAGGGTCTTCACAGGTGTAAGGATGCCTGGGACAGGTATATCAGTGAGGGCACCACTGGCCTGGGAGACCAAGGATCTAGAACCTGCCCCTGACCAAGCTCTGCAACTTCGGTCAAATCTACTTTCTTCCTCATGTGGGTCCATTTCTCATCCTGTAGATGAGGGCTTGAATTAAAAGATCTCTAAGGGCCCCTCCAATGTAGACAGTACAGGATGTTATTACTTCTCTCTTCTGGGCCTGCTGGGGTAGCAGCTAGCTATTCACACTGGGCAAGTATTTTCCTCTTCTGGGCTTCAGATTCCTCAGAATTTTATCTGTAAAATTCAGAGATTTGGCCAAGAGTCCTCTTGTACACTTCCAGTGTAAATGATATGTTCTTGGAGGCTGTTTGTTAATCACTGTCATTGTTGTTAGGTGCCATCAGGTCAGTTTTGACTCATCGCAACCTCATGCGCAATAGAATGAAACACTGCTCAGTCCTGCGCCATCCTCACAATTGTTGCCATGCTTGAACTGTCATTGTTGCAGCCACTGGGTCAATCCATCTCATTGAGGCTCTTCCTCTTTTTCACTGACCCTCTGCTTTACCAAGCATGATGTCCTTCTCCAGGATCTGGTCCCTCTCGTACTATGCAAAGTACAAGTGGTGAAGCCTCACCAGCCTTGCTTCTAAGGAGCATTCCGGCTTGTTAACCATACACAAAGATAAAGTCTTGAAAGCCTAACTGAAAGAGCTTGCTTTATGTGAATGATTGACAATTAAGGTCAAAAGAGAATGTTACCTAAGATGAGGGAACCAGGAAGTGAAACCTCACATATTAATCCAGCTGTGTAGAGACTTCTTCCTTTATTTTTTCTTTGTACAGTATTGAGACTTGTCTTACAACACCTCATAGCACTTACTTGTTTATAAATCTGTCTCCCTCATCTCTATCTCCAGCCTGATAAACTATGACCTCCTCACATCAGGAGACTTTGCCTTACATACTCACTTTTTATCTCCATTGCCTGGCAATGCTTTGTTGTTGGTAGCTGCCCCTGACGCTTGGCAATCTCATACATAACAGAACAAAGTGCTGCCCAGTTTTGCATCATCCCCATGATCAGTTGAGGATCTGACCATTGTGTTCCATAGGGTTTTCATTGGCTGCTTTTCAGAAGTAGATTTTCAGACCTTTCTTCCCAGTCTATCTTAGTCTGTAAACTCCACTGAAACCTGTTCAGCATCATAGCAACATGCAACCCTCCACTGACAGACTTATTGTGTCCAAGAGGTACATTGGCTGGTATCCAGCTCAAGTGTTAGGCAAAAATTCTATCACTTAAAAATTGTTGTTCTTGTTAGGTATTGTCGAGTCGTCACTGACTCATCACGACCCTACACACAGCAGAACAAAACACTGCCCAGTCCCTCACCAATTCCACGATCCTTGTTATACTTGAGCCCATCTCCCCAGCCACTGTGTCAATCCATCTTGTTGAGAGCCTTTCCCTTTTTTGTCGACCCTCCACCTTACCAACCATGATATCCTTCTCCAGGGAATGGTCTCTTCTGACAATGTGATCAAAGTAGGTAAGACGAAGTCTGGCCATTCTCACTTCCAAGGAGCATTCCAGCTGCATTTCCTCCAGGACAGATTTGTTACATCTTTTAGCAGTCCATGGTACTTTCAGCTTCTTTGCCAGCACCACAACTTAAAAACATCAACTCTTCTTGGGTGTTTCTTGTTCATTGTCCTGCTCTCACATGCATATAAGGTGATTGAAAATACCATGGATTGGGTCAGGCACACCTTAGTCCTTAAGGAGACATCTTTGCTCCTCAGCCCTTGAAAGTGGTCCTTTGCAGCCAATTTGCCCAGTTCTATATGTTGTCTAATGCCCTGACTCCTGTCTCCATTGGTTTCGATTGCAGAACCAAGCAATATAGTCTTTGACAACTTCAATCTTTTCTCCATTTATCATGATGCTGCTTATAGGTCCAGTTGTAAGGATTTTTGTTTTCTTTATATTGAGGTATAATCCATACCGCAGACTGTATTCTTCAATCTTCACCAGTCAGTGTTTCAAGTCACCTTCACTTTCAGCAAGCAAAGTTGTGTCATCAGCATATTGCAGGTTGTTAATGATTCTTCCTCCAATCCTGATGTCATGTTCTTCTTCATATAGTCCAACTTCTCTGTTTATTTGCTTAGCATACTAATTGAATAAGTATGGTGAAAGGATACAATCCTGACACACTCCCTTCTTGATTTTAATCCATGCATCCCCTTGTTATGTTTAAATGACAGCCTCCTGTTCCATGTACAGGTTCCTCATGAGTGCAATTAAGTGTTCTGGAATTCCCATTCTTCTCAATGTTACCCACAATTTATTATGAAACACAAAATCAAATGCTTTTTCATAGTCAATAAAACACAGGTAATCATCTTTCTGATATTTTTTGCTTTGAGCCAAGATCCATCTGACATCAGCAATGATATCCGTCATTCCATGTCCTCTTCTGAATCCAGCTTGCATTTCTGGAAGTTCTGTCAACAGACTGCTACAACCGCTTTTGAATTATCTTCAATAAGATTTTACTTGCATGTGACATTAATGATATTGTTCGATAATTTCCACATTCTGTGGGATCACCTTCCTTTGGAATGGGTAAAAATATGGATCTCTTCCAGTCAGTTGGCCAGGTAGCTGTCTTCCAAATCTCTTGGCATAGCCAAGTGAGTGCCTCCAGCGGGACATCTGTTTGTTGAAACATCTCAATGGTTATTCTGTCAATTCCTGGAGCCTTGCTCTTCACCAATTCTTTCAGTGCAGCTTCTACCTCTTCCTTCATTACCATTGTTCTTGATCATATGCCACCTCCTGATGGATGAACATCGACCAGGTCTTTTTGGTACAATGACTCTGTATATTCCTTCCATCTTCTTTTGATGCTTCCTGCATCATTCAGTATTTTGGCCATAGAATCTTTCAATATTGCAACTCAAGGCTTAAATTTTTTCCTCAGTTCTTTCAGCTTGAGAAATGCCAAGCATGTTCTTCCCTTTTGGTTTTCTCCAGGTCTTTGCACATTTCATTATAATACTTTGTCTTCTCAAGCTGCTCTTTGAAATCTTCTGTTCAGCTCTTTTATCTTGTCATTTCTTCCATTTGCTTTGGGCCTCTCCATTCAAGGGCAAGTTTCAGAGTCTCTTCTGACATCCATTTTGGTCTTTTCTCCCTTTCTTGTCTTTTTAATGACCTCTTGCTTTCTTCATGGATGATGTTCTTGATGTCATCCCACAATTCTTCTGGTTTTCAATTATTGGTGTTCAATGCATCAAATCTATTCTCTAAATTCAGGAGGGATGTAATCAGGGTCATAATTTTGCTCTCATGGACTTATTAAATTGTCTTCAACTTCAAGTTGAACTTGCATATGAGCAGTTGACTATTCCACAATCAGCTCCTGGCCTTGTTTTGTCTGAAGATATTGAGCTTTTCCATCACCTCTTGCCACAGATGTAGTCAATCTGATTCCTGTGTACTCCATCTGGTGAAATCCATGTGTAACAGCTGCCATTTGTGTTGTTGAAAAAAAGTATTTGCGATGAATAAGTCATTGGTCTTACAAAATTCTATCATGTGATCTCCAGCATTATTTCTGTCACCAAGGTTAAATTTTCCAACTACTGGTGATTCTTTGTTTGCAACTTTTGCATTCCAGTCACCAGTGATAATTAACACATCCTGATTGCACATTTGGTCAATTTCGGACTGCAGAAGTTGATAAAAATCTTCAATTTCTTCATCTTTGGCTTTGGTGGTTGGTGCATAAATTTGAATAATAGTAGTATTAACTGGTCTTCCTTGTAGGCATATGAATATTATCCTATCACTGACAGCATTGTACTTCAGGACAGCTCTTGAAAGATCCTTTGTGATGATGAATGCCATGCCATTCATCTTTAATTTGTCATTCCTGGCATAGTAGATCATATGGTTGTCTGATTCAAAATGGCCAAAATTTTTCCATTTCAGTTCACTAATGCCTAGGATATCAATCTTTATGTGTTCCATTTCATTTTTGTCAACTTCCAATTTTCCTAGGTTCATACTTTGTACATTCCATGTTCTGATGATTAATGGATGTTTGCAGCTGTTTCTTCTTAGTTTGAGTCCTGCCACATTAGCAAATCGAGGTCCTGACAGCTTTACTTTATCCATATCATTAAGGTTGGTTCTACTCTGATGAGACAGCTCTTTCCTAGTCATATTTTGAGAGCCTTCTGACCCAAGAGGGCTCGTCTTCCTGTACCGTATCAGACAGTGATTCCGAGCTATTCATAGAGTTGTCCAGTAATGTATCAGACAGTGTTTCTCTGCTATTCATAAGGTTTCCCCTAGCTAATTCTTTGAGAAGTAGATGGCCTCTTCCTTCTTCCTAGTCTGTCTCAGTCTTTAAGCTACATTGAAACTTGTGCACCATGTGTAACCCTGCTTACTTTGAAACACCAGTGGCACAGCCTCAAGCCTCACAACAACACATAAGCCACTACAGTACAACAAACTGACAGACAAGTTTGTCTCCCATAGTTGTTCCATACCTCTCTCCCCTCCCCGTACCTGAATCCTGCTGCTCTGACTATCATCCCCAGCTTTTCCCCCACTTCCTGCTTCTTGGGGTGGGGCCTGGGTCCCTCCCCTTACCTGGATCCCACAGCTCTGTCTGTTGTCCCTGGCTTTACCCCCTCCCCCCCCACTTCCTGCTTCTTGGGATGGGGCTTGCATCTCTCCCCTTACCTCTGTCCTTAAAAATGGTAGAATTTCATTACCACTCAATAAACTTTTGCTGCTTTCGTGAATTAATTGAGTAATTATATGGAAATTATATAGCAAATTACTTTGAGAATAATGGGCTATGGTTAATAGCTGATGAGTATGAAATTAAATGAAGAAACTATTCCTCCACTTTACCTATCTATGTATCTCCACACCCTACAGGAAAATAATTTTCATAATTATGGTGGTAGAAGTCTCCACCACCAGCCCCATCCCATTCCTTGATCTCTCCCTCTAAGGCTCATGAGAGAATGAGTCAAATGTTGACCTCACTGGTCAGATTTCAGACCACTGACTGGCCATCTCTTCTGTTTCCTTCCTCAGGAGCACTAACTGAATTCCACTCAAATTTGAAGATTGGCTGGAGAGAAGTTCTCCTCTGGCTTGAGCCCAAGCCCCATGCTTCAACTAACTTTACCATAATTCCCTATTGTGAGGTATCAAGTCCTAGCCCAATCAATAATAAAGTGGTTTGCAGTTTCCCATTTGCCATGTGTGTGTAGAGTCACCTCAGGAATATCAGGGAGAATATAGGGTTCAGGCTAGATAAGATTTGGGTATTCCTGGGTCCCTTGAACCTTTAACAGAAAGATCTCTATTCCCATAGATACTTGAGGAAAATATACCATGTGTTAGAGTGTACTATTCACTGAGTAGAGGTCAGAGTGTTGGACTGAAGAAATGAGAATGTCTTGAAAATTATTTGGTTACAAGGGACAGAGAGTCACTTCAACTAACTTAAGAGATATTTATTGTAGGTATACAGGGAAACTCAGAGAACCAAATTCTATCATGGAGAAAGCATAAGATAGATGGGACAGAGACAAAGAGTTAGTGAAAGGTTAAGGACATAGAGATAGCAAGTGACAATAGCTCCTGGGAGAAGTTCAGCAATAAAATAGAGAAATGACTCAGTAACCCAAGAGAGTATCAAAGAAGAAAAGGTTCTCAGACTATAAATCAATGGATAGGGATCAGAGGAGGAACAAATAAGGAAAAGAAAGATGAGATAATTGATGTACAGTAGCTGCTCAACAAACACTTGCAAATTAATTAAAACCACCTGGGCTGTGAAGAAATAAAGCTAAATATTGCTCAAGGGACACTGAGCATATTTCTACATCCCTGTCCTGCTTGGTAGGTAACTACTCTCTGACTCAAGCACTGCTGTATAAGACTCAGTAATTACCCTTCTGAGATAACAGTCCTCTTGGTCTCCAGCGAAGGGGAACAGGGAGAGATTCAAAACTCACTGCTGTCGAGTGGGACCTGACTCATAGTGACCACTCCTTGGGTTTCCAAGGCAGTATCACTACTGAAGTAGATTGCTCAACCTTCCTTCTGAGGAGTAGCTGGTGGATTTGAACAACCAGCCTTCTGATTAGAGGTCAAATGCTTTAGGCACTAGGGAGAGATTATAGTTCTTAAAACTACAGTGAGTTCCTGACACCAGCTTCCTTTTGTTCCCATATATTGTGAGATCAAACACATTTATAGAGGGAAAAAAGTAGGTAGGGATAGCCAAGATCACAGTTCCAAATTGACATCATGAATCATTATTAGTCAAAAACCAGTCTCAACAGATATTGTTGTTTTGTTTTTTGTTCTTTTTCTCAAAGGGGATTCTTGCTTATGGGCCAGGAGAACAGGGAGTATGGAGAAGGGACCATTAGTTGAAACTAATTATACTGGCCATCTCACATGAGTTAAAGAAGTAAATTGAGTAAATGTGATGTCTTAGGAACATTTTGGTTGCAAGGAACCGATGTTCACATGAGCTAAGTTCAATAAAATGGAATTTATTTTAAGGACCCAGGGAAATCTCATAGAAAAAAAAAAATGTAAAAAAATAAAAAATTACAGTGAGTCTTATGGGAATTGGGAAGTTGAAACATGTTCTCTCTCTCTTTTTCCCTCTATATTCTTTCTACCTCAAGCTTCTATGTGATATGCTTTATTCTTTGCTCTCCTGAGACCAATTTCTGTGTTTGTGCATCCACTTTCATATGGTCTATCATGAATGCCCTGAAATGGTGGCCTAAACCTTGAGTTAATGGAACCTTGAAATTCAGCCTCCCATATTAATGGCTCAGTCTCTGTATTCCCATTCCATATTACCTGCCAAAAGCCATTTCTTGACTAACTAGGTCCATGTATCTACCCTAGTACAATCATATAAGATAGAGGTAGAAACACATGATAATTACAGTCACAAATTCCAGGCTGTGCATGGGCAGGTTTTTTGAGAATGAGGTGGTAGAGGGAAAAAAATGGTTGACATATTTAGCACAGAGGGTCTGGCTGAAGGCCCAAGTGCTGTAGGGATAGTTGCCTTTAGTTTCTCATCCTCTGTGGCAGTTAAGGTTGTGTGTCAACTTGGCTGGACTGTGGTTTTGAGTGGCTTGGCAGCTGGATGTAGTTATTCCCCAATAAGAGACTGTAATCACCTCCATTGTGGAATCTGATATGAGACATTAATCAGTGAAAAGGGTGCTGCCTTTAAGGTGTGGCCTGCTTCCAGTATATATGAAGCTTTGAGAAAGGTCTCTAGCTTTTTGACACCTTTGGATCCTGCATTTGGCTGCGTGTTCATCTCCAGTTCCTTGACTTTAACCCATGACTTGCTGTGTTGTCCGCCAACCTTGGGATTGTTCATGGACTTGAACCATTGGCCTGCTGTGTTGCCTATTGATCTTGGGATTGTGCCATATTACCTGCCAGCCTGCAGCTGTCTGTGTTAGGAGAGGCCTCCAGCTCCAGTGAGCCTGAAACAAGAGGCAGAGCTGGAAGCCCAAGGCTGAGAGACCTTCACCCAGCTCCTAGAGCTTGTATTCTGAATTTGAACTTCTAGACTCCTAAACTGTAAGGGAATAAATTCTTGTTCATTAAAGCCATCTTCTTGTGGTATTTCTGTTACAGCAACACTAGAGAATTAAGATATCCTCCTTTAGGGAAAATGCTTTGCTCGAATTAGGGACAAAGGGAGAAAAATACCTACAGCTTCATCTATTAGATTACAGCATCTATATGTTGCTTCATGTCCTTACAATGGTCCCATCTCCATTCATCATCCTGTGCAAGAAATGAACTGTTCAACAAGCTCTATGCTTGGACAAGAGCCACTAAGGAATTTATCACTGTATTTGGAAAAGTAAAGCTCTATGAGAATAGGTAGTGGCCTCTGCCTCTCTGTTTCTGTATCGGATCAAGGCAAATTCATTCTTTCCCTTCAAGACACAGCTCTAATGCCACCTTTTCTGGAAGGCTTTCCACACCTGCTCAGGGAGAACTGATCATAACTCTGTGCTTTCACTGATCTCTTTTCACACCTTTATTTAGATACATGCCATCACATGTCACAAATCTGCCTCTCTCAGACTGTGAATCCCAGGGGATGGATATTAACAGTCAGACTAATGGCATCACTAGGGTTGTTGCCACCCAGTGTGGTAATTCATTGTGTCACACTCTCCCCATGGACTTCCTCCAGTACTGGACCATACGGAATCCTTAGTAATGTTTATTATCAACTTTAATGATAGAATAACATGTGATATAGTTGTAAATTGCTTAAATGTAATATTTCTTAGATTATATGAATATATATATTATATGAAGTGAGCTGGTGGTAGTTTGGAACAGCTAATGGAGACCAGGAAGTGAGCTGGCAGTAGTTTGGAACAGCTAAGGGAGATCAGAAAATGAGCTGGTGGCAGTTTGGAACAACTAAGGGAGACCAGGAAGTGAGCCAGTGGCAGTTTGAAACAGCTAAGGGAGACCAGGAAGCAAGCTAGCAGTTGTTTGGAACAGCTAAGGGAGACCAGGAAGTGAGCAGAGTGGTTTGGAAGAACTAAGGGAGATGAACTGGCCTATTAGTTTGTCATACTGTGGTGGCTTACATATTACTGTGAAGCTGGAGGCAATGCCAGCAGTCTTTCAAATGCCAGCAGGGTCATGCATGGTGGATAGATTTCAGCAGAACTTCTAGAATAAGACAGAGTCAGAAAAAGGAAGAGGCCATCCACTTCTCAAAGAATTGGCCAGTGAAAACCTTATGAATAGCAGTGAAACACTGTCTGATACATTACTGGAAAGCTTTATGAATATCCCTAAAACATTGTCTGATATAGTGCCAGAAGTTGAGCCCCTCAGGATGGAGGGCACTCAAGATATGACTAGGGAAGAGCTGCCTCCTCAGAGTAAAGCTGACCTTAATGATGTGGATGAGGTAAAGCTTTCAGGACCACCATTTGCTGATGTACCATGACTTGAAATGAGAAGACACAGCTGCAAACATCTATTAACATGGAATGTACAAAGTATGAATCTGGGAAATTGGAAATTGTCTAAAATGAAATGGAACACATACAGATGGATAACCTAAGCATTAGTGAGCTGAAATGGACTTGTTTTGGCCCTTTTTAATGGGACAACCATATGATCTACTATGCTGGGAATGACAAATTGAAGAGGACTGGCATGATATTCATCATCACAAAGAATGTTTCAAGATTTATCCTGAAGTACAATGATGTCAGTGAATGTCCATATGCCTCCAAGGAAGAAGAGAGCTCTGGTGGCATAGTGCCTAAGACACCTGACTGCTAACAAGAAGACTGGCAGTTCAAAGCTCTGGTGGTGCAGTGCCTAAAGTATTTGACTGCTAACCAGAAGGCTAGAAGTTCAAACCCAACAGCCATTCCTTGGAAGGTAGATTGAGAAATCTACTGCCATAGAGATACCACCACAGAAACCAAGGAAGGGTCACTATTAGTCAAACTGACTTGACAGCAGTGATTTTTTTTTTTTTTTTTTTTTTACATGGAAGACCAATTAATACTACTATTATTCAAATTTATGCACCAACCACCAAAGCCAAAGATGAGAAAATTGAAGATTATTATCAATTTCTACAGTCTGGAATTGACCAAACATGCAATCAAGATGTGTTAATTATCACTAGTGATTGGAATGCAAAAGTTGGAAACAAAGAAGAATCACCAGCAGTTGGAAAATATGGCTTTGGTGATAGAAATAATGCTGGAGATTGCATAATAGAATTTTGTAAGACCAACTTATTCATTGCAAATACCTTTTTTCAAAAACACAACTGGCAGCTATACATGTAAACTTCACCAGATGGAGTACACAGAAATCAGACTGACTACATCTGTGGCAAGAGGCGATGAAGAAGCTCAATATCTTCAGCCAAAACAAGGCCAATCACTGATTGTGGAACAGACCATCAACTGCTCATATGCAAATTCAACTTGAAATTGAAGACAATTTAAAAAGTCCATGAGAGCAAAAATATGACCCTGATTATATCCCTCCTGAATTTAGAGACCATCTAAAGAATAAATTTGATGCATTGAACACCAATAACTGAAAACCAGAAGAATTGTGGGATGATAACAAGAACATCACACATGAAGAAAGCAAAAAGTCATTAAAAAGACAGGAAAGGAAGAAAAGATCAAAATGGATGTCAGAAGAGACTCTGAAACTTGCTCTTGAATGGAGAGTAGCTAAAGCAAATGGAAGAAATGACAAGATAAAAGAGCTGAACAGAAGATTTCAAAGAGCAGCTTGAGAAGACAAAGTCAATTATTATAATGAAATGTGCAAAGACTTGGAGCTAGAAAACCTAAAGGGAAGAACACACTCAGCATTTCTCAAGCTGAAAGAACTGAAGAAAAAAAAATTAAGCCTCAAGTTGCAATATTGGAAGATTCTATGGACAATATATTGAATAATGCAGGAAACATCAAAAGAAGATGGAAGGAATATACAGAGTCACTATACCAAATATAATTGGTCAATGTTCATCCATTTCAGGAGGTGGCATATGATCAAAAACCAATGGTACTGAAGGAAGAAGTTGAAGCTGCACTGAAGGAATTGGCAAAAAAACAAAGCTCCAGTAATTGACAGAATACCCATTGAGATGTTTCAACAAATGGATGCTGCACTGGAGACACTCACTCGTCTATGCCAAGAGATTTGGAAGAGAACTACCTGGCCAAATGACTGGAAGAGATCCATATTTTTACCCATTCCAAAGAAAGGTGATGCCACAGAATGTAGAAAGTATCAAACAATATTATTAATATCACACACAAGTAAAATTTTACTGAAGATAATTCAAACACGGTTGCAACAGTACATTGACAGAGAACTTCCAGAAATCCAATGTGGATTCAAAAAAAGATGTGGAATGAAAGATAGCATTGCTGATGTCAGATGGATCTTGGCTGAAAACAAAGAATATTGGAAAGATGTTTACTTGTGTTTCCTTGACTATGCAAAAACATTTGATTGTATGGATCGTAACAAATTATAGATAATATTGAGAATGAGAATTCTAGAACATTTAATTGTACTCATGATAAACCTGTACATAGACCAGGAGGCTGTAGTTCAAACAGAAAAGGGGATACTACATTGTTTAAAATCAGGAAGGGAGTACGTCAGGGTTATATCCTTTCCCCATACTTATTCAATCTGTATACTGAGCAAATAATCTGGGAAACTGTATTATATGAAGAAGAATGAAGATTGAAGACTACAGTCTGCAGTATGGATTACACCTCAATATAAAGAAAACAAAGATCCTCACAATTGGACCAGTAAGCAGGATTACGATAAATGGAAAAAAGATTGAAGTTGTCAAAGACTTCACATCACTTGGTTCTACAATCAACACCAATGGAAGCAGCAGTCAAGACATCAGACAATGTATTGCATTGGACCCATCTGTTGCAAAAGACCTTTCAAGTATTGGAGAGCAAAGATGTCTCCTTGAAGACTAAGATGCACCCAACCCAAGCCACGGTATTTTCAGTTGCTTCATAAGCATGTGAGAGCTGGACAAGGAATAAGAAAGACTGAAGAAGAGTTTATGCTTTGGGGCTGTGGTGTTGGAGAAGAATACTGATAGCACCATGGACTGCTAAAAGAACTAACAAATTTGTCCAGGAAGAAATGCAGCCAGAATTCTCCTTGGAAGCAAGAATGGCCAGACTTCATCTTGCCTACTTTAGTCATGTTGTCAGAAGGGACCATTCCCTGGAGAAGGATATCATGCTTGGTAAAGTGGAGGGTCAACAAAAGAGGGGAAGGCCCTCAACAAGATGGATTGACACAATGGCAGCAATAATGGGCTCAGATAGAGCAAGGATCATGAGGCTGGCACAGGACCAGGCAGTGTTTCATTCTGTTGTACATAAGGTCACTATGAATCAGAGATGACTTGACTACACCTAACAACATATGAATATTGACAATAAAATTATTTTGTAAAATGTACACTGAATTACAACATTATTAGTACTGAGAAGCTGTTTTTAATTTGTCTCCTTCTTTTCCTTTAATTACTACTTCATTCTCAAAAAAGTTACTGATACAGGTTCACAAATACTAATTACCACAATATTGTAGCTAAAACAGCAAAAAATTGGACAAAATCAGCTACTATAAAGACATACCAGCACCAATGAAAACAACAGCACAGGCCTGTAGGGCATGCAGATGAAATCACGTGACTTGAAGCATCATTGTAATTGAGTAATAATTGCACATTTAGTCTTGCAGGTATATCAATTGTAAGCTTTGAAAATTGTTTTTGTTGTTATAACTGACTACTGGAATATTTTTATTAAGAAATGATGAATTTCTAATAAAACACTGCAAAATTTATAGACAGTCATTTTGGTATCACCCCTTTTGATGGTATTTCCTGGTACAATTTTCACTCCCTGCACTCCCCTAGTGAAACCACTGCCTCAGACCATAGTATAATGCATGGCACAAGTTGCATAGTGGATTAAAGGTCAGTGAAAGAATAACCCTGCAATAACCCACCTGAATCCAAATAACAGTCTTCCAATGACTGGAGCTCCCTGGAGTTGGTTGAGGCTGTGATTGGGGGTGATCCTCAATGGTCCAGGACATCCCCAAATATCCTGAAACTGGGGAAAGGAAGGGATGGGAGATGTTTGACTGGAAAGAGAATTCACTAGATCACTTTATGTGTAGATATATTCTTGAAGGGCTATCAAGTAAAATAAACATTAAAGTTCCATTGAATAAACACAAGTGAGAAATAAGATCAAAATGAAAAATTCTGGAGAAATAGAGTCCAGTTCAATATGAGGAAGAATATTCTAAGAGGCAGTGCCATCCTAAAACAGACTAGGAGATCTACAGAGAAGAAAATCTCCTTACCACAGGGATACAGTAGAGCAATACAATCCTGTTGTTGTTGTTATTGTTGTTATGTGCCGTCGAGTCAAACCCGACTCATAGCGACCCCTCCTTGGGTTTCCGAGGCAGTATCACTATGGAAGTAGGATTGCCCAACCTTCCT
>NW_006921597.1:15535094-15539736 GCF_000298275.1 Orycteropus afer afer | reverse complement strand
AGGAGTGGCTGGTGGGTTTGAACCGCCAGCCATCTGGTTAGCAGGCAAGTGTCTTAGCCACTATGCTACCAGAGCTCCCAATACAATCCTAGAATAGCTAATTAGACTGGATGTTTGATTAGGCTTCATTTATAATTACACTATTTATCTTTGTTTATTGTTTAAAAAAATTAACTGCAAGTAAAAAGAAAAAAATTACTCCTAGTCCCACAACCTGGAGATAATCAGTGTTAATATGTGGATGTAAAGTATATTCTTATAGTCCTTTCCTATGCATAGGTAAGCACATAAAATATCTATATAGTGATTTATTGTACACATAAATCCATAAGTCTTCCTTAAAACCCAGCTTCCCTTAAAATCTCTATGGTGATGCCACTCATTTTACATAAAGTCTTCTTGGAGATATTCATTAGCAGTATAGTGGTAAATATTCTATTATATTTATGTATTACTTGGTTATCAAACCTCTATTATGATCTAGTCAAGCACAGTGAAAGGAATGTTAAATAATAGCTTGAGAGATCTGGGTTCTAGTTTCAGGTCAGACACTTATAGCTGTACAGCCTCTCTCAGTCTCAATTTACTCAGTTGTAAAATGAGGAATTGGGGTTCTTTCCAGAGTTAAGTCTCCATTTGTAAATGATTGCAGTAGTCTGTTAGGCACTTTGGGATAGAGTGATAAACATGCCACCTGTTTTCCTGTTGTGCACAATGTAATTGAGAACACTTATACATGTTAAACACTTAAGTAACAATCTAAGACCATCACTGATGGAAGTATCAAAAAGAGTAGGAAAAGTAACATATACTTCAAGAATTGAGAATCTGTACCACCTCTAACATTGAGGATTTCAAGTTTATTACATATTGTGATAGTTGAAGCAGTGTGTCAACTTGGCTGGACCACAATTCTGTGTGGTTTAAGCAATTGTGATGTGGATTATTCCAATGATGGGATCAGATGTATATGTTTGGAGCAGCCAATCCATTGAAAGGGAGCTTCCCTAGGGGTGTGGACTGTTTCCAGTATATTTATGGACATCCTGGGAAAAGAGACACTCTTCTGTGGATCGGTATTCTCTTGTGCTGCCTACAACTGTCCATGAGTGAACAATTCACCATTCGGCCTGGAGATCTTGGATTCATCATTCATTGGAGTCAACAGCCAATATACTGCCTGCCAACCTTGAGCTCATCAGCCCCTGCAGCTGCGTGAGTCGGGAAAAGACTTCAGCTTGGAACTTGCCAGCTTCTATAAGAGAGTGAGCCATTTTCCTAAGATAAATTTCTCTTTCTCTCTTTACTGGTTTTGTTTCTCTGGAGAACCCAGTCTAACACATTTAGTACTGAGAGTGGCTCTAGAAAGACAAAATCATAAGGATAGGCTTCTTAAATTGGTTCTCCAATTTGATTAATCATAAAGACACTAGTGACCCTGCCTCTTTTCGTAAAGAGACCCCGCTAATCCGTGGTGTGAGGTGGCAACATTGATATGCAAAATAGCACCACCAATAGATCAAGTACTTTTGAGAAGTGAGGATCTGGGTGATCACATATTTGATACTTTTCTGCAATTTTGTCTGCATGAGGAGTATAAGGAAGCTGGTTGGTTGGTCCTACTTACATTAGACAAAGTGGTGAAAGAGCGAGATGAGTTCAGGGCTGCTGAGTCATGGTGTAAGTGCTGCATAAAAGACCTCAATGTTTCCAGCTGTGTTCTGAAAGAAAGCCCTTATTTCTTGTAGTAAGAGAGCTGATATTGCTGAAAACCAAACCCACAGTCTTATTGTAAGGGTGGCTGAATTACAGCATCAATTAAATTGCCAACCCAGAATGGTGTCTGAAGTTAAAGTGAGGGCACTGATTGGGAAAAAATGAGATCCTGAAACCTGGAATGGGGACATATGGGCAGATAGTCAGGAAGATCAGGATATGGAGCCTGTAAATTCTGTTGAATCCCTCCCATCTGAAGGGATTACTGTAAAACCATTATCCCCACCACCTCTGTTTGATGGTATTAACCCAAATGTGCCTGCTGGGTCACTGCCTGAGCCAGAGGTCATGGAAGACATTGCTGAATGTTCTCACAAACTTCCCCATCCACCCATTGTTGCTGCTAGAACTATCACTGAAGTTAAGTCCAAGTGAGCCCCAAATGGTGAAATACAAAGTGTGACTGAGGAGGTGGTATGCTATACCCAAAAAGACTTACTTGATGTTGCTAACATGTACAGACAGAAACCTGGAGAATACATATGGGAATGCTACTGAGGGTGTGGGATAATGGTGCAAGGAATGTAACATTGGATCACTCTGAGTTTATTGATTTAGGCCCACTAAGTACAGATTCTTCATTCAATGGTTCAGCTCAAGAGGTTAGAAAAGGATCTAATAGTTTATTTGGTTGGCTTACTGAAGCATGGATTATGGGGTTACCTAACTTAAATCAAGTTGAAGTACCAGACCGGCCTTGGTATAATGTAGAAGGTATATAGAGGTTTAGAGAAATTGCCCTGTTAGAATGGATTTATCAGATTAGACCCCTAGAGCCAGAAATGGAGAGTCCAGAAGACACACCTTCCACCAGTATGGTGGGGAATAAATTTGTGAAGGGAGCCCCAGCATCCTTGAAGACTGCTGTGATTCTTATTTTATGTAAACCAAATTTGACAGTGAGAACTGCCTTAATTGAAGAAGACACTTAACTATGATGGGGCTGATTGGACCCCATGGTAGTAGGGGCCAAGTGGCAGCAGTTAATCAACAAAGACAAGGTGGGCATGGTTATCATAATGGACAGCAGAGTCAAAACAGTAATCAGAATAGTCTGACTAATGTGGAATTATGGCATTGGCTACTTAGTCATGGTGTTCCTAGTAATGAAATAGATGGCAAACCTACTAAATATTTATTTGACCCATATACACAGAAGAATTCTATATCACGTGAACAGCAGCCTAGATTGGATTGCCAGAATACAGAGTCATGGCCTCTCACTCAATTCCCAGACTTGAGTCAGTTTACAGACCCACAACTCCTTCAATGAAGGGGAGGCTGACTCCCTTTGAGGAAGGACCCCATTACCTTGCCAAAAATATATAATGCCAATCTTTCTCCCAGCCTTCCCCAAAGGGATCTGAGGCCTTTTACAAGAGTGATTGTTCACTGAGGAAAAGGAAATAATCAGACTTTTGGGGGATTACTGGACACTAGCTCTGAACTGACACTAATTCCAGGAGACCCAAAGCATCATTGTGGCCCACCAGTCAGAGTGGGGGCATATGGAGGTCAAGTTATTGATAGAGACTTAGCTAAGGTGCATCTTACAGTGGGTCCAGTGGGTCCCCGAATCCATCCTGTAGTGATTTCCCCAGTTCCAGAATGCATAATTGGAATAGATATACTGAGCAATTGGCAGAATTTCCACATGGGGTCCCTGACATGTGGAGTAAAGGCTATAAAGGTAGGAAAAGCCAAGTAGAAGCCATTAGAACTGTCTCTACCTAGAAAAATAATAAACCAAAAGCAATACGGCATCCCTGGAGGGGTTTCAGAAATTACTGCCACCATCAAGGACTTGAAGGATGCAGGGATAGTGATTCCCGCCACATCCCCATTTAATTCACCTATTTAGCCTGTGCAAAAAAACAGATGGATCTTGGAGAATGACAGTAGACGATAATAAACTTAGTCAGGTGGTGACTCCAATTGCAGCTGCTGTTCCTGATATGGTTTCATTGTTTGAGCAAATTAGTACATCTCCTAATACTTGGTATGCAGTATTGATCTGCCCAGTTCTTTTTTCTTGATACCAATTTCAAAGGATCATCAAAAGTAATCTGCCTTCAGTCAGCAAGGCCAACAGTATACTTTCACAGTGCTTCCTCAGGGGTATATCAACTCCCCAGCACTATTTCATAATTTAGTCCATAGTGGTCTTGATCACCTTTACCTTCCACAAGATATCACATTGGTCCATTATATTGATGGCATTATGTTGATTGGACCTAGTAAGGAAGAAGTATCAATGACTCTAGACTTATTGGTGAGACATGTGCATGCTAGAGGTTGGGAAATTAATCCAACAAAAATTCAGGCACCTTCCACATCAGTGAAATTTCTAGGGGTCCAATGGTGTGGGGCATGTCGAGATACTCTTACTAAAGTGAAGGATAAGTTATTGTATCTGACTTCACCCACAACTAAAAAGGAGGCACAATGTCTGGTGGGCCTCTTTGGATTTTGGAGGCAATATATCCCTCATTAGTCAGCTCCAGGGTTACAGGTGAGGAGAGACAACTCAGGCCCACCCAAAGCAGCAGGCCAGAAGAGCACGAGAAAGAGCAGTAAAAGCCAGGAAGCCAGAGACAAGAGCAATAAGCCGAAGGGATTAGGTGAGGAGAGGAAATTCAGGCGCGCCCAAAGCAGCAGGCCAGAAGAGCAGGAGAAAGGGGAGTAAAAGCCAGGAACCCAGACAGAGAGCAGTAAGCCCCAGGGATACAGGTGAGGAGAGACAACTCAGGGACACCCAAAGCAGCAGGCCAGAAGAACAGGAGAAAGGGGATTAAAAGCCAGGAAGCCAGACAGAGGAACAATCAGCCACAGGGACCCAGGTGGGGGTGATACGAGGGGTCTCCAA
>NW_006921597.1:15512277-15530376 GCF_000298275.1 Orycteropus afer afer | reverse complement strand
GGAGCGTCAACGAAAGAAGGGGAGGCCTTCAATGAGATGGATTGACACGGTGGCTGCGATGATGGGCTCAAGTATAGCAGGGATTGTGGGGCTGGCGTGGGATCAGGCAGTGTTTCGTTCTGCTGTGCATGGGGTCACTATGAGTTGGAAATGACTCAATGGCACTTAACAACAACAACAACAAATATCCCTCATTTGGGTGTGTTGCTGTGGCCTATTTATCAAGTGACTCAGAAAGCTGCTAGTTTTGAGTGGGGCCCAGAACAACGGAAGGCTCTGCAACAGGTGCAGACTGCCATGCAGGCTTCTCTGCCACTTGGGCCATAGGATCCGGGTGATCCAATGGTGCTTGAAGTGTCTGTGGTAGAGAGACTGTTTGGGGTCTTTGGCAGGTCACTATTGGTGAATCGCAATGCAGACCCTTGGGATTTTGGAGCAAAGCCCTGCCATCTTCTGCAGATAACTACTCTCCTTTTGAGAAACAGCTTTTGGGTTATTACTAGGCTTTAGTAGAGACTGGACGCCTAACCATGGGCCACCAAGACACCATGAGGCCTATGCTTCCCATCATGAACTGGGTGTTGTCTGACCCACAGAGTCATAAAGTTGGATGTGCACAGCAGCACTCCATTATTAAATGGAAGTGGTATATCAGAGACTGGGCTTGAACAGGACTTGAAGGCACAAGTAAGTTGCATGAAGAAGTGGCCCAAATGCCTATGATCTCCACTCCAGTCATATTACCTTCCCTCTCCCAGTCTGCACCTATGGCCTCATGGGGAGTTCCTTATGATCAGTTGACTGAGGAAGAGAACACTCGTGCCTCGTTTACAGATGGTTTTGCGCAATATGCAGGTACCACTCAAAAGTGGACAGCAGTGGCACTGTAGCCCCTTTTTGGGACTTCCTTGAAGGACAGTAGTGAAGGGAAATCCTCCCAAAGGGCAGAACTTCAAGCCATGCATATGACTGTTCACTTTGCATGGAATAAGAAATGACCAGATGTGTGATTATACACAGATTCATGGGCTGTGGCTAATGGCTTAGCTGGATGGTCTGGGACTTGGAAGGAGCATGATTGGAAGATTGGTGAGAAGGTTGTATGGGGAAGAGGTATGTGGATAGAGCTCTCTGAATGGGCCAAAGGAGTAAAGATATTTGTGTCTCATGTGAATGCCCACCAAAAGGTGACCTCAGCAAAGGAGGGCTTTAACAATCAGGTGGATAAGATGACACATTCAGTGGAAACCAGCCATATTTTTCCCCAGCTACTCCTGTCATTGCTCAATGGGCTCATGAACAAAGTGGCCATGGTGGCAGGGATAGAGGTTATGCATGGGCTCAGCAACATGGACTCCCACTTACCAACACTGATTTGGCTACCACTACTGCTGAGGGCCCAATCTGTCAGCAGCAGAGACCAACACTGAGTCTGTGACATGGAACCATTCCTTGGGATAATCAGCCAGCAACCTAGTGGCAAGTTGATCACATTGGACCACTTCCATCGTGGAAAGGACAGTGTTTTGTTCTTACCAGAATAGATATTTATTTTGGATATGGATTTGCCTTCCCTGCACACAATGCTTCTGCCAAAACTACCATCCGTGGACTTACAGAATGCCTTAGCCACCATCATGGTATCCCACATAGCATTGCTTCAGATCAAGGGACTCACTTCACAGCAAATAAAGTGCAGCAGTGGGCCTATGCTCATGGAATTCACTGGTCTTAACCATGTTCCCCATCATCCTGAAGCACTGGCTTGATAGAACAATGGAATTGCCTACTAAAAACAAAATTACAGTGCCAGCTAGGTGGCAATACCTTGAAGGGTTGGGGCAATGTTCTCCAGGAGGCTGTATATGCTCTAAACCAGTGTCCAAGATACAGTGCTATTTCTCCGATAGCCAGGATTCATGGGTCCAGGAACCAAGGAATGGAAACAGGAGTGGTACCACTCACTATTACCCCTAGTGACCCACTCAAAAAATTTTTGCTTCCTGTCCCTGCTACGCTATGCTCTGCAGGTCTGGAGATCTTAGTCCCAAAGGGAGGAACACTCCCACCTGGAGACACAATACTGATTGCATTGAACTGGACATTAAGAATGCCACCCAGATATTTTGGCTTTCTCATGCCTCTGGATCAACAGCCAAAGAAGGGTATTACTGTAAGGTCTGGTGTGATAGATCCTGATTACCAAGGGGAAATTGGATTGACTTTACATAATGAAGGTAAAGAAGAATATGTCTGGAATACAGGAGATTCTTTAGGACGTATCTTAGTACTATCATGTCCTGTGATTAAAATCAATGGAAAATTACAGCAATCCAATTCTGATATGACTGATTATGGCCCAGGCCCTTCAGGAATGAAGGTTTGGGTCACCCCAGCAGGCAAAGAACCATGACCAGCTGAGGTGCTTGCTGAGGGCAAGGGAAATACAGAATAAGTGGTGGAAAAAAGTAGCTCTGAATATCAGCTATGACCATGTGACCAGTTGCAGAAATGAGGACTGTGATTGTTATATTTCTTCATTGTATATGTGCATCAAATATTTTTGTTTCCTTCTGTTACGAACTGTGAAATGTAAATAAGGTTAATGCATTTTGGTTGTACATGTGTTAGCATATCATGTTAGATGCAAATATAACTTTATAATTGTCCTTATTTAGAGATTAGATATGGTTAAGAAGATGTGTACAACTGCCAAGTTGACAAGGGGTGGACTGTGATAGTTGGAGCTGTGTGTCAACTTGACTGGACCACAATTCTGTGTGGTTTAAGCAATTGTGATGTGGGTTGTTCCAATGATGGGATCAGATGTATATGTTTTGAACAGCCAATCTGTTGAAAGGGAGTTTCCCTAGGAGTGTAGCCTGCTTCCAGTATACTTATGGACATCCTGGGAAAAGAGACAGTCTTCTGTGGATCAGGATTCTGTTGTGCTGCCTACAACTGTCCATGAGGAAACAATCCACCATTCGGCCTGGAGATCTTGGATTCATCATTCATTGGAGTCAACAGCCAATATACTGCCTTCCAACCTTGAGCTCCTCAGCCCCTGCAACTGCGTAAGTTGGGAAAAGCCTCCAGCTTGATGTTTGACCCAAGAACTTTGGACTTGCCAGCTTCTATAAGTGTGTGAGCCATTTTCCTAAGATAAATTTTTCTTTCTCTATATATATAAGCTTTACTGGTTTTGTTTGTATGGAGAACCCAGTCTAACACACATACTGTATGAGGAAGCACTTACATAATGAATGCTGTAGCATACTATGTAGATTTTCCCTTCAGTAGTAAGCCAATTTTTCTCCCAACTGCCAGGAGTGTTCACTACTGATAACTTACTGCTACATTCCTCTCCAGAAATTTTTCTCATCCAAAGAAGCTTTCTTACCAAAAGTTACACTACCTTCTTGAGGGAACCGAAACACAAATGACTAGTCAATGTAAGGTACAAAGGACTCTCCCCATTGTCTCAGTTTGGGACAACTCTGAAGGATCATTTCCACTCACAAGCTTCCCCTAGGACTGATCAGGGTCTCTCTTCTAACTGCATTATAGTTAAAATTCTCCCTCTGCCCAATCTGGTTTCTCTCAGGTATTGTTCTTGAGTGCATGCCCCAACAAAAATCCTGCATGAAACTCTCAATCTCAGAATCTGTTTCAAAAGATATTGACCTAATGCATCATCTTTTTACTTATCCTAAAATTTAAAAACTACAAATTCATGATCCAATAAGCTCAATGGGTTCTAAGCAGGTTAAATATAAAGAAAATCATATCAAAAAACATAATAATCATCAAATTGTTGAAAACTAGTTAGAGTGAGAAAATATTAAAATAAGCAAAGAAAAGGGGACAATACATTACATACAGAACAACAAAAATAAGAATGACAGAAGACTTCCCATCAGAAACAATTCATGTCAGAAGAAGTGGAGTCACATCATTAAAGAATTGAAGCTTGAAGATAGGGAAAGTACTCTACCAAAAAAACCAAACTCACTGCTGTTGAGGTGGTTCTGACTCATAGCGATCCCTCCTTGAGTTTCCGAGGCAGTGTCACTACAGAAGTAAATTGTCCAGTCTTCCTTCTGAGAAGTGGCTGGTGGGTTTGAACCTCCAGCCTTCTGGTTAGCAGTCAAATGCCTTAGGCACTACACCAGCAGAGCTCCTAAGGGGAGTTCTAGTCAGCCTATAATTCTAAACTCAGTGAAAACATCTTTCTAAAATAAGAAGATAAAATAAAGGCTTTTCAGGCATACAAAAACAGACAATTTAACACCAGCAGACCAATTCTTCAAGAAATGTTAAAGACCTCCAGGCAGAAGAAAAATGACGACAGATGGATATTAAGACCTACACAATAGAATGAAAAACACTAGAAATAGTAAAAATGAGAGTGGAAATATAAGACTTTTTTCCTCATTTTGAGATTTCTATAAAAGATAATTGACTTTTGAAAACAACAATATCAGCAACATATTCTAGGAGGTAATAACATAAGTAAAAACAGAAGGTACAGCAGCAAAAAAGCATGAAGACCAAAAGGAGAGAAATGGAAATGTAACTATATACTATTGTAAAGGTTTTTTTTTACTATATGTGTGATGGTAAAATCTTATTTGAAGGTAGACTGTGATAAGTTAAAGATATATACTATAAATCCTAGCATAACCATTAAAAAACTAAAGCAAACAAACAAGAAAATAAAACTGTTTTTTTATAAATATTTATTTTAATAGATATACTAACAAGTCAATAAAGGAGATAAAATTAAGCCATAAAATATGCAATTAATTAAAGAGTAAGTCAGTTAAAGTAAAAGTAAAGGTGAAAGACAATAACAAATAAGTCAATAGAAACAGATAACGAAATGAACCCAACCACACTGATGATCACACTAAATGTAAATAGTCTAAAAACATCAATTAAAACTCAGAGGTTGTCACATTGGATAAAAAAGCAAGACCATATACTACTCACAAGAAAACACTTCAAATATAAATTAAAAGTAATACTAATCAGAAGAAAGCTAGAATGGCTATGTTAATATCAGACAAAGTAGATTTCAAGGCAATGAATATTACCAGGAATAAAGAGGATAATTTCATAATGATTAAGAAGTCATTACATGAAGAAAGCAAAAAATAATACTAAAAGTATATATTCCTGATAACAAAGCTTCAAAATGCATGAAGCAGAAATGAACATAACTGCAGGAAGAAATAAACAAGTCTAGTTATAATTGGAGATTTCAACACTATAACCAAAAGATTAATAAGGATATAGAAGACATGCAGAATACTATCAATTTGACTTAACTGACATTTATAGAATATTGTATCTAACAACAGCAGAAAACACATTCAAGTGCACATACTAAACATTTACCAAGATAGACTATATTCTGGGCTATAAATCAAGTTAATAAATTTTAAAGGAAGAAAATAATGCTAAGAGTGTTCTCTGACCACAATACAATTAAATTAGATATCAATAACAGAAAGATACATGGAACACACTCAAATATTTGGAAATTAAGTAAGCCATTTCTAAAAAACTCATGGATCAAAGAATAAATCACAAGGGAAAACAGAACATATTTTGAACTGGAAAAAAAAAGTGAAAGCACATCATATTAAAAAAAATTTAACACTAAAGCAGAACTTAGAGGGAAAATTATAGCATTAAAAGTCTTACATTAGAAGAATAGAAAGTTTAAAATTACTAATCTAAGTTTATGTCTTGAAAAAGAAAAACCCAAAGCAAGCAGAAGGAAGAAGTAATGAAGAACAAAAATCAATGAAATAGGGAAAAAAAAAAAAAATTCTAGAGAAAATCAATGAAACCAAACCTAGTTCTTTTAAAATATCAATAAAAATTGTTAACTTATGGACAGGTTCATCAAAACAGAGAGAGAGAGAAAAATTATCAAAATAAGGAATGAGAGGTGGGACATAGCTATAGATCTTACTGACATTAAAAAGAGAATAAACAAATATTATGAAAACTTTATGTCAATAAATACAACTTATATGAAATGGACAAATTCCTTTAAGACATAAACTGTCACAACTCATTCAAGAATAAATAGCTTGAATAGCCTCCTATCAAAAAAATTTTAGTTTGTAGTTAAAATTTTTCCCATAAAAGATACTCCAGGCCTAAACAACTTTACTAATAAATTCTACCAAAAATATAAGAAAGATATAATGCCTATTTTACACAAACTCTCCTCCAAGATAGAAATTGAAGGAACATTCTCAGTTCTTTCTATGAGACCATAATTACCCTGGTCCTGAAACCAGGCAGTTACTATAAAAAAACATTAAACTATAAACTACAAAAATTCTTAACAGTGTGTAAGCAAATTGAATTCAATGACATATGAAAAGGTCATAAACCATGAAAAGTAGCATTTGCCCCAAGAACACAAGATTATTTTAACATTCAAAAATAGGTGTCATTGACAATATTAACAGCTAGAAAAATTATATAATCATCTCATTTCATTTCACAAAATTCAATACATATTTAGTAAACTTAGAAGAAAACTTTCTCAACCTGATAAAAAGCATTTGATACAGAGCTAATATAATACTGAACAGTGAAAAACTTAATGTTTTTCTCCTAAGATCAGGAACAAGGCAAGTATGTCTGTTCTCCCCATTCCTACATTGTAATGGAGGTTCTAGCCAGGTGCAATTAGGTAAGAAGAAGAAATAAAAGGCATCCAGATTGAAAAGAAGTAAAACTGTCTTTATCCTAAAATTTACTTCCTCCATTTTTAAGAACTCATCAATCTGGCATGGTATAATCTGGAAAAATATCCCCCTACCTGCTCACTGGGTAATGCATACTGTTCCTTTCTTCCACCGCCCCCCTCTTTAACACTAGAAGGAGGATTTTGGGAGATTGGACAGAGTCAAGGACTTCCATTGTGTCATAATGCTATGATTATGGTCAATATTCTCTCTTTTCTCTTCTCTTTTCTCTCTCTATCTCTCTGTCTCCCTCTCTCTATTTCCATGGATCCTATCTCAGAGTTTCTTTCTTTCTCTTAGGAGCATAGAAAGGTTAGGACGTCCTGAGATAAAGCAGTAAGGAAGAACTGAGGTCCTGCTTGAGGAAGTTCATCTATTTCTCCATTTTTGACATCCTCTCTCATTCAGCTACCAGTAAGTGGCCAACTGACTGGAAGAGATCCATATTTGTTCTCATTCCAAAGAAAGTTGATCCAACAGAATGTAGAAATTATCAAAAAATATTACTAATATCACATGCAAATAAAATTTTGCTGAAGATCATTCAAAAATGGTTGAAACAGTATATTGACAAGGAGCTTCCAGAAATGCAAGCTGGACTGAGAAGAGGACATGGAATGAGGAATATCATTGTTGATGTTAGATGGATCTTGGTTGAAAGCAAAGAATATCAGAAAGATGTTTACTTGTGTTTTATTGACTCTGCAAAAGCATTTGACTGTGTGGATTACAAAATATTATGGATAACACTGTGAAGAATGGGAATTCCAGAACACTTAATTGTGCTCATGAGGAACCTATACATAGATCAGGAGGCTGTCATTCAAAGAGAACAAAGGGATATTGCACAGTTTAAAATCAGGAAAGGTGTGCATCAGGGTTGTATACTTTCACCATACTTATTCAATCCATATGTTAAGCAAATAATCCAAAAAGCTGGACTATGTGAAGAAGAACGTGGCATCAGGATTGGAAGAAGATTCATTAATAGCCTGCAATATGCAGATGACACAGCCTTGCTTGTTGAAAGTGAACATGACTTGAAGCATTTACTGATGAAGATAAAAACTACAGTCTGCAGTATGGATTACACCTTAACAAAAAAAACAAAAATTCTCACAACTGGACCAATAAGCAACATCACAATAAATGGAGAAAAGATTGAAGTTGTCAAAGATTTCATATTACTTAGATCCACAATCAACACCAATGGAAACTTCAGTCAAGAAATTAGACATTGCATTGCATTGGGCCAATCTGCTGCAAAGACCTCTTTAAAGTGCTGAAGAGCAAAAATGTCTCTTTGAAGACTACGGTGCACCTAACCCAAGTCATAGTATTTTCAGTTGCCTCATGTTCATGTGAAAGCTGGACAATGAATAAGGAAAACCAAGGCGTTTATGCTTCTGAGTTGTGGTGCTACTGAAGAATACTGAAAATACCATGGACTGCCAGAAGAACAAACAAATCTGTCCTGGAGGAAGTGCAGCCAGAATGCTCCTTGGAAGCAAGAATGGCCAGACTTCATCTCACCTACTTTGGTCATGTTGTCAGAAGGGACCATTCCCTGGAGAAGGATATCATGTTTGGTAAAGCAGAGGGTGAGTGAAAAAGGGGAAGGCCCTCAATGAGGTGAATTGACACAGTGGCTGCAATGATGGGATCAGGCATAGCAAGGATTGTGAGGCTAACACATGACCGGGCAATGTTTCATTCTGTTGTACATAGGGGCACTGTGCATCAGAGCTGACTCGACAGCACCTAACAACAACAACAACAACAACAACTCATTCTCAAGAGTCTAAATAGGTTAGGGAGTCTCAGAATATGCTATGCCTGAGAGTTCTCATCCTGAAAAGACAAGGGACACAAGTGCTAGGCATTAGAGTAAATGTTATTTCAAGCTATTCCTTGAGAGCTTGCATGCTTTCCCTGGCCTATGAATATTTGAGTATGGACTTAGAGATGAAGAGGCTCAGGGACTTAACCTGCCTTTATTCTTGGTACTAAGATAATGGAGTTGTCCATGTGGCCTATCAGAAGAATGAATGGAAGCTTGGTGTCAAAACCTCACAGTAATAAAACTAGGCATTTTCCTGACCTCGCCTTTTGCAGACACTGCTTTCATTGCAGAGCTGTCAGTGGTAATGCAATCAATGATTCAGAAACCTAGGCCCCTATCATCTCTTGTCCAATTTTCCCTTTACTAACAATTGTAGTCATTCTACAGTGGTGGGATGGATTCTCTTCCCCTGCCCCCCAAAAAAGTGTGTCAGATGTAAAGACTGATGATGCCATATACACAAATACCAAGAGGATATGAAAAGTTCTATTGCTCACATAATGAGGTTTTCTGGGAATAACAGGACAGACTTCCAAGCAGAGTCAAAACTGGCTTCAGAGAGAGCAAGGAGGGCAAGACATTTGAAGTTTAGTGGTGATTAGAAAGTGGTGCTGTGGGGAAGGCTAGGGCTTGTATAGTGTGAACTTCTTATCATCGCCAATGGAGGAAATACCCTAGCTTTCTTACAAGCTTGGCTAGGGCTTGTATAGTGTGAACTTCTTATCATCGCCAATGGAGGAAATACCCTAGCTTTCTTACAAGCTTGTCCATATATGCTGCCAGCATTTAAACATCAAAAATGGAGTCTTTATTATACCAATATTACCAGTAGTTCCTTCAAAGAGCTGCCTCCCCAACTCTCTGCCCTCAAGTGTGAGGAGTATCCATCTAGACTCCCACCCTAGAAGTATCTGCCTCTGAACAGAACAGAGCAGGCTGGTGGGGTAGAGGTATCACTTCCACACAAAGAACAGCCATATGTGTCAAAGTGTCAGGACCTAATGAGCTCCCAAAGAACATTTAAATTGCTAAACAGGATAACATATTTACTACCATGTTTATCCCTAAGCATTTGCAATGAAAATAAAAGTGATGCCATTATGTGATCCTCTAGTGGCATGTACTTGGAAGTTCTTTTTTAGCCAAAATTAATTTGGGGCTGTGTATAATTCTCTTTGTCAAAGAGCAATTAAAAATCTGAATGATGGGAATTAAGCAGAAAAACAGGGACGAGCTTAAAACAAGGGCAGGAAAAAATCTGCTCAACAAGTCCTGGGAGATGGTTATGACAAGCTTGCTTGTCTCTACTGTCTTATTATAAGAATTCTCAGCAACATCATGTAGCAGAAAGCACCTTAGTCTTGAACCAGGCTGATTTGAGTTTGAACTCTAGCTCAATTAACATGTGACCTTAGGAAATTTATTTTCTTATAACTTCAGTCTCCCAATCTGTAAATTAGGTATAACAATACCTACCACAATAAGATTGTTATGAGAAATAAACTTTAAAAATTCATGTAAATTTCTGGTACACAGTGTACTACATATATGATGGTTATTTGGCAGATGTTTGCACATTTCTACCACAATATTCACCATGTGGACAAACACCCAATACCAAAGAATGGTTTGGACATTTTAACAAATGTCCATACTTTTTATCTTTCCATTCCTCAATCCATGGTGTATAAATTGTCTTTCCAATTTAATAATAAAAGACTATCTTGTCTGCACTTTAAAACTTCCAGAGAACTTACCACCTTCTCCTTGGCATACTCCATCTTTTGGCCAGTCTAACAGAAATTTCTTCCTTGAACTAAATGGAATTCTGGTCTGCCATAGGACAGAATCTCCCTTTTAATAGAAAATGATTCTGGGTGATGTTACCATTGAGTAGAAAATAAAATGAAGCCTTTGATGTCCACTACTGAGAATATCTCAAATCAGCTATCTTGAAAAAACATCTATGTACAAAGCACCCAAAAAGTCTGTGTGAAATATTTTTAAATATCTTTTTAAATGCATGGCACATATCAGAGGTAGTATGAAAGTAAAAAATTCCTCCGAAGTCAAAAAGGACACAAAGGCACCAACTGAGAGGTGAGTGGATGCCCAGCAGCCAGCAAACCCTGAAGCCACTTGCTCATCATCACTAGAAATGTGGTACTTCCATTTCAATGGGCTTTTCCTGAAGAAAATGAGAAAAAGCATAGCATCTGCATAAAGGGGGGAAGCACATTTAAGACCACTGCATGAATCTGTGATCCTTAAAGGACAATCCTCTCACTGAGTAGATGAACTAGGAAAAATCCCTGCAAAGAAAGACAGAAGGAAATTTGTATGCCTTATTTTGGTATTGAAGTAAAGAGATAAAGGTCTCTTTTAACACATCAACTCACAGGAATATGGTTGGAATTCATACAATCCGAAAAGTTTTTAGAAATCCAATAAGTTAAAGAGGTCTCAAGTGGGTCATAATCTCAGACTCACTAAAGCAAAGCCAAAAACTTTCTAAACCAAACAAACAAATAAAAAAAACCTCACTGTCATCGAGTCAATTTCAACTCATAGCAACCTCTTTGGGCTTCCGAGGTAGTAAATCTTTATGGAAGTAGATTGCCCAGTCTTCCTTCCATGGTGTGGCTGGTGGGTTTGAACTGCCAACCTTCTGGTTAGCAGTCAAATGCCTTAGTCACTACACTGCCAGGGCTTTCTAAACCAGTGAAACGTCATCCTAGCCCTCAAAGAATTCCAACAACCAAGCTTCAGTGAAGACGACCTAACAGTTGAAATGCATAATTTAGGCCAATAAAGCCTTCATATATTGGATTTAGAAGACATGTAATATAAAATAAATATGTTTATCAAAAATAAAAAGACAAAGTAAATGTACTTATTAATATTAGATTTTGATAAATTAAGGGCACATGTTATAATTCCAATCAACTCATAGGCATAGAATGTGTAACATCCAAATTAGTGGAGAGAGAAAATGCAAATATTAAAATAAAAATCCAAAAGAAGGTAAAAGAGGAGACAAAAAGTAAAAAAAAAAAAATTGTTGTTCTTAGATACTGTCAAGTCGGTTCCAACTCCTAATGGCCCTGTGTACAACAGAAGGAAACACTGCCCCATCCTGAACCATCCTCACAACACTTGCTCTATTTAAGCCCACTGATGCAGCCACTGTCAATCCACCTTGTTGAGGGTTTTCCTCTTTTTCACAGGCCCTCTATTTTACCAAGCATGATGTCCTTCTCCAGGGACTGGTCCCTCCTGATAACATGTACAAAGCATGTAAAACGAAGTCTCACCATCCTCCTTTCTAAGCATTCTGGCTGTACTTTTTCCAAGACAGATTTGTTCGTTCTTCTGGCAGTCCATGGTATATTCAATATTCTTGGGCACACACCATAATTCAAAGGCATCAATTCTTCTTTGGTTTTCATTTTTCATTGTCCAGCTTTCACATACATATGAGGCAATTGAAAATACTATGTCTTGGTATTTGGCAGCTAGCACTTGCACCAGTTGTGCCTCCTCCTACTTATGTTTTCTTTTTTTCTTTCTCCACAGTTCTTCCCTCTTCCCCTACACCCTTGTTTTGTTCTTTTTTCTTCCTTTCCCTCCCTTTTTTTTTTTTTTTAACCCTGCAGCATGGTCACCCCACCTCCCACCACCTCCACGGCCAACAGCACCTACCCCCACCCCTCTTTAGCTGATGGAGCACACTACCACAGAGCAAGTGTCATACTGAAACTGCAGCTGTGTTTGCTGGCTAGTGCTTGAGCCAGAACTTGCTGCTTTTTTCTTTCTTTTTCTTCATCATAGATCTTCCTTCTTTCCTACCTCCTTGTTTTTTTTTTTTTTTTTTCTTCCTCTTCATCTCCTCTTTTTTTATATCCTGTGGAGAAGGCTTCCCAGTCCCTTGCCACCTCCTCATCAGCAGTGCCCACCCCCATCTCTCCACAGCGGTTGGTGTGCACTACCACAGAGTGAGCACAGCATTTGCACTGTGCTGGTGTTTGGCAACTAGCACTTGTACCAGGACTGTGACACTACTTTCTTTCTTTCTTTCTATTTTTCTTTCTTTATAGTTCTTCCTTCTGCCTCATCCTTCCTTTTTTCTTTCCATTTTTCTTCCTCTTCCCTTACCTTTTCTTTTTTTTGATCCTACAGAGTGAGCACCCTGCCCCTACACTTGACAGTGTCTGCTTCCACCACCTCCATAGGCAGCAGAGTGCGTCCTGTAGAGTATCCTGCCCAGCCTCACTCCCCCATGTCCCCACACCCTCTGCAGTTAGCAACACCCACCCTGTCCCTTTGTGGTCAACACTGAGCACTGTTGCCTTCCCACTGTAGTTGTATTTGGCAGCTAGCACTTGTGCCAGTACTGTGCTGCTTGTTTTGCTTTTTCTCCTTCATCTTTGTCATTACCTCTTCCCCTTGTCTTGTTCTTTTTCCCCTTTATTTTCTTCTTCTTCTACCCACAGCACATTTTTCCCCATCATTTGGGAGCCAGCAACCCTATCCAGCCATAACTGCCACACCTGCCACCCCACCTACTGAGCAAATAACAACATTGGCTACAGCACACTGATCAATGACAGATGGCAACCAACACCCACCGAGCCTGCCCTCAGCTGTTCTACATGGCCAATGATTAGAAACACCTACCCATACTCCCAACCACTACCAAATTCACCCAGAGACAAGTGGTGAGTCCCCCAGTACTGCCAAACTGGCAATCATAGTAGCAAGCTCTCCTTGTTGTCTGCATCAATTCAAACAAGAGAAAATAAAATAGCAGGGTAAAGCAAACCAACATACAATCAACAAATTAATACAATATCACCACAATGTCTTGGAGACAACAGATAATTTCAAATCATAGACACACACACAAAGACAACAGGGCTCAAAGAAGTAACCAAAACATAAGGCCAGAAAATCTTCCAGAGAAAGAAATGCTAAGGAATTCAAAGAATTATGCTTAGATCCCTTCAGCAGATTAAGAAAGAGGTCAAAAAACATAAAGACAACACTTAGGAAATAGTACACAAAATCAATAAAAATACAGACAAAACTCTAGAGGAATTCAGGGAAACAACACAAGAACAAATTAACAAAATTTTTAAAATGGAAAGTTAGAAATTATACAAAAACAGAAGATTAATGATAAAATTTCAGAAATAAACAATGTATTAGAATGGCAAAGAATGGACTTGAATCACTAAAAGACAGAGTTATCAAAATTGAAGATAAGTCTCTTAATATTAATCTGCTAGAGGAACAATCAGAAAAAAAGAATTTTAAAAAATGAAGAAAGCCTAAGAATTGTATAGGACAGGAATAACCTACATGTGCTTGGAATTCCAGAATAGGAAGAGACAAAAAAACAAAGCACCCAGAAAACTCTTGGAAGAAAACTTCTCTAATATAATGAAAGACAGGAAGATATGCATTCAAGAAGCTCAATGGACCTCAAATATGTCAGACCGAAAAGAAAAAATCACCAACACATATCATAATCAAACTTTCCAAAACCAAAGACAAAGAAAGAATCCTAAAAGAGGCTCAGGAAATACAAAAAGTCACCTACAAAGGAGAACCAATAAAACTAAGCTTTGATTTCTCAACAAAAATCATCTTGGTTGAGAAGGCAATGGTATGACATATATAAAACCCTGAAAGAAAAAAATTGCCAACCAAAAATTATACATCCATAAAAAATGTCTGTCAAATATTACAGTGAAATTGGGACATTCCCAGACAAACAGAAATTAAAAGAAGTTGTGAAAAACCAGAGCAACCTTACAAGAAATGCTAAATAGAATCCTTCAAACTGAACAATGGCAGAAAACAACATAGGATTAAAATACATGACAATATCACCCAGACATGAAGCCAGATATAAAAGTATACATAATATAAAACTACAAGACTGAAAACAGAGAACTAGAGATAACAATTGGTAAATTATGACAACTACAAAGCAAAAAGGGGGAATAAATGGTATAGTTACTTCCAAATGGAGAGAAAGTCAACACAATATCAATATAGATTCTATTCTATTCTAGCAGAAATAAATGAAACACAGAGAGAAAAACAATAGAAAGAATAAGAGTAGAAGTGGGTTCTTTGAAAATATTAATAAAATTGACAAACCATGGGAAATATAACAAAGGAAAAGGAGAGAATGCAAATAATATGAATAAGAAATTAAATAGATGATGTCACCACAAAACCAATTGAAACAAAAAGGAAAATAACAGAATTATATAAGAACTGTACTCCAATAAATTTGAAAACCTAGAAGAATAGACAAATTTCTAGAAATACATGACCTACCTAAACTAACAGACTGAGGCAGAAACTTTGAATAGACCCATTACAAGAGAAGAAACTGAATAAGTCATTTAAAAAAACTCCTAACAACAGCAACAAAAATCCTCACCCAACTGGCTTCACTGGCAATGCTACCAACCATTCAGAGAACAGCTGATACCAATTCTATTCAAATTATTCCAGAACATAGAGAAGAAGAAATACTCCTGCACTTACTCTAGGAAACAACCATAACCCTGATATCAAAACCAAGCTTAATCAAAAAAAAAAAAAAAAAAAAAAAACCCTACTGCTCTTGAGTCAATTCTGACTCATAGTAACCTACAGGACAGAGTGGAAGTGCCCCCATAGAGTTGCCAAGGCTATAAACATTTAAGGAGGCAGAATGCCTCATCTTTCTTCTGTGGAGCAGCTGACAGGTTCTAACTGCTGACCCTTTGGTTAGTAGCCAAATGCCTTAACCACTGTGCCACCAGAACTTCTAAAACAAGTCTCAGACACCACTAGAAAAGAAAATTATAGACCAATCTCCCTCATAAATCTAGAGGCTAAAATTCTCAACAAAATCCTAGCCAATAGAATCCAAAAACACATCAAAAGAAATAATACATCATGACCAAGATAGCTGACCACTCTGAAAGGGATCACAATAGGAGGTCCTGGATAGAGTGGGAGGAAAATTTGGAACAAAATTCAAAATCATTAAAAATAAAATAAAAAAAAAAGGCAGGCTTACTGTTCTGATAGAGACTGGTGGAATCCCCAAGACTGTGATCCTTAGACACCCTTCAAGCCTGGAATCAAAGTCATCCAAGTGGCTCAACATATTATTCATTGCAAATATCTTTTTCAACATAAATGATGTTTATACACATGGATCTCAGCAGACAGAATACACAGGAATCAAATTGACTTCATCCATGGAAAGAGATGATGGAGAAGCTTAAGATCATAACATCATCAATCAGAACAAGGCCAGGGGCTGACCATGGAATAGACCATCAATTGCTCACATACAAGTTTAAGTTGATACTAAAGAAAATTGAAACAAGCCCATAAGAGCCAAAATAGAGCCCTGAGTATAGCCCACCTGAATTTAGAGGCCATCTGAAGAACAGATTTCTTTTTTTGTTTGTTTGTTTGTTTTTGACTATGCAAAGACATTTGACTGGATGGATCATAACAAATTATGGATAATATTGTGAAGAATGGGAATTCCAGAACACTTAATTGTGCTCATGAGGAGCCTGTATATAGACCAAGAGGCTGTTATTAGAAGAGAACAAAGGGGAAACTGTAGTTTAAATGAGGAATGATGTGTGTCAGAGTTGAATCCTTTCACCATACCGGTTCAGTCTGTATGCTGAGCAAATAGTCCGAGAAGCTGGACTATATGAAGAAGAATACAGCATCAGGATTGAAGGAAGAATCATTAACAACCTGAGGCATACAGATAACACCTTGCTTATTGTAAGTGAGGAGAACTTGAAACACTGATGAAGATAAAAATCTACAGTCTTCAGTATGGAGTACACCTCAACATAAAGAAAACAAGAATCCTCTCAACTGAAACAATAAGCAACATCATTGTAAATGGAGAAAATATCGAACTTGTGGAGAATTTCATTTTACTTGGATCTACAATCAACACTCACAGAAAATGAACAAAATGGCCAATACTAATCCATCTCAGTTCCATTTCTTTTTTTACACCTGCCAGTTTTCCTAGATTCATACTTCATATATTCCATGTTCTAGTTATTAATAGATGTTTAAAGCTGTATCTTCTCATTTTGAGTCATGCCACACCAGCAATTAAAGGTCCCAAAAGCATTATTATTCCATCCTTATTAGCATTGACTCTGTTGAGGAGGCAGCTCTTCCCCAGTCATATTTTGAGTGCCTTCTAACCTGAGGAGCTCATCTTCCTGCACTATATCAGACAATGTTTTCCTGCTATTCGTAAGACTTTCAGTGACCAGTTCTTCCAGAGGTGGACCTAGCCACATCCTTCTACCTAGTCGCTCTTACTCTGGAAGTTCCACTGAAACCTGTCCACCATGGATGACCTGCTTGTATTTGAAATACTGGGGGCATAGCTTCCAGCATTACAGCAATGTACAAGACAGTACTGCAAACTGACAGACAAGTGGTGGAGAAATAGAAAATTCTAATTGTTTTATAAGCATTAAATTGAATTTCTAGTCCGCCATCTTCCCATAAAGAAAACCACAGTCCCAAATGACTTCTGTGATGAGTTTCACAACACATGGAAGAAATAATTCCATTATATACAAACTTTTGCAAAGAATATAAAAAGAGGACATAGTCCCCAACCCATCGTATGAGGTAAGATAAAGGTGATGCCAAACCCCAATAATGCAAATATTAAAAAGGAAAATCACAGGCCAAATCTTAGAATGAACATAGATGCAAAACTTCTAAACAACATATTAACAAAGTGAATGAAACAATAGGCAGTCCTCATGTTGCACAGTTCAGAAAGGTTAAACAGTCTTTGGTGTTTGAATAACACCAGTGTACAAACAAGAAGGTTCAAATTTCAGTTACTATAGTATATTAACTATAAGTAATTACATAAATTACAAGTTTCATTGCTAGATCTGCAGTCCACAAATCACTATGTAAATAACAGATTTGCATCATGATTGGTGACCAATCACATCACTCCTTTAAAATTCTGTCAGTGATTTGTGACTGTATATTTGTTATTCAATTCACAAACAGAAAAGTATAAAATGTGTTACCTTTTTGCCTCTCTGTGATAAACCTATATGACACTTTACAAAAATGGATAATCAAAGGAGGGAATTGGCCAAATAAGATGAAAATGCAAAAAAGAAATGAAAAGTGGTAATGCTGAAAGTGAAATTAGAATAGAGTATAAATGGAATTTTAGAAGAAATAGCTGACTGTGGGAATGCTGACACTGCTGCCTTCAAGGAACTCTAGATACGCACCTAGAGAAACTTGTTGTTGTTGTTGTTATGTGCCATTGAGTCCACCCCAACTCATAGCGACCCCTCCTTGGGTTTCCGAGGCAATATCACTACAGAAGTAGGATTGCCCAACCTTCCTTCCAAGGAGTGGCTGGTGGGTTTGAACTGCCAG
>NW_006921597.1:15509447-15511642 GCF_000298275.1 Orycteropus afer afer | reverse complement strand
TTTAGTGCCTAAAGTATTTGACTGCTAGCCAGAAGGCTGGTGGTTCAAACCCACCAGCCACTCCTTGGAAGGAAGGTTGGGTAATCTACTTCCATAGTGACACTGCCTCAGAAACCCAAGGAGGGGTGACTATAAGTAGGATCCAACTTGATAGCAGTGTGTTGTTGTTTGTTGTTGTTGTTGTTGTATAAATCCTGGGACAATTGACTTTTGTAAAGATTTACAGTCTTGGAAAACCAATGGGGATTGCTATGAGTCGGATTCTACTGATGGCAGTGAGTTTGCATTTTTGTTTTTGTTCGTTTGTTTGTTTATGCCTGGTTAGGGTGGAAGGTATCTTGAATCCTGCCTGGCTGGAAGGTGTGACTCAAGTCACAAGCCTTAGTTTCCTTGAGGGTATATATGTGGATGTTTTGACAAAGTTTACTTTCTCTTGTTCTGAATCTTACATTTGGTTAATCATCAACTCACCCCTGGACTTGAGACAGCAGGCAGTCATCTGACCTGCTTATTTGGGTTCACCAGCCCCTGCAACCACATGAGTGAGGAGAATCCTCCAAACCTATGCCTGACCCATGGATTTGGAACTTGCCAGCCTCCCCACCTCCACCACCATGTAAGATATTTCCTTGGTAGTGTGTGAATTCTGTGAGACATTACAGTGAAATAAGGAACCCTAAGACAGGAGGGAGAGTATGAGGGGAGGAGGAGGAGTTGATCTTAGAGATGGTGGAGTAGTATAGCAGTTTGGAAAAGTTGGACATTTGAGACACCTTTAATTTCCACCTCAAAGGGACCAGCCTTGAGCTGATCCTTCTAAAAGAAATTATTCAAGCACTTATACATTAAAGACACAACATTTTTTTTTAAATCACAGAAAAAATGCAATTTTTTTTCCATTGATTATTAAGGTTGCTTTACAAGGCCTCACATTATACAGTTATTTTTATGTTACCACACTACTATAAAAAGTGAAGACTCTGTATGTTTTTAACAGTTGAATTTGTTTGTTTCACAAATGCAAAACTAGTTTAACATTATAAAACCAATCAATTCACCACACTAACCGATTAATGTTGAAATATAATAGAATCATCTTAGTAGATTTAGGAAAAGCTTTTGAAAAAATACAACACTGATTCAAGATAAAAACTCTTAGCAAACTACCAACAGAAAGGAATTTTCACAATCTGATAAAGAAAGAAAAGCTAAACAAATAGAAAGCACAGAATAGTAGCAGAAATAAATGTAAATATATCATTAATCACACTAAACATAAATAGAAAAAACAAAGACTATCAGACCCAATTTTTGAAGAATGAAGTATATTCTGCTGAATAAAGACATAAGTAGAATATAAGGACATAGAAAGATGGGGTGAAGAGAGTTACTCTGTAAAAACAAAAGGCCTAATTCATCAGAAAAGCATAACAAATCTAAACATATGCACTGAAATCATAGCTCAAAATATATAAAGCAAACATTGTAAGAACTATAAGAAGGAATTTTCTAATTCACTATCATAATAAGAAGTAATTAAGGTTCATGGGTGGCACAGGTATTCTGCACTTGGTTAGTAATCCATAGGTTGCCTGTTTGAACTAACTCAGCAGCACCATGGAAGAGCCAGGCCTGGCAAGCAGATTCTGTAAGGATTATATCCAACTTGACTCTGAAACCTACAGTATCCCTAAATGAATACATAAACAAATGAATGCCTCATAATGGAAAATAATTTTAACACCCTTCTCTCAATAATTGATAAAACAGCCAAAAAATCAACAAGCAACATAATTTATAAGTTTGAAATAATAATAGCTATATTGCATTCAATATTTGAACAATAAACATTCTTTTAAGACATTCATGAAAATATTGACAAAAATTTACCATGCACATGACTATAAAGCAAACCTTAAAATTTTTCAGAGATTTGGTACATATAGACATAACACAATGGTTATAAATCAATACAAATAGGTAAATTAAAAATCTCCTAGAGAGGAGTTCCGCCAAGATGGCGGACTAGGCAGAAGGATTGCACAGACCCTCTTCAACAAAGAAAAGGGAAACCAATTAACACAGACACAGAAGATAATCGTGGACCCCTGAGCCTTGAAGGGAAGGATACAGAATTGGACTAAACCCCAATTAGCAGAAGAATTTGCGTGAAAATACCAAAAAAGGAGACATAC
>NW_006921597.1:15495448-15505787 GCF_000298275.1 Orycteropus afer afer | reverse complement strand
TAAATTTTGGTCAATGACATGAGACAAAGTATATGTGAACTGCTGTATGAAAAGTGAATTTACTCTGTAAATCTTCACCCAAATCAAAATAAAATTAAAAAAAAAAAAAAATCTCCTAGAAAATTTTAAAACTCATGATAGTCTTGCCGAAAAAACATCAAATCTAAATCTGATCAAGCCTCTGTATCCATCAGTATCCTGGAAATACAAGACAGAAGAACATGTTGCATAATACCATGAAGATGCAATCATCAAAACACAGAACTGTGGTGGTCAATTCTTACAGGACAAACAATCTGGTTTCTTAAACATATAAATTTCTGGGGAAGGGAGGACGATGAAGGAGAAAATATAGATTACCAAGAAACTTAAAGACATTTCAATTACTAACAATGTATAGCTCTCATTTGGATGCTGATTTACATAACCAAACTATTGAAGGGGAGGAGGAACCATTAAGAGAAAGTCAGATATTCAAATACTTACTAGATATTTGATTATATCAAGAAATTGTTTTTAAATGCTATGATGTATGAGATTCACTTCAAAATAAAGAGGGACTGTTGTTGTTGTTGTTGTTATGTGCCGTTGAGTCGGACCCGACTCATAGAGGGACTAGTGGGAGGCATAGAAATGAAACAAGATTGTCTATGAGGTGAAACTGAACAATATATTGTTGGAGAATACATACAAATGCAATAAAATTCAAGTTGGGGTTAACCTCTTGAGAGAGGAGAGAAATGCAAACCAGGTGGGACACAGAAGGGGAATTTCAAAGAGATTGGTGATATTCTATTTCTTAAACAATTGTTTTACTAATATTTTTAAAACAACTTACATATACTATATACACTGTCTTATGAATAAAAAATAATCATAATTAAAAAAAAATTTATAACTTAGCTGATGACCACCTGAGCACCCATGAAGTTAAGAAAAGTAATAAAAGAAGAAATGTCATCTGCTTAAATAATCTTGCTTGTTTACCTCCTAAACAGGTTTGATTTCATTTTATTTGTAATTGCAGGACTTCTCGGCACCTTCAGTATCATATATGTGAGTCGTAAATATCTAGAAGAGGATTTAGAATTCTGCAGTTCCAAAATTTTCTTAATCCTCTTCTGGATATTTATGACTCACAAATACAACATTAAAGGTGCTGAAAAGTCCTGCAATTACAAATAAAACAAAATCAAACCTGTTTAGGAGGTAAATAAGCAAGATTATTTAAGCAGAAGATATTTCTTCTTTTCTTACTTATCTCAACTTCATGAGCAGCTCACGTGGTCACCAGCTAAGTTATAAATTTTTTTAACCATGGAGTATTTGGATATGAAATACCTAAAATACAGATGTGATCTGAGAAAAATACCCTTCTACCCATTTATCCTAGTTCTGTGCCACACTTCCCACCCCCAACTCAGGACTATTCTATGCATTCTTGTTCCCAAACTTTAGCTGAGTATCTAGGACACTGCTTCTCTCTGTGTGCCTACCTAGGCTCCTGTTCACTGCCTATTCCTGGGTTCCCAGGGATATTGTAAGACCTGCTAGCTGACCACACTCTCACCTCCTACTCCAGCCTGAGGCTGAATTGGGGGGGGGGGGGAGCATTGTATTCCAGTGCTGGGTTTTACCTGCTGGGTTGGCTTTCCTCCCAGATTTTGCATTTGAGTCAGTCTATCTACAGCACAGTGGACAAGTATAGTTCCAGATCACCTTCTCTTCTGGTATTCTTTCTCCCCTGCACATAGCCAGAGTTTATTGGGTATGACCTGAGATAAGAGATGAAAATCATTTCCCTGAGAAGGGGCAGAACTGGAGTGACAGGGAGGAAAAAAAAAAAAAAAAAAAAAGACATAGGCAGACTCCAGAAAGATATTGTGGCATCTGCCAATGAGGCCACCACTGAGAAGCAGGGCCATTTCTGAGTCCCAGATTACAGCCCAGAATAATAACTGAGATAGATAATTCTCATCAGAGAAAAGAGTCAGCCTAAAGAGTTGAGTAGTTAATATTACTCAAACAAACCAAGAAGCTCAGAGACAGATAGGGCATGGAAGAAAGAAAGGCTTGGCAAGGACAAAGTCTCCAGAAACCTCTGGGATGAGCAAAGGAGGAGATTCAAGGGCTAAGTCTGTGGAAGTTATAAGCCCAGAAATGTAGAGATACCTAGAAGGAAGGATTGAAGTTACCTACTATTGCAGCTAACAGTTGAGCCAGGAGAATGGTATTGTGATTTTATCTTTATTCCTCTGTTCCTCTCCCTCTCACAACCATACTCCCCTCCCAACTTATGTGGCCTGAGAAAGCAGAGCTTACACGTCACAATAGAAATTTAAATTAGCTTGTCATAAGTTGTTGTTGTTGTTGTTATTTGCTGTCGAGTCGGCCCCGACTCATAGCGACCCCTCCTTGGGTTTCCGAGGCAGTATCACTACGGAAGTAGGATTGCCCAACCTTCCTTCCGAGGAGTAGCTAAGTGTTATTTGAACTTACAAGACAAAAATTGAATGCTATAAATTAGTGTTCTTTTATAAGGAGCTCTGGTGGCATAGTGCCTGAGGAATTTGACTGTTAACCAGAAGGTAGGCAGTTCAAACCCACTAGCCACTCTGCTGAAGGAAGACTGGGCAATTTACTTCTGTAAAGATTTACCTCCTCGGAAACCCAAAAGGGGTCGCTATGAGTTACATTCAACTCAATGGCAGTGAGTTTGGTTTTTTGGTTTTTATTAGTAGCAGTTCTAAAACTGCTTTACTCATTAAGAGAAATGGAATATGTTTTGAAAATATCAGATAGCTCGCAGAAATAATAGAAGACTAGAGGACCAGCTTAGAAATACATCTAGAACCCAAGACAGCCAGCAGAAATAATCAATATTACTTCTTAAAATCACCATGAGGAGGACAATGTTGCTGCTGCCATGAGTCACGTCAACCAAGGGATATTCAAAACAAGAGTGCCTCTCCCCTTCAAATCTCCAAGGCTCTGTGCTGCCATAAGTGTATGAATTGTTCTTGAATTTTAGGATTGCTCCTTCAAGATTCAAAGTGTGAGAAGGGAGTCTCTGCTTGGCTGAGCCAAGATCACAGGCAGGTTCCTGAATGGACATTGGGCTGGGAGAGAGAGACTTGCTCCTTTGATTTCCATTGTGAGAGAAATTGTGTCTCTGCACAATGAGTGGTTCACCAAAACTAGAATGAGAGTGTTGCTTGTTGAGCAGCCTAAAGGGATGGTAAATGTGCATTATAACATTATAATACCTTGTAGTGTTATAAGCCAATAATGTCTGTAAAAGTAATCACTGTCCAAATTAGTTTGGCATGCCATGACATGGATAAATCTTGAAAACATTATGCTGAATGAAATAACTCAGAAATAAAAATACAAGTATTATATGATCCCACTTACATGGAATATCTAAAACAGACAAATATATAGAGACCAAAGTTTATTAGTGGTGGAGGCGAAGGCAAGATGGCATGCTGCTAACACACTCCACCCACTCCCTCTACAACAGAGAGATAGAAAAACCTAGTGAAATTGATACAAATAATGATCCTGAAATTCTGAACATCAAATGAGAAGATAAAGAATTGGATTGAGCACTAATTAGAAAGGAAAACAGAGCAATATTAGTGATGGGAGAGAGAAGAGGCTGGGACTGGCTGAAGCAGGGACACCTTGAATAGAGACACAAACACTGAAGAAGAAGGGAAAAAAAAAACACAGAATCCATGCAATGATAATAACACAGTGTAGACAAATCAGGAGAAATTCCAGGAGGAGGACACTAATTCTCCACTAATCAGCCATATCTATTGTACCAACCACCTCACCCAATGGACAAGAACCATTATTAGCTCCTACACCACTGGATAAGTGACAGACAGTGGACAGCATCTGTTCATCCCAACTGCAGCTCCTCTACATGTCAAACAGAGACCCACACCCACATTTCCATCCATTATTCCACCAATCCAGAGATAGCTGAGGAGAGTCCCAGTGCTGCCAAGTTAACAATCAAAGAAGCACACCTGCCCTACTTCTCTAGATATAACAAAACAACAACCAAAAAAAAGGTGAAAGAAATCAACACACAATAAAAAAAAAATAATAATAACTCACTGCTGTTGAGTCATTTCTGACTCATAGTGACCCCCCTTGGGTTTCCAAGGCAGTATCTCTATGAAAGTAGATTGTTCAATCTTCCTTCTGAGGAATGGCTGGTGGTTTTGAACCACCAGCTGTTTAGTTAGCAATCAAATGCCTAGGTAGGCACTATGCCACCAGAGTTCCCAAATAAAAACAATAACTTCAAAATATCTTGGGAACAACAGACAACTTCAATTGAAACAAAGAAATATGACAAGATAGTGAAAGCAAGTGACCAAAATAAAGAAGAACTAGGAGATCTTCCCAAGGAACAACACGTAATAGAACTACCTGAGAAGGAATTCAAAAACATTATGTATATCCAAGAGTTCAAGGAAACCAAAAGAAAATGCATGAAAAAGAGAGACAATGCACTTGAAGAATTCAGGAAAATCATACAAGAACAAAATGACAAAATAGACAATTAGAAATACAAAAACAGCAATGAGATTTCCAGAAGAGGACCACAAAAATTATGGACCTAGATTGCACATTGGAAGGACAAAAGGCAGAATTGAACTGGCTGAAGAACATATATCTCAGCTGGAAGACAAATCCCTTAACACCAGCTTATACAAAGAAAAATCAGAAAAGAGAATCAAGAGAAATGAAGAAAACATAAGACTTATATGGAATGATGTCAAAAGAGATAACATATGCTTGTGTGGTGTAGTAAATTACCTGGTATGGCTTTTCTGGCCATAAGTCTTTGTAAACTCAGTGGTGGAATTTGCCATGAGCAACTGAGTAGCTCCTGGTTGTTAAAGTTATCCACCTGGGGTATTTCTTTTGAACCAATATGACGCAATCTTCTGGGAAGTTTCCTCTCTCAGGTATGTAGAATCCTGATGTTGGGCTTGGTTAGTTTGGTCACTCTATCAGGCTCAAAAGGAGCCCTCCTAGAGGCAGAAGGAGTTTCTCTGACTGCTGACTGAGAAAGACATGCTGCTGAGAGAAATGTGCTCCTGAGAGACATTAGGGGCATACGGTGCTGAAAGAGAGACACGAGAGACACGCACTGCTGAGAGAGCAATGTGCTACTGAGACTGCCGGCTGCTGACTGAGATGGCCGGCTGCAAGAGACTGAATGTATTTCTGAACTTGAATTACAGTCTGATGTTTCCCTAATAAACCCCATAACCTGTGAGTTTTGTGTGGCCACTGCAGCGAATTATTGAACCCAGCAGAGAGGTGGTGGGTGCTGCGGGAGGAATGGTTGGTGTCAGGGTTTTTGAAAGGGCTGGAGTGAAGTGGCATGCCTGGCCTTGCAAGGATAGGCCTTGGACTACTGATGGTGATTCTGTCTTCCTCTTGTGGGGTTAGAGAAGGTCAGAAGATGTGGCTTCACTGCCTCTTTGGCAGCTTGATTGGAAATCCAGAACAAGAGGATGCAAAAAAGAAAAAAAAGGGAGAGAGAGAGAAAAAATTTTTGAAGACTGCTACCAGAAAACTTCCTCAATATCATGAAAGACAAAATGATATCCATCCAAGAAGCTCAATGAACCCCATACACGATAGACTGCAAAAGAAAGTCATCAAGATATAGCATAATCAAACTTTCCAAAACCAAAGACAAAAAAGAATCTTGAGAGCAGTTTGGGAAAAGCAAAATGTTACCTACAAAGGGCAACCAACAAGACTAAGCTCTGATTTCTCAGCAGAAATCATTCAGGCAAGAAGGCAGTGGGATAACACATACAAAATCTGAAGGAAAAAAAAATTCCATCCAAGAATTATATATCCAACAAAACTGTCATTCAAATGTGATGGTGAAATTAAGACATTTAAAATTAAGGGAATTTTTAAAAACCAGACCAACCCTTCAAGAAATGCTAATGGAAGTCCTTCCAACAGAAAACCACCAATGGAAGACAACAACTTAAGATTAAGACATGTGACAACACTACCCAGAAACCAACCCAAGAAAAGAATTGTCTAATCTAAAATAAGCTTATGAAATGGAAAATAGAGAACCAGAGGAGTAAATCTGTAAGCAATACCAAGTATAAAGCAAATAGAGGGAATAAATGGCATAATTACAAAACTTCCATATGGAGAGGAAGTCAGGATGATGTCAATATAGAACAGACTGTTCCAAACTTAGGGAGATGAGAATTTACTGCAGGGTAACTGCAAAGAAAAGTAATAAACTTTCTAACCAAAAGGAGAAAATCACAAGAACCTAGTAAACACAAAATCAACAACAATGAAGAAAAGGGAAAGAAACCTTGATAACAAAATGAACTCACCACTAAAAAGTATTTGGAACAAAGAAACCATCAGCACCACAACAAAAAACACAAAAAAATGACAGCAGTAAATTCATACCTAACATTAATTACACTAAATGTGAATGGATTAAATGTACCAGTCAAGAGAAAGAGAGTGGCAGATTGGCAACCCAACTGCCCATCAAGAGATGAATGGATAATCAAACTATGGCACATAGATACAATACAATATTATACAACATTAAAGAATAATGAAGAATCTGAAAATCACCTCATAACATGGATGAACTTGGAGGACATTATGCTGAGTGAAACAAGTCAATCACAAAAGGACAAATATTATATGAATCTGTTATTATAAAAAGTCAAGGAAAGGTTTACACAGGGAAGGAAATTTTCTTTGTTGGTTACCAGGGATGGGAGAGGAGGGAAAGGGAAGAAAAATAGACAAATAGTTAAGAGACAGACATTGATATGAATAAAAGGAAAAGTAATATAAAATTGTGTGACTAGCACAATATTACTAAGGAAAAGGAAGACATGGAGAGTTGCCCAAGAGGTACAGACAATAAAGGTAAATACTATTACATACACAATACTCCATTATCTGTAACAGCAAATACTAATCTATGGATGGATACATACGTACACAGGCAAGAATATCAGGTATGAATAGGAAGACAGGAATATATCCACAACATACATAGATTTGGTAGACAATATTCCTATATATTTATTTGTATGTGCTATAAAAATGTCCATATGCACTAGAAAGCTAATAGGGAGCAAAGTTAGGATAACTTCTTAGCCACAACTCAGCACATTGATGGAGTGAGTTGCTGGGCCTGCTGGCTGGGGACCATGGTCATAGGAGACATCAAGCTCAATTGACACAACATAGTAGACAAAAATATTGTTCCATATCTTACTTGAATAGTGAGTAGTGACTAGGGTCTTAAAAGCTTGCAAGTGGCCATCTAAGATGCAACTATTGGTCTCTCCTTATCCAAAGCAAACAAAAATTAAGAAAACTGAAGACAAGAGGAAACAGTTCAAAGGACTAATGGATCATGGGAATCTCAGCCTATATGATGCTGACACCAGAAGAACTAGATGATGCCCAGCTACCAATACCAACCACTCAGAAAGGTATCAAATTGGAGATTCTGGATAGAGTGGGAGAAAAAATGTGGAACAAAATAAAAAAACATAAAAAATACAAGGATTACTGGTCAGATACCAAACAAAAAACAAACTCACTGTTGTCTAATCAGTCCTGACTCCTAGCAACCCCTCCTTGGGTTCCCGAGGTGGTATGTCTACAGAAGTAGATTGCCCAATCTTCCTTCTGAGAAGTGAGTGGTGGGTTTGAACCACCAGCCTTCTTGTTAGCAGTCAAATGTCTTAGGCACTATGCCACCAGAGTTCCCACTGGTCAGATAAGGACTGGTGAAACCCCTGAGACTATGGCCCTGAGTCATCATTCAGGACTGGAATTGAACTCATTTCCATGGTTTAATTCTCAGCCAAACAATAGACAGGCCTACAAGCCGAACTATATCAGGTAGATGCAATCCTTAGAACAATAATCCGTGGGAGATGAGAGGGGCAGTATTTGCACAGGGAGAAAGGTAGGGAGGCAGTAATGCCTAGGCAAGAAGGATACAGGGAAGGAAGTGGAGGAGAGCTGTTGCACTGTAGGAATTGTAATCAGTGTCACAAAACAAAATGTGTATGAACTCTTGGATATAAAACAATCTTCTTTATAAAATTTCACTCAAATGACAATAAAAAGTTTTGAAAAAAAGTTATTAGTGGTTACCAGGGATGTGGAGTAGGGGAAAATGGGGAGGTATTGCTTAATGGAGCTGGTACTGAGTTTCTTTTAAAGGTGATGAAAAAATTTGGGAACATAATGGTTATGGTTGTACAACGTGGTTGTTGTTGTTGTTGTTAGGTGCCATCAAGTCATTTCCAACTCATAGTGACTCCATGCACAGCAGAACAAAACACTGCCCGATCCCGTGCCAGCTCCATGATCCCTGCTGTACTTGAGCCCATCATCACAGCCACCATGTCAATCCATCTCTTTGAAGGCCTCCCCCTCTTTCGTCGACCCTCCACCCTACCAATCATGACATCCTTCTCCAGGGAATGGTCCCTTCTGACAACATGACCAAAATAGGTGAGATGAAGTCTGGCCATTCTCGCTTCCAAGGAGCATTTCAGGTGCACTTCCTCCAGGACAGATCTGTTAGTTCTTTTAGGAGTCAATGGTACTTTCAGCATTCTTTGCCAGCACCACAATTCAAAAGCATCAACTCTCCTTCAGTCTTCCTTATTTATTGTCCAGCTCTCACATGCATACAAGGTGATTGGAAATATCATGGCTTCTGTCAGGCACACCTTAGTCCTCAAGGAGACATCCTTGCTTCTCAGCACTTGAAACAATTCCTTTGTGGTTGACCTTCCCAATGCTACATGTCATCTAATGTCCTGACTGCTGCTTCCATTGGCATCGATTGTAGAACAAAGCAATGTGAATTCTTTGACAACCTCAATCTTCTCTCCATTTATTTTGATGCTGCTCATTGGTCCAGTTGTGAGGATTTTTGTTTTCTTTGTATTGAGATGTAATCCATAGTGCAGACTGTTTTCTTCAACCTTCAACAATAAGTGCCTCAAGTCATCTTCACTTTCAGCAAGCAAAGTTGTATCATCTGCATATCTCAGGTTGTTAATGATCCTCCAAAACCACATTTTTCTTCATATAGTCCAGCGTCTCAGATTATTTGCTCAGCATATAGATTGAATAAGTGTGGGAAAAGGATACAAGCCTGACGCACTCCCTACTTGACTTTAAACCATGTGGTGTCCCCTTGTCCCATTCGAACGACAGCCTCCTGGTCAAGGTACAGGTTCCTCATGAGTACAATCAAGTGTTCGGGAATTGCCATTCTTCTTAATGTTTTCCATAATTTGTCATGATCCACACAATCAAATGCCTTTGCATAGTCAATAAAACACAAGTAAACATCTTTCTGGTATTCTTTGTCTTGAGCCAAGATCCATCTGACAACAGCTATGATATACCTTATTCCACATCCTCTTCTGAATCCAGCTTGCACCTCTGGAAGTTCTCTGTCAATACATGGCTGCAAACGTTTTTTAATTACCTTCAGTAAGATCTTACTTGCATGCGATAGTAATGATATTGTTCTATAATTTCCACATTCTGTGAGATCACCTTTCTTTGGAATGGGTACCAATATGGATCTCTTCCAGTCAGTTGGCCAGGTGACTGTCTTCCAAATCTCTTGGCATAACTGAGTGAGTGCTTCCAATGGGGTATCTGTTTGTTGAAATATCTCAATGGGTATTCTGTCAATTCCCAGAGCTTTGTTCTTCACCAATTCTTTCATTACAGTCAGCTGCAGGGATCCAGGTGAGGAGAGGGAACTCAGGCACACCCAAAGCTGCAGGATCAGAGAGTGGGAGAAAGGGTATTAAAAGCCAGGACCCAGGACAGAGGAGCAGTCAGCCGCAGAGATCCAGGTGAAGAGAGAGAACTCAGGCATGCCCAAAGTAGCAGGGTGGGAGAGCAGGAAAAAGGGGATTAAAAGCCAGGAACCCGGACAGAGGAGCAGTCAGCCACAGAGATCCAGGTGAAGAGAGGGAACCCAGGCATGCCCAAAGCAGCAGGGAGGGAGAGTGAGAGAAATGGAATTAAAAGGCCCAGGAACCTGGACAGAGGAGCAGTCAGCCACAGGGACCCAGGTAACTGTGGTACGAGAGGTTTCCAACAGGGAGGCAAACTTGTCTGTCGGTTTGTCCTACTGTGGTGACATGTTGATGTGAGTTTTGAGGCTGAGCCACTGGTGTTTCAAACCCAGCAGGATGCATATGGTGCATAGGTATCAGCCCAGCTTACAGACTGAGACAGACTAGGA
>NW_006921597.1:15489315-15493943 GCF_000298275.1 Orycteropus afer afer | reverse complement strand
AATATTGAGAGATTCTATGAGCAAAATATTGAATGATGCAGGAAACATCAAGAGAAGATGGCAGGAATACACAGAGTCACTGTACCAAAAAGAACTGGTCGATCTTCATCCATTTCAGGAAGTGGCATATGACCTAGAACCAATGGTACTGAAGAAGTACAACATGGTAGACGTAATTAATGTCACTGAACTGCATATGTAAAAATGATTGAAATGAGTGCTTCATTATATATATAGATATATATATTCTATCACAATAAATTGTTTAAATTTCAAATTACTTTATGTTAATGAATGAATGAAGAAATTTTATATATGTGTGAGTGTGTGTATGAATGTGAAGGTTGCCAGATGTGAACTTGTATTAAGAAGAATGTCAACAGAAAACAGGACATCTCCAGAGATTGCAAAACAGACCAGAGAACCTGAACCAGTGCAACATCCCAGACCCTCATGGAATCAACCTGGGAAAAGCCAGGAACTTCTGTCAGGCCTGGGTATGAACAGAAAACTTTTCCTCCACTAGGCCCAGAGATAACTGGTACCACAGGGGCTTCAAGAAAAGCCTACACTGAATAGAGCAAGCCTTTAAAACACAACCTCTCCAGAGATTCCACTGAAACTATAACCATAGGCTTGACAGTGATCATCTTTGGATGGAAAGGTTACCAGGAATTATTTGTAACTAGAAAATTCATTTCCTAAATTGTCTACAATGAGTATGAGCAGCTTTTATAATCAGAAAAGAATGGGTTAAAAAAAAAGGAAATAAACACTCCAGTGGAATCAAGCCCTTCCTTTTCCTTTCCTGCCAGAATAAATCATCCTAGGATGTTAATTAGGAATTAAATGTGCAAAAGGGAATATGTGTCTGGTGTGTGTGTGTGTGTGTGTGTGTGTGTGTAAAAGACAAAATTAAACAAATGATTAATCTATAAGAAACCAGAACTCGGCTCCATGATTTGGATTGTGTAGATTGGATTAGATCGGGTTGCTTCGGTTTCACTGCAAATTTAATTGCTCTTAGTTGGACTTTCATTTTGCAAAAAATGCTTTTTATTTAACTTAACAGAGATATTCTGTCTACATCCCTCCTCTACCCAACTCCCCTTACCAAACCCATATTTTTCCTTGAGCAGTCCATTCAGCCCCTATAGAAAGTGCAGAAGGCTGGACACCAAGGAGACCAAGCCTGCAGATGGGAAGCACCAATGCAAGCTATGCAAGTCCCCAGAAGGATGGCAAAGTCCCTTCATACTCTAGAAACCAGGACAAAGAAGGGAGGAAATACAATCTAAACAAGAAAGATAATGGTTGATGTAACTTGAGGAGTATGTTGTTGTTGTTATGTGCCATCGAGTCTAAGCCCTCCTTGGGTTTCCGAGGTGGTATCACTACAGAAGTAGATTGCCCAACCTTCCTTCCAAGGAGTGGCTGGTGGGTTTGAAAGGCCAGCCTTCTGATTAGCAGTCAAGTGCCTTAGGCGCTAGGCTACCAGAGCTCCCTGAGGAGTATGGAACCTGTTATCTATCTGAGTTTTTATCACTGGAAAGGGCTATTATACTAGAGAGCTAAGAAATCTAAACTGAGCTGCAGGCCCAGTCTGTTCTCTGGCACTAGATGTACAGCCAGACCTGGACCTTCAAGGAGCAATCCTCATCCTTTCCACAGGCTGTGTGCCCAGGGCTAGCTTCCTAAATGTTGACTTTCCAACCCTCCTGTACTTATACCACATCTCACTCCATGTTCTGGCCTCTCCATTTCTACTGACCCTGCTTCCTTGGTCCCAGTTCAGTCTACTGCTGCAGCACACCCTCCTTGCTATAAAGGTGGTTCAAAGTGATTCATCACTCTTCTTTACTGGAGACAAACCAACACTAAGAGATTGCCCTTATGTAGTCAGAAGAATTGAAAAATAATTGAATAAAATGAGAATTCTATAGATAAACAGTAGCATTTGGAGGGGATGGTAGGAGTGGTCCATCCAGGTAAGGAGGAGTATTTTATCAGACATTACTTAGATTTGCCAGTGCATTGTGATAATAAAAAGCAGACTGATTTTTTTTTCCTTGGTTTTATGATTATTTTTAAATTACAGACAGTGCACTCCCTATTGCTTGCACCCAGGGCAGAGCATTCTAATCTCACCCACTTTAGTACTGACCATTTCTCTGAAGCTTTCTGTGTTTGGATCAAATCTGCACTTTTACAATATTTATCATCAATCATCTTTGATTTCTCTATCCATAAAACGGTACCCACAAATGGGAAAGCATTGAAGCTGGAGGAAGTTTAGATACCATTTAGTCAAACTCTCTCATTGAACAGTGAAGTAAATAGGTGCAGGAGATGAGGCAACTGCCCAAGTTAGCAGCAGAACTGAAACTTGACCTTCTGGTCTCTGAATCAGGATATAGATGCAGCACAGAAGCTGGCACAGAGAGTTCAGGTTGCTACAGTTATTTACGGGACCTTTTCCCAATTCAACCAAGAATTTTCCCTTTACTCTTGAGGGCTCTAACAAAGTAATGTGCTCTCTGTCTGGGCCATAAGACAACTTTCTCAGACAAAGATCAAAACCCCTCCCCTTACAGCCACTTGAATATCACCTTGATGGCTCTCCTGGATTCTACTCACAGAATGTTCCTGCATTACCACAATAAAAAGTGCAAAAATACACACACAGAAAAAAAAAATCCCCTTTCCCTGGTATGTGGGATTTGGGGTCAACACTTCCTGTGCTGCTCAGACTTTTATAGCTTTTTCAATTGGCTGCTCCGTGCAGCTTGGGGCATTAATCACTCTGCATCGTTATTCTGAAGCCAGAGCCTTTCTAAAACCTCAGAGTTTTTCTCAGCTCCAGCCATCCCAGGAGTCCCAGCCCCTGAAGGGACAGTGCACTCACTACCACCTTTCCAGCTATCATCGATATCTTAGAGAGACAGTGGAGGAAAGTATTAGCGTATCTGAAACCCAATTACATTTTTTAGTGCCATAAAAATATAGATAACACAACCTTTGCCAATTCAACATTTTTCACATGCACACTTCAATGAACCCAATCACATCAATTATGTGCAACCATCACCAATACCCACTGCCAAATTTTTCATCACCATAAGAAACTCAATGCTTTCTAAATAACACTCTTCCTTCCAACCCCTGACAACCACTAGTAACCCTTTCATGACTGAATTATTTTGTACTTTGAATTTTTTGTTGATAACATATGTTTTCAGTAATGGAAGGCATACTTAAACAAGAAAAAAAAATTTAGAAAATATGGATTTTGATACAATTGTGTGGGACACATATGTCCCAAGTCTGTGATAGGTGTGATAGTTGGAGCTGTGTGTCAACTTGGCTGGACCACAATTCTGTGTGGTTCAAGCAATTGTAATGTGGGTTGTTCCCATGATGGGATCAGATGTATATGTTTTGACCAGCCAATTCATTGAAAGGGAGTTTCCCTAGGGGTGTGGTCTGCTTCCAGTATATTTATGGACATCCTGGGAAAAGAGACACTCTTCTGTGGATCAGGATTCTCTTTTGCTGCCTACAACTGTCCATGAGTGAACAATCCACCTTTCAGCCTGGAGATTTTGGATTCATCATTTGTTGGAGTCAACAGCAAGTATACTGCCTACCAACCTTGAGCTCGTCAGCCCCTGCAGCTACATGAGTCAGAAAAAGCCTCCAGCTTGACGTTTGATCCAAAAACTTGGGACTTTCCAGCTGCTATAAGTGTGTGAGCCCTTTTCTTAAGATAAATTTCTCTTTCTCTCTCTGTATATATAAGCTTCACTGGTTTTGCTTTTCTAGAGAACCCAGTCTAACACATTTGGTACCAGAAGTTGTTCTAGAGAGACAAAATCATAAGGATGGGCTTCCTAAATTGGTTCTCCAATTTGATTAATCATAAAGGCACTAGTGACCCTGCCTCCATTAGTAAAGGGGGCCCTGCTGATATGTGGCTTGAGGTGGCAACGTTAATATGCAAAATAGCACCACCAATAGATCAAGTACTTTTGAGAAGTGAGGCTCTAGGTGATCACATATTTCTTCTAGTAACAGAGCTGATATTGCTGAAAACCAAACCCACAGTCTAATAAGTAAGGGTGGCTGGATTACAACACCAACTGAATTGCCAACCCAGAATGGTGTCTGAAGTTAAAGTGAGGGCACTGATTGGAAAAAAAATGAAATCCTGAAACCTGGAATGGGGACATATGGGCAGATAGTCAGGAAGATCAGGATATGGAGCCTGTAAATTCTGTTGAATCCCTCCCATCTGAAGGGATTACTGTAAAACCATTATCCCCTCAACCTCTGTTTGATGGGATTAACCCAAATGTGCCTGCTTGGTCATTCCCTGAGCCAGAGGTCAAGGTAGACATTGCTGAATGTTCTCATGAACTTCCCAACCACCCATTGTTGCTGCTAGACCTATAACTAAAGTTAAGTCCAAGCAAGATCCAAAACATGAAATACAAAGTGTGACTGAGGAGGTGGTATGCTACTCCCAAAAAGACCTACTTGGGGGTTCATACCAGGTATGCAAGGATGGTTCAACATTAGAAAAACAATCAATGTCATCCACCACATAAATAAAACAAAGGAGAAGAACC
>NW_006921597.1:15475784-15488224 GCF_000298275.1 Orycteropus afer afer | reverse complement strand
TAAATCTTCACCCAAATCCTAATAAAAAAAAAGACCTACTTGATTTTGCTAACATGTACAGACAGAAACCTGGAGGATATGTATGGCTTCTGAGGGTGTGGGATAATGGTGCAAGGAATGTAACATTGGATCACTCTGAGTTTATTGATTTAGGCCTACTAAGTACGGATTCTTCATTCAATGTTTCAGCTCGAGAGGTTAGAAAAGGATCTAATAGTTTATTTGGTTAGCTTACTGAATGAAACATGGATTATGTGGTGCCCTACCTTAAGTCAAGTTGAAGTACCAGACCTGCTTTGGTATAATGCAGAAGAAGGTATCCATAGGCTTAGGGAAATTGGCCTGTTGGAATGGATTTATCAGATTAGACCCTTAGAGCCAGAAATGGAGAGTCCAGAGGACACTCTTTCCACCAGTATGGTGAGGAATAAATTTGTGAAGGGAGCCCCAGCATCCTTGAAGACTGCTGTGATTGCAATTTTATGTAAGCCAGATTTGACAGTTGGAACTGCTCTAATTGAACTAAGACACCTAACTACAAAGGGGCTGATTGGACCCCATGGTAGTAGGGGCCAAGTGGCAGCAGTTAATCAACAAAGGCAAGGTGGGTATGGTTACCATAATGGACAGGGGAGTCAAAACAGTAATCAGAATAGTCTGAATCATGTGGAATTATGGCATTGGCTACTTAGTCATGGTGTTCCTAGTAGTGAAATAGCTGGAAAACTTACTAAATATTTACTTTATCTCTATAGACAGAAGAATTCTAGGTCATGTCAACAGTGGCATAGATTGAATCACCGGAATACAAAGTCACAGCCTCTCAATCAATTCCCAAACTTGAGTCAGTTTACAGACCCAAAACCCCTTGAATGAAGGGGAAGCCAAGTCCCTTTGAGGAAGGACCCCACTACATTGTGAAAAATTTGTAATGTCAATCTTTCTCTCAGCCTTCCCCAAAGGGATCTGAGGCCTTTTATGAGAGTGACTATTCACTGGGGAAAAGGAAATAATCAGACTTTTCGGGGATTACTGGACACTGGCTCTGAACCGACACTAATTCCAGGAGACACAAAGCATCATTGTGGACCACCAGAGTGGGGGTGTATGAAGGTCAAGTTATTGATGGAGTCTTAGTTAAGGTGCATCTCACAGGGGGTCCAGTGGGTTCCTGAACCCATATGGTAGTGATTTCCCCAGTTCCAGAATGCATAATTGGAATAGATATACTGAGCAATTGGCAGAATTCCCACATTGGGTCCCTACCATGTGGAGTAAGGGCTATTATGGTAAGAAAAGCCAAGTGGAAGCCATTAGGACTGCCTCTACCTACAAAAATCGTAAACCAAAGGCAATACTGCATCCCTGGAGGGGTTACAGAGATTACTACCACCACCATCAAGGACTTGAAGGATGCAGGGGTGGTGATTCCCACCACATCCCCATTTAATTCACCTATTTGGCTAGTGCAAAACACAGATGGGTCTTGGAGAATGACAGTAGATTATCGTAAACTCAGTCAGATGGTGACTCCAGTTGCAGCTGTTGTTCCTGATGTGGTTTCATTGCTTGAGCAAATTAGTTCATCTTCTGGTACTTGGTATGCAGCTATTGATCTGACCTTTTTCTCAATACCAGTTTCAAAGGACCATCAGAAGCAGTTTGCCTTCAGCTGGGAAGGCCAACAATGTACTTGCACAGTGCTTTCTCAGGGATATATCATCTCCCTAGCACTATGTCATCATTTAGTCCGTAGGGATCATGATCGCCTTTCCCTTCCACAAGACATCGCATTGGTCCATTTTATTGATGACATTATGTTGATTGGACCTAGTAAGGAAGAAGTATCAATGACTCTGGACTTACTGGTGAGACATCTGCATGCTAGAGGATGGGAAATTAACCCAACAAAAATTCAGGCACCTTCCACATCAGTGAAATTTCTAGGGGTCCAATGGTGTGGGGCATGTCAAGATTCCTACTAAAGTGAAGGATAAGTTATTGTATCTGGGTTCCCCACAACTAAAAAGGAGGCACAATGTCTGGTGGGCCTCTTTGGATTTTGGAGGAAACATATCCCTCATTTGTGTATGGTGCTGCAGCCTATTTATCAAGTGACTTGGACAGCTGCTAGTTTTGAGTGGGACTCAGAACAACAGAAGGTTCTGCAACAGGTTCAGGCTGCCGCACAAGCTGCTCTCCCACTTGGGCCATATGATCCAGCTGATCCAGTGGTGCTTGAAGTGTCTGTAGTAGATAGAGATGCTGTTTGGAGTTTTTAGCAGGTCCCTACTGGTGAATCTCAATGCAGACCTTTGGGATTTTGGAGCAAAGCCCTGCCATCCTCTGCAGATAACTACTCTCCTTTTGAGAAACAGCTTTTAGCTTGTTGTTGGGCTTAGTAGAGACTGAATGCCTAATCATGGGCCACCAAGTCACCATGAGGCATAAGCTGCCCATCATGAACTGGGTGTTGTCTGACCCACAGAGTCATATAGTTGGATTTGCATAACAGCACTCCATCATTAAATGGAAGCGGTGTATCAGAGTCCAGGCTCAAGTAGGACCTGAAGGCACAAGTAAGTTGCATGAGGAAGTGGCCCAAATGCCTATGGTCTCCACTCCAGTCACATTACCTTCCCTCTCCCAGTCTGCACCTATAGCCTCATGGGTAGTTCCTTATGATCAATTGACTGAGGAAGAGAAAACTCATGCCTGGTTTACAGATGGTTCTGCATGATATGCAGGTACCACTCAAAAGTGGGCAGCAGCAGCACTGCACCCTTTCTGGGACTTCCCTGATGGACAGTGATGAAGGAAAATACTCCCAATGGGAAGAACTTCAAGTCATGCATATGACTGTTCACTTTGCATGGAATAAGAAATTGTCAGATATGCAATTGTATACAGATTCATGGGCTGTGGCTAATGGCTTGGCCAGATGGTCTGGGACTTGGAAGAAGCATGATTGGAAAATTGGTGACAAGGATGTATGAGGAAGAGGTATGTGGATAGATCTCTCTGACTGGGCCAAAGGAGTAAAGATATTTGTGTCTCATGTGAATGCCCACCAAGAGGTGACCTCGGCAGAGGAGGACTTTAATAATCAGGTGGATAGGATGACATGTTCAGTGGAAACCAACTGTTCTTTTTCCCCAGCTACTCCTGTCATTGCTCAATGGGCTCATGAACAAAGTGGCCATGGTGGCAGGGATAGAGGTTATGCATGGGCTCCGCAACATGTACTTCCACTTACCAAGGCTGATTTGGCTGCCACCACTGCTGAGTGCCCAATCTGTCATTAGCAGAGACCAACAATGAGTCCATGATATGGAATCATTCCTTGGGGTAATCAGCCAGCAACCTGGTGGCAAGTTGATCACATTGGACCACTTCCATCATGGAAAGGAGAGCATTTTGTTCTTACCAGAATAGATATTTATTCTGGATATGGATTCTCCTTCCCTGCATTCAATGCTTCTCCCTAAACTACCATCCATGAACTTACAGAATGCCTTAGCCACCATCATGGTATCCCACATAGCATTGCTTCAGATCAAGGGACTCACTTCACAGCAAATGAAGTGCAGCAGTGGGCCTATGCTCATGGAATTCACTGGTCTTACCATGTTCCCCATCATCCTGAAGCAGCTGGCTTGATAGAACAATGGAGTGGCCTACTGAAAACACAATTACAGTGCCAACTAGGTGGCAATACCTTGAAGGGTTGGGGCAATGTTCTCCAGGAGGCTGTATATGCTCTAAACCAGTGTCCAATATATGGTGCTGTTTCTCCGATAGCCAGGATTCACAGGTCCAGGAACCAAGAGGTGGAAACAGGAGTGGAACCACTCACTATTACCCCTAGTGACCCACTCACAAATTTTTTGCTTCCTGATCCTGCTACCCTATGCTCTGTGGGTCTGGAGATCTTAGTCCCAAAGAGAGGAACACTCCCACCTGGAGACACAACACTGATTGCATTGAACTAGAAATTAAGTATGCCACCTGGCCATTTTGGCTTCCTCATACCTCTGGATCAACAGAAAAAGAAGGGCATTACTGTACTATCTGGTGCGATAGAACCTGATTACCAAAGGGAAATTGGATTGACATTACATAATGGAGGTAAAGAAGAATATGTCTGGAATACAGGAGATTCTTTAGGACACATCTTACTACTACCATGCCCTATGATTAAGGTCAATGGAAAATTACAGCAACCCAATTCTGATATGACTACTAATGGCCCAGATAGACCCTTCAGGAATGAAGGTTTGGGTCACCCCACCAGGCAAAGAACCACAACCAGCTGAAGTGCTTGCTGAGGGCAAGAGAAATACAGAATGGGTGGTGGAAGAAGGTAATTACAAAAAAATCAGCTATGATCACGTGACCAGTTGCAGAAATGAGGACTGTGATTGCTATATTTCTTCATTGTATATGTGCATCAAATATTTTTGTTTCCTTCTATTATGAACTGTGAAATGTAAATAAGATTAATGTGTTTCAGTTGTATGCATGTTAGTGTATCATGTTAGATGCAAATATGACTTTATAATTGTCCTTATTTAGAGATTATATATGGTTAAGAAGATGTGTGCAACTGCCAGGTTGACAAGGGATGGACTGTGATAGTTGGAGCTGTGTGTCAACTTGACTGGACCACAATTTTGTGTGGTTTAAGCAATTGTGATGTGGATTGTTCCCATGATGGGATCAGATGAATGTGTTTTGAGCAGCCAATCAGTTGAAAGGGAGTTTCCCTAGGGTTGTGGCCTGCTTCCAGTATATTTATGGACATCCTGGGAAAAGAGACACTCTTCTGTGGATCAGGATTCTGTTGTGCTGCCTACAACTGTCCATGAGTGAAAAATCCAACTTTCAGCCTGGAGATCTTGGATTCATCATTCATTGGAGTCAACAGCCAGTATAATGCCTGCCAACCTTGAGCTCATCAGCCCCTGTAGCTGCATGAGTCAGGAAAAGCCTCCAGCTTGATATTTGATCCAAGAACTTGGGACTTTCCAGCTGCTATAAATGTGTGAGCCATTTTCCTAAGAAATTTCTCTTTCTCTCTATATATATATATAAGCTTTACATGTTTGGCTAATACAATAGGAATAACAAAAACAAACAAACTCACTGCTGTCAAATCGATTCAACTGATAGTGACTCCTTCTTGGGTTTCTGTGGTGGTATTTCTACAGAAGTAGATTGTCCAATCTTCCTTCCAAGGAGTGACTGGCAGATATGGTAGGGACCATTTGTTCAGATTCATACAGTTACACAGGTCTTCATCAAATGACAGCACATATTACAACTGGGATAGCTATTTCCCAAGAAACCTGACATACTGAAAATGTTGGTGAATGAGATATGTGCCACAGGGCATGAAAAGATTAAACTCTGATCTCTGTATGTGTTCCTATTTTAGGTATTTCATATTAATGAGGATATACAACATATTTCCTTTTTTGATTGACTTATCTCCTCCATCATAATGTTTTCAAGGTTCTCCACATTGTGGCATGTATCAGGACTAGATTTCTCTTTATGGCAGAGTAACATTGGGCAGAAGAGACTTCCTTAGCCTGCTATGATCCAGAGGCTGGCATGATGATCACAAGATGGCTCTTAAGAAAAATCAGATTGAATATTAGAAAGAGTAACAAGTCTATAATGAATGAAGCAAATCAGCAGCTCCCCCACTGCTCATGACCTGATGCACTCCACAAGCAGGCTGAAGTTCTTTCCAGTTGTCCATTATTTTTAGATTATTCATGTCATTCCCCTCCTCATTAGCCCAAGTCATTGAGAGTTCATGGTTGGTGTAGCTGAATCATTGCCCAAATGACTCAGCCTCCTGATTAAAAACAGACCAAAAAAAGCTTATTAGTTCATCTCTGCTTAGAGAATAAAGTCTCAACTCCCTAACAGGATATTTAATTCATAAACTGGGCCCAATCAATCTTGCCAGCCTCATCTTCCATCATCATAAACCCTCTCTGCATCCCCACTTTCTTATGCTTTTTTTTTTTTTTTTTAGGAGTTAGTAGTGGTTTTATGTAAAGGATCATATAGTAAATATTTTAGGCTTGTGAAATATATGATGGTCTCTTTCACAATTACCCCCATTCTGCCATTGTAGTGCAAAAGTAACTATTAAAAGAAAGAAAAAGTTATCATCAAGTCAACACCAACTCATGGTGACCCTATATGTGTCAGAGTAGAACTGCTCCATAGAGTGTGTGTGTGTGTGTGTGTGTGTGTGTGTGTGTGACTTGGGTGAAAGTTTATAGAGCAAATTCGTTTTCCACTCAACAGTTTCCACACCCACTTTTCAAGTCTAGTTTTTACTCATCCTCCAGGACTTAGCTGAAGTCACCTTCTTCAGGAAGTCTACCTTGGCTGCACCTAGGCCCTTCATTCAGGACTTATCACTCTGCTTTGTAATTATCTGTTTCTCCATTCCTCCACTAGAGTATAAGCTGTAGGGCCCAAATGCATCATGAATGTGTGACTGTGGACAAGTATTTCAACCTCCCTAAAGTTCAAGGTCCCTGAGTGACACAGACAGTCTACACTCGGCTAACAACCCAAAGATTGCCTGTTTAAGCCCAGCTGGCACCACCATGGAAGATCCACACCTGACAAGCTGTTTCCATTAAAGATTACAGCCAACCAGATTCCAGAGCTACAGATTCTTTCCAGATGAATATATAAACAAACAAATTCCTCAACCTCTTTAAAGTTTAATTTCATCATTTGTAAAATTGGAATAAGAATGGATATCATTCTTATAAGGTTTTTAGAAGGAACACATGAGCTAATGTGTGCAAAATACATAGTAAACATTTGATAAATAGGTACTGTTATTATCAATGTTCTCTCTAATATCTAGCCCAATGTCTGGTATACAATAAATACTCAATAATCGCTTGTTGAGTAAATGAATGAATGAATATTCTCCATTCATACCTAACTACTTGCTAAACACTTTATGCCTTTAGGACTTCTTATCCTTCATGCTTAATGACCTCTTACTCTTACAGATTCTGTTTGGAATGTCTGTCCTGCCCTGCCTTATCCCACTTCATCCCTCTTTATACCTGGTGAACTCCTATTTATCATTCATGACCAAGATCAAATGTCACATCCTCTTTCCCACCTTCTAAGAGTCTCTTGGAACAAATTCATCTGAGCTTGCATAGAACTTTGTTTATACCCCTATTATCATGCTTATGATATTGTCATAAAATTATTATAATTGTTTGCTTATATGTTACCCTCTCCCTCTTTACAGTGAGCTCCCCTGCAACAGTGATTTATTTACTCCTCTGGCTCAATTCCAACTCAATAGCTAGCAGTGCTGGTGGTAAGCACTTAATAGACAAAGAAGAGGCTCTCCAAAAAGTCCAGATGTTGATTCCAGTGTCCAGAGATGGTTAGAAAAAGAAAGGCTAAAGAGTCCCCTGGAGAGGCAGAGAATGTGTGCTTGGAGCAACATTGCCTTTTCTTTATTTCTTTTACTTACTGCACATACATTCTAACAACCAGAAAGAAATAATTTAAAAGGGAAAGAAGAATCATCCACTATCCTATTATACCAACATACCAATTGTTTTCATTTTTCTTTGTTTCCCTGCAGTTCTTTATTTATATGTATGCATAATTTTAAGTACTTGCACTCATAATATAAACACAATTTGGTCCTCTGCTTTTTTTTCTTAACCTTCTCTCATAAGTACTTTTCCATGTTACTATGCTATCTACAAAATTATTTATATTGGCCTCATAATATTCCATCTCACTTCTAAATTACTCCCTTTTTTATTATTTTTATTGTAATTTGGGTGAAAGTTTACAGAGTAAATTCATTTTCCATACAGTAGTTCATACACATTATGTCTCATGACATTGACTGCAATTCCCCACAATGCAACAGCTCTCTTTCGACTTCCTCCTCGATAGAGGACATATCAGATATTAAACTGATAAGAAGAGGTACTACATTTGATCTTAGCCAAAAGGCTGAGAAACAATGAAATTATTCTTGTTAAATATAATGATGGACCAAATGTCTTCCTGCATAAAGCTTTTCTTCTTCTAATTTGTATATTTTTTTTTTCAAACATTCCTGCCAAGGGCTTTAAGATAACCTCAGAATTTCTGAGAAGTCTTGACAAAAGAGCTGTGTTTTTTGTTTCATTTTGTTTAAGTCTCAGCAAGGAAAGAATTAAGTACAAGAGGTCAGTTAAGGCAGGACCTGGGGCCTAAAATAATAGCTCTCAACCTCTGGATGTGCATTAGAATCACCTGAAGATCTTTTTTAAAATACCATTGTACAGGCCCAACCCCAGACCGATTGAATCAGACTCTCTGGGAGGGGTCAATAAAATTTTTAAAAAGGTCTCCAGGTAATTGCAACACACAGTAAGAATTATTGGTCTAGCTTCTACCAAGTGAAAAAATTACAAGACCATTATGATGTGTTGGTAGGTGCTTGTCCTAGAGCAGAGACTTTGATGTAACCTGCTAGAGGTGGTGTCTCTAGATCACAGAGGTTGGTGATAGACAGAGGCCATTGTTATCCATTCATTTATCCAACAAGTATTTACTAAGCACCAAACTGAACAAACTGCACCCCTGAATTTCAGTAGAATATATCCAATGGCCTTCTCTACATATCTGCTTACATATAAATAGATACCTTGACTTAACATGCCCAAAACCTAACACTAATATATCCTGATCAAACCAGCTCTTCTAGCAGTCTTTCTCATCTCAATTAATGGGAACTCCTACCTTCCAACTCCTCAGGCCCAAAATACAATCAAGGTATCATCCTTGATGACTGTCTTTTTTTCACACCAACATTCCAATCCATCAATGAATTTTGTAGGCTCTCCCTTCAAAATATATCCAGAACCTTGCCACTTCTCACCATCTCCACCTACTATCACCCTGGCCCAAACCACCATCATCTCTTGCCAATATTTTTGCAATAGCCTCCTAAATAATCTCCTTGATTCCACCCTTACCCTTTGCGGACTTTTCTCCACACAGCAGCCAGAGTGATCTTTTAAAAACTTGACAGGCCATATGTTGTTCTTATTGTTAGGTACCATCAAATCGATTTTGACTCATAGCAGCCCCACATGACAGAGTAGAACTGCCCCATAGGGTTTTCTAGGCTGTGATCTTTATGAGAGCAGATCACCAGGTCTTTCTCTAATGGAGGCGTTTGGTGGGTTCAAACTACCAACATTTCAATTAGCAGCCAAGCACTTAACTGTCACTCATCTCCAAAATTTCCAGTGACTCTCCATCTCACTCAGAGTAAAATCCTAAGTCCTTTTCTCTAAGGTCCTATATGAGCTAATGTCTCCATTACCTGTTGGACCTCATCTCCTTCCTTTCCTCTTTAAGCATTGTGCTACCTCAAACATGCCACATGTGCTTCCACCTCAGGACCTCTGCACCTCATGTGCCTCCCCTCTACCTGGAATACCATTCTGCATGGCTCACTCCTTCACTCCCTTCAGGTCACTCTCAGTCCAAATAACATCTTACTGACTGCCTTGACCCTGTCCCCTAAGTAAAATAACAGCCCATTTCTATTTGGCATTTCTGAGTCTTCTTCCTCTGCTTTGATTTTCTCTGTGTTACCCATGAGCAACTAATATATCAAATATTTGTTTACAGTCTTTTCCTTCACTAAAACTATTCAGATTTTAAAAAATGTCAAATATATATAGAGTAATGATAAACTATAAAGAAAAATAAATAGGGAAGGGGATAGAGCATGAAAGGGTGTCATTTGGTTTGGAAAGGTCTCCCTCAGGGAAATAAAATGGAGGAAAGTTCTAGGTAAAGTGAGGAATAACCAGGACTGGAAACAGGAAAGAGAGGTGATGACCAACATAGCAGATGCTGTTGTGCACTGTCCAAAAGTCCTCATCATTCTTTCTTCAGGTAAGTGTCAAAGGTGTCCTTCTCCAAGTAAATTCCACTCTCACCCTGAAGGCTTCTTTCAGCCTGCACATGAGAGTTAATGCCCCTTGGAATAGCTCTCAGCCAATGATGAAAGAGAGGTAGAGAATAAGTTCCCTAGCTCCCTCACCCTTCAGTGGGACAATTCTGAAGCATATTCAAAGCCATCTCCCAGAGTGCCCAGGGGTACTGAGCCCAGTTGCCCACAGTGGTAACCTGCTCAGTTGCATCTTATATTGGCTTCCTTCCTTTCATTCCTGCCAGTGCTTCCTGAGTTCACATCACCCTGGGCCCTCTTGCCTGAAATCCCAGTCTTAGAAAGCAGACTAAGATAGAAAAGAGCTCAGTTGATCCTATTGACCTCACTGCCTGCAGATAGAGTCTGTAGGAGCCACACACACAGGGGAAAGGAGGCCTCTGCAGGGGAAGCCACATGCAGGGTAGGCTGTGTGCACAGGCAGTAGGTGCTGCAGTTGTCTTTGGTAGCTTTTGACCCAAGCATCTTACACCGCCCCACACAAAGTGGAGTGTGATATTAAAATCAGTTGAGGTCTGGAGGGAGAGGGCCTGGTGGTGAATTTACAGAAGCAGATTAACCCAATCTGCATACTAAACAGCATGTAAATTATGTTATTTCAACCCATAAGTTTAGATATATCCATAGGAAAAAAAAATGCATGACAGTGATAAGATGTATGGCTGATGTAAATAAGCTAGCCCAAGAAAAATATGCTAAAAGTGCCATGGAAATACTCCAAATTAAGTGAGTTATGCCAGCCCTGGCTTTCAGCCAGGAGAAGGAGAAGATGACTTCTAGCCCTTGGGGCACTCTGCAGGGACAGGAGTAGGATGGTCTTGTCCCATATCCAGAGTGGGTAGCTGCAGCCCATGGGGAGAGGGTCCTGCCATTGGAGGGGTTCACCATTAGAGACAGGAGCAGAAATCAATTCAGGATCCAGAACAAATCCTTTTAATAATGGTAATATAGTAATTAATAATGGTGATAGTACAGAAACTAACATTTTTGAGGCCTTAGTATTGTCTAGCATGCTCCTGAACCTTCCATGTGTTTTAAATCATTCAACTCACAACCACACCATGAGGTAGGTACTACTGAGACTCCTATTTTACAGATAAGGAAACTGAGGCTCAGAGAGGTTAAACATAAAGTAGTAGAGCTGAACCCAGGCAGCCTGGCCCCAAAGCCTGCATGCTTAACCATTAGACTCTACCACCGCCGCTGAACATCACACTGAAAGGAACTTAGGGAGTAATTTATTCCAACCCTCTCACATTACAGATGAGGAAACTGAGGCAAGGAAACATGGTAATTTGCCTGAGGTTATACAACAGGTGAATGGCAGAGCCAAGATTCTGGCTCATTTGAAACTCCACAGTCAAATGCTCTTCCAAGTGTCCCAGCATCCCCTCTTTTACTGCTAACAGTGATCTGAAGGGGCTGGAATTAGATGAAAACTATCAGTCGTACTTTTCTTTTCTTTGTGGCCCTTAGTTCTAGTATGTCCAGTGTCTGGAGGTACATTTTCCCTTAGTCCTAGGTATAAAAGGTCTGTCCTTAGTAGGTTTACAAATGGTTGGGTAGAGGAATAAATTCCTGCTCTGAGATGTCTCTCTCAGCCAGAACATTTAGCCCTGCCTATCTAGGGTGAGAAAAATTGGCAGAAAACATATCAGCCCTCACCTCTGTGACAAGCTCCCCCTTCCATGTGTCTTGACTCTATCACTTGGGAGAAACTTTTCAGTCCCCAAGAGCCAGACAGACAGGCTTTCCTGGCCAGGACTCGTTCTATTGCAATGGCCAATCCTAACTCAAACAAACTAAGCCAAAGTGGAAACTCCTAACGACTAAGCAGCCCAAGCAAGAATGCCCTGAGACAGGTTGGATCCAGGGCCAACCAGGACTGTGCTCCTTCTCCTGTGGAGCTTTCAGGGAGGCCCACTCCATGTGATAGGAGAGAGACCAGCCCCAAGCCTGCATCCTGAGAACTAGTCATACAGAAGGAGACTCCCCTGTCCCAGAGCCAATGCATCATTCATCCTATACTCATTCAATAAGGATTTAGATAGTACTTACTATGGCCAAGGAGCTATGGGGGCACAAAAGGTCAGCAGTTGGAACCCACCAGCTACTCCATGGGAGAAAGATGCGGCAGTCTGCTTCCATAAAGATTTACAGCCTTGGGAATCCTATTGGGCAGTTCTACGCTGTCCTATAGGGTTACTATGAGTTGGAATTAACTTGATGGCAGTGGGTTTGTTTTTGTTTTGTTTTGTTTTTTTCTTTTGGTTTTATTATGATCGGGTACCAGGAAGAGAGCCAAAAACAAAGCAAAAGTAAATTTTGTTCCTTTATAAACTGATACTCTATTGGAAGCAGGATGAGAAACAAATAAAAATAAGATAAATATATAAAATATATAACT
>NW_006921597.1:15456029-15475684 GCF_000298275.1 Orycteropus afer afer | reverse complement strand
TAAAACAAAAATTTCCCTGCAGTGATGAGTACAGGGAAAATAAAATAGGAAAGCAGGTTGGGGAATGGGGGAGTGTCTGGAGGTACATTTTCAAATTGGAGTGGGGAGGGCAGAGAAGACCTTACTGAGAAAATGGCATCTGAGCAGAGATCTGAAGGAAGTAAGGGAGTGAGCAATGCAGATATCTGAAGGAAGAGTATTCCAGGCAAAAGGATCAGCAAAGACCCTGAGAAGGGAATATGCCTGCCATGATAGGTGAACAGAGAAGGGACCAGTGTAACTAGAGCAGAGTGAGAGGAATAGAGATAGTAGGACCAGAGAAAAAATAGGTTGGCAGAGGTCATTTTTTAAATATGGCTCTGTAGTCCATTGTAAGGAGCTCTGGTGAAGCAGTGGTTAAAGCATTCAGCTACTAACCAAAAGATTGATGGTTCAAATTGACTTGTCGTTCCTTGGAAGAAAAATGAAGCAATCTGCTTCCATAAAGATTTACAGCCTTGGGAAACCAATGGGGCAGTTCTACTCTGTATAGGGTTGGTGTGAGTCGGAATCAACTCAATAGCAGTAGGTTGAGTTCGGTTTGTAGCCCATTGTAAAATCCTTGGTTTTTATACTGAGAGAAATGTGGTATCACTGAAAGGCTTAGGGCTAAGAAGTGATGTGATCTGATCCTTTTAAGAGGATCACTCTGGCTGCTGCACTGAGAATTGACTACAAAGGGCATGCAATGAAGTGAGGAGACCCATGACCAGACTATAGCAATAATTCAGGAGGGAGATGATGGTAGCTTTGACTAGAGTGGAAGCAGTGATGAGATTCTGAACAAGACTTCCTGAAGGGATTGGTATGGATTGACAGAGAAAAAGAGTCAAGAATAACTTCAAGATTTTTTGCTTAAGCAATAGAAATGATGGGATTATCATTAACTGAGATGGAGAAGACTAAAAATGGTTTAGGAGGTAGGGCAATGATTAGGAAAAACTGCCTGGGGCTTCTTGGTTCCAAACCCACATCTAGACCAATCACTACACAAGATGAACAGGATACTCTGATTGGCCAGCCTGTGTCATATGCCCCTATAATGATAGAAGCCTGGCAGGATGACTGACAGCCCTACCAGGGCCCCATAGGATAACAAAGTCATAATTTCTCAAAGAAGGTTACTGGGTATATCCTCCACACAGATAGAGAATACAGAGAGAGAGAAGCTGGGTGGTTTCCCAAAGTCACATTTTCTGAGCACTACTATACCTCCCCTGTTCACCTGCAAGCACAAAATCCACCAACTGCAAACTCCTGTCACCTGAAACAAGAAAGAGCCCACATGGTGGTACACGTTGGAATGAGGTCACTTGGACAAAATACCCCCATGGACAGGAGACAGGGGTATTGTTTGGTCAGAAGCATTCACCGTATTTGAATCCTCAAGACCTAGCTCAGAGCCAGGCATCTAGTAGGTGCTTCAGACACATCTGCTGAATAAATGAACAAATGAAACAACTGAAGCCCCACTGAACTTTCTTAACTTCTTCCCAGGCTGTAAAGAGATGTAGGCCAAGGTCTTATTCTGACTTCTCAAAAAGTGGGGTTGCTTCCCTTTCCCACATCCTTCCCAGCCAGCCCTTGTAGGATCACTCTTCCACACAAGGTTTCCCTGGATGTGCAGTTTCCCTGACTTCTGGATAAGGATGGAGTTGGGTGGGGTCTAGGTGGAGAATAGAGCAGAAAGGGGAGTTTCCCAATGGCTTTTGTATTGCTTGCACACTTCTCAACACTTAGGCCAGTGCTAGCAACAGAGAACACAGCCAATATGCATTTTTCAAATAAGTGAGTGAAGACATGAAAGCCCTGAGTGAAGGAGCAAGCATACAGGAGTCTTGCATGGTACAGCACTGGACCTCACAGTTGAGAGGAGGAGCAAGACCCCTGATCTTAAATAGCTCTGTGCCTAAGGGATTTGACTGCTAACCAGAAGGTTGGTGGTTCAAACCCACTAGCCACTCCTCAGAAGGAAGGTGGGCAATCTACTTCCATAGCGATACCACCTCAGAAACCCAAGGAGGGGTCACTATGAGTCAGATCTGACTTGACGGCAGAGAGCTTGGTTTTTGGTTTTTGGTCATCAGTGCACGAACTGTCCTCAGACAGAACTGCTAAGCACAGACATAGCATAACTCCCAGAGGCCAAAATAAGCAAGCAAGGGACCAAAACTGAAAGATCATATTCAACAGAGAGCACCACCAAAGGAGAGCAAGAGATGTGTCCACCAAGTGATAGAAAGCTGTGGAAGAGTCTATATGGGCATGGTTAAGAGCCAACTCTGGAGCTATACTGCCAAGGTTCAAACCCCAGTTCTGCCTTTTCCTTGATGGATGACCTTGAACAATTTACTAAACCATTCTTGCTTCAGTTTCCTCATCTGTAAATTGGAGATGATGATAGTAACTGTGATAGTTGGAGCTGTGTGTCAACTTGGCTAGACCACAATTCTGTGTGGTTTAAGCAATTGTGACGTGGTTATTCTCATGATGGGATCAGATGTATATGTTTTGACCAGCAAATCCATTGAAAGGGAGTTTCTCTAAGGGTGTGGTCTGCTTCCGGGATATTTATGGACATCCTGGGAAAAGAGACACTCCTCTTCTGTGGATCGGGATTCTGTTGTGCTGCCTACAACTGTCCATGAACGAACAATCCACCATTCGACCTGGAGATCTTGGATTTGTCATTCGTTGAAGTCAACAGCCATTATACTGCCTGCCAACCTTGAGTTCATCAGCCCCTGCAGCTGCCTGAGTCAGGAAAATCCTCCAGCTTGACATTTGATCCAAGAACTTGGAACTTGCCAGTTGCTATAAATGTGTGAGCCATTTTCCTAAGATAAATTTCTCTTTCTATTTATTTAAGCTTTACTGGTTTTGTTTCTCTAGAGAACCCAGTCTAACACAGTAACCACCTCATAGATTTATATGGAGACTAAACAAGTTATAAAGCAAGTAAGCTATGAAAACAAAAACCCTTTAGTAAAGACTCTGTCATGTGTTGTTGTTAGGTGCCCTCAAGTCAGTTCCTACTCACAGTGACTCTATGTACAACAGAACAAAACACTGCTCAGTCCTACATCATCCTCACGATATTTGCTATGCTTGAGCCGATCATCACAGCCACTGTGTCAATCCATTTCACTGAGGGTCTTTCCCTTTTTTGCATACTTTTTACCAAGTATGATATCCTTATCCATGGAATGGTCCCTTCTGAAAACAAGACCAAAAGTACATGAGACAAAGTCTAGCCATTCTCACTCTTAAGGAATGTTCCAGCTGTCCTTCTTCCAAGAGATTTGTTCATTCTTCTATCAGTCCATGGATATTCCTTGTCAACACCACAATTCAAATGCATCAATTCTTTTTCAGTCTTCCTTATTCATTTTCCAACTTTCACATGCATATGAGGCTATTGAAAATACCATGGCTTGAGTTAGGCACCCTTTAGTCTTCAGAATGACATTTTTGCTCTTCGACACTTTAAAGAGGTCTTTTGCAGCAGATATGCCCAGTGCACTATAGCATCTGATTTCTTGACTGCTCCTTCCATTGGCATTGATTGTGGATGCAAATAAAAAGAAATCCCTGATAACTTCAGGGATTTATCGTGATGTTACTTACTGGTCCAGTTGTAAGGATTTTTGTTTTCTTTATATTGAGGTGTAATCCATACTGAAGACTGTCATCTTTGATCTTCATCAGTAAGTGAATCAAGTCCTCTTCACTTTCAGCAAGCAAGGTTGTATCCTCTGCATATTACAGGTTGTTAATAAGTCTTCCTTCAATCTCAGATTATTTGCTCAGCATACAGATTGAATAAGTATGGTGAAAGGATACAACCCTGACACACACCTTTCCTGATTTTAAACCATGCAGTATCCCCTTATTCTGTTCGAATGACTGTGTTTTCTTGTTTTATGTACAGGTTCTTCATGAGCACCATTAAGTGTTCTGGAATTCCCATTCTTTGCAATGTTATCTATAATTTGTTATGATCCACACAGTCGAATGCCTTTGCATAGTCAATAAAATACATGTAAACATCTTTCTGGTATTCTTTGCTTTCAGCCAAGATTCATCTCACATCAGCATTGCTATCTTTTACTCCACATCCTCTTCTGAATCCAGCTTGAATTTCTGGCAGTTTCCTGTCGGTATGTTGCTACAACCATTTTTTAATTATTTTCAGGAAAATATCACTTATCTGTGATATTAATGTTATGGTTCAAAACTTTCTGTATTCTATTGGATCACCTTTCTTTAGAATGGGTATAAATATGCATCTTTTCCAGCCTGTTGGCCAGGTAACTGTCTTCCAAGTTTCTTGGCATTAACAAGCCCACAGCTCTACAATTTGTTAAAACATCTCAATAAGTATTCTGTCAACTTCTGGAGCTTGTTTTTCACCAATTCCTTCAGTGCAGCTTGGATTTCTTCCTTCAGTACCATCAGTTCTTGATCATATGCTATCTCCTGAAATGGTGGAACATGGACCAATTATTTTTGGAACAGTAACTCTGTATTCCTTGCATCTTCTTTTGATGCTTCCTGTGTTATTCAATATCATACCCATAGGATCCTTCAATACTGCAACTCAAGGCTTGAATTTTTAATTCAGTTCTTTAAGCTTGAGAAATAGAGTGCTCTTCCCTTTTGATTTTCTAACTTTGCAAGTTTCATTGTATAATACTTTGAATCCTTGCACTTCCCTTTGAAATGTTTGGTTCAGCTCTTACTTCATCATTTCTTCCATTTGCTCTAGCTATTCTCCATTCAAGAGCAAGGTACATAGTCTCTTCTGACATCCATTTTGGTTTTCTCTTTCTCTCCTGTCTTTTTAATGGCCTTTTGCTTTCTTCATATATGATGTTCTTCAGTCATTGGTGTTCAATGCATCAAATCTATTCTTCAGATAGTCTCTAAATTCAGGTGGAATATATTCAAGATTGTATTTTGGCTTTCATGAGCCTGTTTTAATTTTCTTCAGCTTCAACTTGAACTTGCATATGAGCAATTGATGGTCTGTTCCACAGTCAGTTCCTGGCCTTGTTCTTGCAAAATTCTAGTCTTGCAGTCTTTGGCATCACTTCTATCGCCATATTTACCAACTATTGATGCTTCTTCATTTCCAACTTTTACATTCCAATCACCAGTAATTATCAGTACATCTTGATTGCATGTTTGATCAATTTCAGACTACAGAAGTTGGTAAAATCTTCAATTTCTTCATCTTTGGCTTTAATGGTTGGTGTGTAAATTTGAAAAATAGTCATATTAACTATTCTTCCTTGTAGGCATATGGATAATATCCTATCACAGACAGCATTGTACTTCAGGATAGATCTTGAAATGCTCTTTTTGGCAATGAATGTGACATCATTCCTCTTCAATTTGTCATTCCCAGCATGGTAGACCATATGATTGTCAGATTAAAAATGGCCAAAACCAGTCCATTTCAGCTCACTAATGCCTAGGATGTCAATCTTTATGCGTTCCATTTCATTTCTGACAACTTCGAGTTTTCCTACATCCATACCTTGTACATTCTGCATTCTGATTACTAATGGATGTTTGCCGTTGTTTCTTCTCATTTTGAGTCATACCCCTTCAGCAAAAGAAGGTCCCAAAGGCTTTACTCCATCCACTCTACTTCGAGGAGGCAGCTCTTCACTAGTCATATTTGAGTGCCTTCCAACCTGAGGTGCTCATCTTCCAGTACTATATCATACAGCGTTTCACTGCTCTTCATAATGCTTCCCAGTAATATATCAGAAGATATTTCACTACTATTCATAACATTTTCAGTGGCCAATTTTTTTTCAGAAGTGGGTGGTTCCACCCTTCCTCCTAGTCTGTCTTAGTCTGGAAGCTCCACTGAAACCTGTCCACCATGAGTGACCCTGCTGCTGTTTAAATACCTGTGGCATAGCTTCCAGCATCACAGCAACATGCAAGTCACCACAGTGTGACACACTGACACGTAAGTAAGTGGCACATAGTAAGTGATACATATGTGTTTGCTATTATTATTATTTGCTTTTTGAAAGAACAAAGTCACATAGACAGCAGATAGGCTGATATTAAAGGTTATCAGCTGAGTGGTGCCAAAATGCTCTTTCTTCTATGTTTGTATTTTCTAACTTGATAACAATATTGTGACACTTTTTGTGATATTGCAAAACAAATAGAATCACGACTTACGCTTCACCATTACATAGCCAATTTCATCTTCTTTAAAAGATGGCTCTATTGTGTTTCTGATTTGATTCTTTCCCCTTCTGGGAAATTGAGAGATGCCTATCACTTATAATGTGGGACTTCATATGGGTCTCCAATCCAGGAAAGGAGGAACCACTATTTTGCCTGGAACTGAACTTAAAGGGAGCCCTCCACTCCCAAATGCAGGTGTAGATGAGCAAGAGCCCCCAGTAACTAAAAAAAACACAGATTATGACATCAAATCTGAGTTCAAGTCCCAAAAATACCACTTACGAGCTATTTGGCCTCAGGAAAGCAGCAACCTTCCCTAGACTCAGTTTCCCACTTTGTGAAAGAGGAATATTAATACTCTCTTCCAGCCCTTGCCACAAAGACTAATTCAGTAAGCTAAGGTCTGTGGAGCACTAACACCAAGCTTTGACATAGGTGCCCATTGTACATTCTACCTTCTTGTTCCTGAGGGAAGGTCCATATCGCCACTGGCTTCCTGGAGCAAAGGAAAACTGCAGTAAGTAGCCATGCCCACCCAGCGTGGTCTCATGCTGGAAACCCTGCCTGGAAGAGAAGCTGCCTGTTTAATCCCAGCTGCCCAGAAGCCCCTCTGAGTTGGCCCAGTTTCCAGAGTTAACTGAGGGCTCCACAAACAAGCAAATGCCCACAGGAGGATGAAAGAGAAATTCTTGCAAAGCTTTGAAGCCCCGCCATAATGCTGGACTGACTCTCCTCCCTGCTCGGATGTCCCCTGAAGGGGGAGAAACAAAGAGAATCTGTGATGAGAAAATGAGGGACAGCCCAGAGCCAGGATTTGTATCAACAGCTTAATTCTCTGCTTTCTTGTCAGCACTGATGGCAGGCAACAAGGATAATTTGAAATGAAGAATGTTTTTCAAGGAGGAGCAAGAGTCCCTCATCTGAAACTAATTTGTTGTCCAAAATTGTACTGCAGAAGTTGTTTAGAAACTGCAGATTAAGTTGTGCATAATAATGATTATCTTCACTCATGGATAATCCAAAAACAACAGATACCTCAAAGTGATTTATATATGGTTTCATAAGGCAGGATTATTTTTCTCTCAACAGTTTTAGCTTTCTGCATTTAATTGTCTTCAGGGTACAGCCAGAGAGCTAGGGGATATATAACCTTCTGTTAATTGCAAAACAAACACAATTCCAGCACCACGCCCTGCAATGCAGGGGTTGTGTGGATGGTACTTATGAATGAATAGAAGAGACTGAAGATGAATGATTTGAGAGAAAAGGAAAATTGTTGAATGTTAGTACTTGCCACATGCAGACCAGGGAGGTAGCTAAGAGCATAACTTCTAAAGCAATCTGTTTGGTTCAAATCCCAGTTACCACTAGGCATGACTTTGAGCACTTTATTTAACCTCTCACAGCCTCAGTTTTCTCATCTATAAATTAGAATAAACAGTAGCTATGTTATAAGGCTGTTGTGAGGTCTAAATGAGACCATCTAGGTAGTATTTAGCACTGTGCCTGGCATACAGGAATATTAATATTCTATTAATATTAATTTAATGGAAGTAAATTAATATCAGTAAAAGGAGTCACTGGGTAGTGCAAATGGTTCAGCGCTAGACTACTAGCCAAAACGTTGGTGGTTCAAAGTCACCCAGAGACACCTCGAAAGAGAGGCCTGGTGATCTGCTTCTAAAAGGTCACAGCCTTGCAAACCATATAGAACAGTTCTACTCTGCATACACAGGGTGCATGAGTCAGAGTCAACTTGTTACAATTAACAACAAACATTAGTTATACCGGCTCTCTGCAGTCTGGGTAACTGATCTGCAAACGGTGCTCAAAAATATCTTATAAAATTATTGAAGTTCCTCAGAAACTGTGGATAGGATGCAGCCCTCCCAAATCCTCAGGAGGGACAATGACACCAGGTTTCGGGGGGAGAGGACACCAGGTTTCAGGAAGAGGCAGCTGCAACCATGGAAGGACACTGGGGTTCCCTGGAGAGCCCAGGACAACTGTCAATTCCTGTGTGTACTGAGCAAACAGATCTACCATCCAATCTTAATTATCCTGCCTAATGGGGTAAGGCGATTATGATTCCTGGAAAATTGGCCATTAGCAGCTGGGCTTGAGAAAGCAAACAGCCCTCAATGGCACAGCACAAACACCAGGTCAGGAGAGAGGCCCAAGTATGCTGGGAGGGATGTGCAAGACCTGGGAGTTCTATTCCTGAAGCTGCCATTTGGGAAAGGGGAGGTCAGATGACCTTCAACCCATTGAGATGTGGGTCTGAGAAGTTGTCACATGGCCCCAGGCAGTACAGAGCTGCCAAGGTAATGTTGAGAGTGTAGAAACAGGAGAAGGTCTCTGGAGCCCAAGTTCCAGAGTTCACCTCAGCCAGTCTCCTGCCACAAACCAAAAAAACCAAACTCACTGCCATTGAGTCAATTCCAACTCATAGTGGCTCCCATTGGATTTCCAGGGCAGTAAATCTTTATGGAAGTAGATTGCCCCATCTTCCTTGCGGCGTGGCTGGTGGGTTTGAACCACCAACCTTCCAGTTAGCAGTCAAATGCCTTAGGCACTATGCCTCCAGATGTCAAGGTTTGGAGATAATGCTTACACCAAGTAAGGTGACTTGAATTCTAGGTTTGACTCTGCCAGGAATTTACTACTAATAATAGTAATAGTAACAGTCACTTGTTATGAGCCTCATACTGTGCTAAGCAGGGATGATCTTATTGAATCTCCATAACTGCTTTATGGGGAATGATTATTCTTATTTTCATCTTACAGACGAGGGAAGTGAGTCTCCAAATGCAAAGAAATCTCCCCAAATCACCCAGCTAGTAAATGGGAGGTCTGGGATTCAAACTGAAGCCTGTGTGACTTGGAAGTCCCTGTCTGAACCACACTCTTAGCCTGTCACTATATCAGGAGAAGCTCAGTTGCCTCATCTGTGAAGGAAGGGAGTTCCAACCCTAAGTTCGGTGAGAAACCCTGGGAAGAAACCTGCCTGTGGGGGCAGCTGTCACCTCTGGTTGCTGCCTAACAAGGTAAGTCAATTAGCATGAAGGGAGAGACAAGAGCTCAGGAGGCCAGTCTGGAAGGTGACAGCCACATAGGTAACAATAACCATAATTTGTGCAAACAATGCACACATTCTACATTTGTTTGCCAATTACACCTTTCCTCCTCAAGGCATTTTCATAAGCACACCTTTAAAAAAAAAAAAAAAAAACATAGCTCCCTTACAGAAAACAACTCATGGAGGGAGAGCTCAAAACCAAACCAAACTCAATGCCATCGAGTCAATCAACAACAACAACAAAAAAAAAAAAAACATAGAAGGCATGTGTTATTTGCATAAAAATACTGTAATCTTATTGTATTCTTATGACGAGGGCTTTGAAATTTCTCCAGAAACCTTCACACACACCCTTTCACAACCCTACCCTTTTCTCCCACTCCCTAAACCCTATGGAGCACAAAGCCATGGCCCACAGAGTTAGGCGGCCTCAACCTTCTCCTGCAGCCTCCCCTCACCCAGTCTCCCACACACATGCCTGCACTGCCTTGACTGCCCTGACAGTGCCATGCCTGGCACTCAGGAGACTTCATGTCTGAAGCCCACTTGGAGCTCCCCTACAAGTCAGAGAAGAAGGACACTGAGGCAAATTCTTCCAAAACGGTCTGCAACTGTTCTCATCTTCTTTTCTTTACCCTCCCTCCTAGCAGATCTACATCCCTATAGGAATTACCAGCTAGATTGTGAGCAACTGATAGGGCTGGGGTGGCTGGGGCTGAATGATGTGGAGCCTGGTGGTCTAGTTTGAGAGAAATTTAATGCTGGGCTGATTCATGTTTAAATATCCTTCCCCTCACTATCCTCTCAGCCCTCCAAGACCTTTAACTGCAGAGCTAGCATCACATTGTCAGCAGATTGAGTTTTTGGGGTTTCCCCTCCCCCCTTTTATTTCCCCTCTTTTTAATTTTTATTGTGATTGGGTGAAAGTTTGCAGAGCAAATTCACTCTCCATACAGCAGCTCACATACACTTTGTCTCATGACATTGACTGCAATTTCCCACAATGCAACAGCTCCCCTCCCACTTCCTCCCCATAGTTACCTCTTCCCTATGTCCTTCCCTCCCGTGCACTCCTACCCCACCCCCCTGAGCTGTCTCCCTGTGCATACACAGCCCCAGACTGAGTTTTTTGAGTCTGTACACAGGACTCAAGAGACCCAGGGTACTGCAAGCAATTAATGAGCTTGAAAGGTTGAAAGTTCAAGTTCACCTTGAACTGCCTTAAAAATAAAGCCTGGCAATCTGCTTCTAAAAAATCAGCCATTGAAAACCTTGTGGAGCACGGTTCTACTCTGGCACACACAGGGTCACCATGAGTCAGAACCAATCAACTCAATAATAACTGGGACACAGTCCTCAGCTTTCAATCTATCGTCCCTATTACACTAGCCCAAACCCAAACCCAAACCAAACCCACTGCTGTCGAGTCGTATCCAACTCATGGCAACCACTCCTTGGATTTCTGAGGTGGTATCACTACAGAAGTAGATTGCCCAACCTTCCTTCCAAGGTGTGGCTGATAGGTTTGAACCACCAGCCTACACTAGCCCATCTCCTTCTATTACCCTCATACCACCCTCCCCCCGCCCCACGTCTCTCGGCATTTACCCTGGCTCTTAACCACAAGCTGCAGAATTAGACAGAAGGGGACCTGAGCTGGGAGAGCCCCTACAGATTACATTGTCTAACTGTTTAATTCTCCAAATGAGGATCTGAGGCCGGAGGGCCAGCTGGTCCCAAGGCATGTGGCTGGTTAGAGGCAGAACTCTACCTGCATCCCAGGGCTCTTGACTTCCTGTTCAATGTTAACTCCTGCAGGAGGAAGCTCATCAAGTTCTGGGAGCAAGTACCATGCTCAGCTCCCTGGGCAGGACCCAGTACCGAAGAGCAAGCTGTCCCATCTCCCCACCTGCTCTCATTCTGGCTTGGCAGTAGGAGAATGGACTAAATGATGACTGATGACCTTATTGAGGCCTGGAATGTAAGAATTGTTTCTACTCAGTGTCCTCCAACATGAAGAGAAGCTCTTAACACTCCAGTGTAGATCAGGAGGTAGACTGTAGCCAATAGAGAACTTCAGTCCAAAGCAACAGAACATGTGTAATTACCCGAGGCTCCCAGAAGCTGCCTCATCACCCACATCCCCTCCCCCACCCCCCACACCTCTGGCTTTTACTCTCTGAGCTTGGATCTCTAAGCAAGAATTTCCCTTGTCAGAGAATAATTACCCCTGGTTTCCCTCACTTCTAATCAACAAGCCAAGGTATTAGTTCCTGGGAACATGATTGATTTCCAGGGACTTGGAACTTAATTAAATTTTAGCAAAGTCTGTTTGGAATCCTCAGAGAAGCAAGACACTTTATGTTCTTTGAACTCACCATCTAGGAGGGCTTCCAGCTTCTCAAATATTCCATTCATCCTTCCTTGGGCCAAGGGGACGGCCATTGTATGGCAGTTTTCATCTTTCCTTACCCAAGATCCCCAACCCCCAGAGTTTGGCCAGAGGAACTTGGTTTTCTCATACAGAAGAATTCCTCATGTTGTTTTCCTCACACCAGCAGGCAGCCATAATGCATTTTGCCTGGAAGCTAGGTCTATGTGCTGTCTCCCAACACCTGTGGCTCAGCACCCAGCCTCACCTGCAGTATCACCTGGCCCACGCCTCTGATTTCAATCCCAACCTTAGAAGGTATTCTTTGTATTACTCTAGTTATTACTATTATCTGCCATTTACTGAACATTCACTATGTGCCAGGCACCATAAGTTTCTTTGCACATATCAGCTTATTCCAACCTCACAAAATACCTACTGATGTAGACATTAATCTCCCTATTTTATCAGTGAGGAAATAGCAGCTGAGAGAGGTTCAGCAATTTACCCAAGATCACAGAGCTAGAAGTAGTCTGGCTGGGTTTTAAGTAGCCCCATCACTCAAGAAAATTGCCTTGGTGGCTGGTTCACCACTTACTATGTTGACAATCTGTCCCCCCATCTCTCCAGGACCACCTTACCTGTGGTCACATATGCCCTCAAACCTTGTACCCCTTCGCTGTGCCTAGGATCCAGGTAAATCTAGGTGAAGGCTAAATAGGAGTTTTTTGCAACATTTTTGTAACTTTTATTTATGTGTGAAATTATATCAAAATTAAAAGTCTAGAATAATAGGTAGAGTTCAGATACAGTTTACAGTAGCTTTACAGTTCTAATAGATAATGTTCATTTTACCTATCTCATAGTAATACACTGAAAAAAAAAAGCCCAAAGGGAGTTCCGGCAAGATGGCAGAATAGGCAGACAAGCTATTCAGACCCTCTGTAACAAAGCAATGAGCAACCAATTAAAATTGATGCAGAAGATGATCCTGGAACCCTGAGCTTTGAGGCAAGGATAAAGAAGTAGATGAAATACCAACTAGTAGGAGCTCTTGTGGTATAGTACCTAAAGCATTTGACTGTTAACCAGAAGGTTGGCAGTTCAAACCCACCAGCCACTCGTCAGAAGGAAAATTGGGCAATCTACTTCCATAAAGATTTACTGCCTCAGAAACTCAAAGGGGGTTACTATGAGTCAGAATCAACTCTATGGCAGTGGGTTTGGTTTTTTTTCGGGTTTAGTAAGAGTTCTAGTGTCACAGTGGATATGGCATTTGGCTGCTAATCAGAAGGTCAGCAGTTCAAACCCCTCAGCTGCTCTGCAGAAACCCAACAAGGGTCACTATGAGTTGGAATTGACTCAATGGGTGTGAGTTTGGGTTTTTTTTTTTTTTTTGTGGTAGAAGAACCTGAATGGAAACAATAATAAGGAGATAAACGGAGCTGCAGACTGCCAGCTGTCCTGAGGGCACAGCTATTTTGAATATATCCCAGTAGCAGCCTAAGAATCAGCTCTGCTTACTAAAGACTGTATGAGTAAGGACTGCATTGGTGCCTGACAACCAGAAAGGAAAACAGCAAGGGAGATAAATAGATCTATGGACTGCAGCAGCTGTCCTGAGGGCACAGCTATTTTGAAATATTTACAACCAGCAGGTGAGACCATTTTGAATATATGCAAGTGGTGTTCTTACCTAGACTATGATATAGGAGTGGGCTCCATTTGCTAAGGACAGGACAGGCAGCTGCACTGAAGGCTGATGACTGGAAATGTGCAATAGTCCCCTTATTATTCTTATACCTCCTGGTGAAAAGAGGTGTAGCCATCCCCTGCCTCCACCCACCTTCTTGACTAGCAGGAATTCCATCCCAGTCTGTGCTCTGACAGAGCCAAGGTGCCTTGCCCCAACCCTCACAGTTTTGTTTTTGATCATTTGCTTTTAAGTTACTCTTTTTATCTTCCTCCTTTCTTCCTCCCCACCCTTTTCTTGTCCCTGGTTTGTGTTTTTTCTTTTATTTTCTTTTCTCTCCTTTTCCTGGTTCCCTTTTTTGTTTTCTTTCTTTTTGTTCTTCTCATCCCTTGTTTTTCCTTTTGCAGTTTTCCCATTTTTTCTTTACTACTCTTTTACTCTTGCCCCTTTCTCTCATACCTGCTACCCCAGATATTGTGGCTTTTTTTATCTCATTATCTTTTTTCATCCTTTTTCAATATATTTTGAAAAGTTTTCTGCTCCTTTATAACATTTCTTTCATGTGTGTGTGTGATTATTCCTTTTTGTTTATACAGTTTAAGTTTTCTTTACTCTTGCTATTCTTTCTTTTTTTTTATTTATCTATTTATTTTGTCTGAGTGGAAGACAACAGCTGTTCCAACACAACCCAAACATACCTGCACCTCTTGCAGCCCCTCCCACTGAGTGAGGGCCAACACTTGCTTTTGCACCAACTGACCAACGATAGACAGTGGCCAATACTAGCTCAACTCACCCTCAGTGGCTCCTTACAAACAGCCAACAGAGATCTGTGCATGCACTTTCATTCTCGTTTACACAATAAACATAAATGTAACACCATCACAAAGTCTCAGAGAAGAAAGACTATCACAGTCCACACAAAAAGCAAGATAAAGTAGTAGGAACAAAGGACCAGGATACAAACCCAGAAAACATCCCCAAGGAAGAAGCAGCATTGGAACTCTCTGATAAGGAATTCAAAAGAATAATATTTGGGAACATTCAATGACTGAGAGACAGGTCAAAGAAAACACTGACAAGATCAAGGAAAGCACCAATGAAACTAAGAAAAACACAGACAAAACTCTAGAACAACTTAGGAACACAATACAAAAGCAAATTGACAAAATAAAACAAAAAATTACAAATCATACAAAAAGAACAAATAGAAATCCAAAGATTATTGCTAGGATTTCAGAAATAGATAACACATTGAAGGGGCAAAAGATTAGAACTGAATCAATGGAAGATGGAGTTAATGATTTAAAGAAAAAAAAAAAAAAAAAAAAACCTCACTGCCCTTGAGTCAATTCTGACTCAGCAAACCCTCCTTGGTCTCCAAGGCAGTATCTCTATGGAAGTAAATTGTCCAGTCTTTCTTCTGAGGAGTGGTTGGTGGGTTTGAACCATCAGCTTTCTAGATAGCAGTAAACACTTTAGGCACTATGCCACCAGAGCTCCCAGAATTAATGATATTGAAGACAAATACCTCAATACTACTTGTTAAGGGATCAATCAGACAAAAGATCAAAACAAAATGTAGAAGGCCTAAGCTTCATGTGGGATACCCTCAAAAGAAATAACCTATGTACAATCAGAATTCCAGAACAGGAAGAGACACATAAAACCACAGAGAAAATTGTCAAAGGTTTGTTGGAAGATAATTTCCCTAATATGATGAAAGATGAGAATATATTCATTCAAGTAGTTCAATGAACCCCAAGCAGGATAGACCCTAAAAGAAAATCTCCAAGACATATAATAATCAAGCTCACCAAAACCAAAGATAAAGAAAGAATACTGAAAGCAGCACAGAAAAACAAAAAGTTACCTATAAAGGTCAACCAATAAGACTAAGCTCTGAATTCTTCGGCAGAAACCATGGAGGTGAGAAGATGAATGGATGATACATATAAAACCCTAAAAGAAAAAAAATCTCTAACCAAGAATTACATACCCAGCAAAGTGTCCTTCAAATATGAGGTGAAATTAGAAATTTCTAGATAAGCAGAAATTAAGGGAATTTGTTAAAACAAGACCAATCTTACAAGAGATGTTAAAGGGAGTCCTTCAGATACAGAAACAACAACAGCAAATAATAACCAATGATTAACACACATGATGATATAACCAAGAAACCAACCCAGTTACCACTCCCACACTCACTCACTGCCATCAAGTTGATTCCAACCCATAATGACCCTTCCTTGGGTGTCCAAGGTAGTATCTCTACAGAAGTACACTGCCCAGTCTTCCTTCCAAGGAACGGCTGGTGGGTTTGAACCCAGTTATAGCAGTATCCAAAGTAAAATACACTACTAGACTGTAAACAAGGAACCAGAGATATCAATTGGTAAATGAGGACAACTACGAACCAAGAAGAGGGAATAAATATTATAGTTACAGAACTTCTAAATGGTGAGGACGTCAAAACAATTGCAAGATAGAACAGACTACTTTGTACTTGGGAAGAAAACAATAAATCATAGGGTGACCTCAAAGAAAAATAGTGAACTTTCACATCAAAATAAAAAAAGAGGACAAGCACAGATATTTAGCAAATACTAAAACAATAGCAACAAAGGAGATGGTCACACAATTCATAAACAAAATGAGCTCAGCACAGAAAATTATATGGAACAAAGAAATCAGCAACATTATAAAAATAACACAAAACAAAATTACATCTATAAATACATACATGTCAAAAATTACACTGAATGTCAATGGATTAAATGCACAAAAGACAGAGAGTTGCAGACTGGATAAGAAAACATAACCCATCAATATTCTGTCTACAAGAGACTCACCTTAGAACAAAGACAAAAATAGACTAAAAAATCAAATATTGAGAAAAGATATACCAAGCAAATGTCAACCAAAAAAGGCCAGGAGTGACAATGTTAATTTCTGATAAAATAGACTTTAAGACAAAACAACCATAAGAGACAAGGAAGGATATTGTATAATGATTAAAGGCTCAAGTCAACAATAAGACATAACCATAATAAATATCTATGCACCCAATGAAAGAGCCCCAAAATATATAAAGCAGACTTTAACAGAATTGAAAAGACAAATAGATGATTCCACAATAATAGTAGGAGAATTTAATACACCACGTTCAATAAGAGATAGAACAACTAGAAAGATGCAGAAGAACTAAACAATACAATCAACTTGACATTATGGACATCTGCAGAGCACTCCACCCCAAAACAGCAAAATATACATTCTTTTCCAGCACACATGGAACATTCTCCAAGATAGACCATATGTTAGGCCACAAAGCAAACCTCAATAAGTTTAAAAACATTGAAATACTGCAAAGCATCTTCTCAGATCTCTATGCTGTAAGATTAGAAATCAACACTAGTAAGATCAACAGAAAAAGAGCAAATGCATAGAAACAGAATAACAACCTCCTTAAAAGTAACTGGGCAATAGAAGAAATAAAAATGAAATTTAAAAAGTTCCTTGAATCAAAAGAGAATGCAAACACAACACACTAAAATTTTAGGACACAGTAAAAGCAGTAATTAAAAGCAATGATTTATAGCAATAGATGCACACATCAAAAAAAGAAGAAAGAGCTAAAATCAACATCTTAACCCAATATCTCCAATAACTAGAAAAGGAACAGCAAAAAAAAAAAAAAAAAAAAAAACCCCAATTTTAACAAAAAAAAAAAAAAAAAAAAAGCCTACAGTTACTAGAAGAAAAGAAATAATAAAGATTCAAAAAGAAATAAATGAAAAAGAAAATAGAAAGACAATAGAAAAATCAACAACACTAACAGTTGGTTCTTTGAAAAAATTAATAAAATTGACAAACTACTGGCAAACTTAACAAAGGAAAAAGAGAAGATGTAAATAACACAAATAAGAGATGAAATGGGTGACATCACAATAGAACCAACAGAAATAAAAAGAATAATATCAAGATACTATGAAGAACAGTACTCCAATAAATCTGAAAACCTAGGAGAGATAGACAGATTTCTAGAAATGTGTTACTTACCTAAATTAACACAGACTGAGGTAAAAAATCTGAACAGATCCATAACAAAAAAAAAAAAGAAAAGAAAAGTTCATAAAAAAATTACAAACAAAAAAAGTCCTGCCCAAGGAGCTTCACTGGAGAATTCTACCAATCATTCAGAGAAGAGCTGACACTAAACCTACTCAAACTATTCCAGAATGTAGAAAAGGATGGACTACTCACAAACACATTTTATGAAGCAAGCATAACCCTGATGCCAAAACCAGGCAAAGACACCACTAGAAAGGAAAACTACAGACCAATATCCCTCATGAATATAGATGCAAAAATCTTCAATAAAATCCTAGCCAATAGACTCCAACAATGTATCAAAAAATATACATCATGAGTAAGTGGGATTTATACCAGGTATGCAAGGAGAGTTCAACATTAGAAAAACAATCAATGTAATCCATCACATAAGTAAAATAAAGAAAAAGAACCACGTGATCACATCAATCAGTGAAAAAAGGCATTTAATAAAATCCAACACCCATTCTTGCCAAAAACTCTCAGAAAAAAAGGAATAAAAGGGAAATTCCTCAACATAATAAAGGGAGTATATACGAAACCAACAGCTAACATTATTCTCAATGGAGAGAGACTGAAAGCATTCCCCTTGAGAACAGGAACCAGACAAAGATGGTCTCTATCTCCACTTCTATTCAACATTGTATTGGAAGTCCTAGCCAGGGCAAGAAACGGAAATCAAAGACACCCAAAATGGTAAGGAAGAAGTCAAACTATCCCTATTTGCAGTATGATCCTATACCTAGAAAACCCAAGAGACTGAGCAAGAAAATTAATGAAATTTGTTGAAAGATTTAGCATAGTGATAGGATACAAGATCAACATACAAAAATCAGTTGGATTTCTCTATGCCAGCAAAGAGGTCTCTGAAAAGGAAATAAATAAATAAATACCATTTATAATGGCCACTGAAGAGATATAATACTTGGGAATAAATGTTACTGGGAACACAAAAGACCTATACAAAGAAAACTACAAAACACTACATCAGGAAACTATAAGATATTTACAAAAATGGAAGAACATACCATGCTTGTGGATAAGAAATTTGAACATTGTGAAAATGTCAACTCTACCCAAAGCAATCAGCCACAGTCGGAGCAGCAATCAGAGCAATCAGCCACAGGGAACCAGGTGAGGAGAAGGAACTCAGGCACACCCAAAGCAGCAGTGCAGGAGAGCAGGAAAAAGGGGATTAAAAGCCAGGAACTCAGACAGAGGAGCAGTCAGCCACAGGGATCCAGGTGAGGAGAGGAACTCAGGCACACCCAAAACAGCAGGGTGGGAGAGCGGGAGAAAGGGGATTAAAAGCCCTAGGAATCTGGACAGAGGAGGAGTCAGCCGCAGGGACCCAGGTAAGGGTGGTATGAGAGGTTTCCAACAGGGAGGCAAACTTGTCTGTCGGTTTGCCCCACCGTGCTGATGTGTTAATGTGAGTTTTGAGGCTGAGCCACTGGTGTTTCAAAACCAGCGGGGATGCACATGGTGCACAGGTATCATCTCAGCTTACAGACTGAGACAGACTAGGAAGAAGAAAGAGCCATCCACTTCTCAAAGAATTGGCCAGGGAAAACCTTATGAATAGCAAAGAAACTGTTTGACACATTACCGCGCAACTTTATGAATAGTCCGGTTAGGTAAGAAGGCTCTCAAAATAGGACTGGGAAAGTGCTGCATCATCTGAGTAAACCCAGCCTTACTCATATGGATAAAGTAAAGCTTTTGAGACCTCCATTTGCTGATGTGGCACCACACAAATTGAAGAGAAACAGCTGCAGACATCCATTAATCATTGGAACACGGAATGTACAAAGAATGAATCTAGGAAAATTGGAAGTTGTCAAAAATGAAATGGAACACATAAAGATTGATATCCTCATCATTAGTGAGCTGAAATGGAGTGGTTTTGGCCATTTTGAATCAGACAACCATGTGATCTACTATGCTGGGAATGACAGTTTGAAGAGGAATGGCGCGGCATTCATCATCACAAAGGATGTTTCAAGATCTGTCCTAAAGTACAATGCTGTCAGTGATAGGATAATATCCATATGTCTACAAGGAAGACCCATTAATATGACTATTATTCAAATTTATGCCCCAACCACCAAAGCCAAAGATGAGGAAATTGAAGAATTTTATCA
>NW_006921597.1:15452383-15453777 GCF_000298275.1 Orycteropus afer afer | reverse complement strand
CTCCTTGGAAGCGAGAATGGCCATACTTCGTCTCACCTATTTTGGTCATGTTGTCAGAAGGGACCATTCCTTGGAGAAGGATGTCATGCTTGGTAGGGTGGAGGATCGACGAAAGAGGGGGAGGCCTTCAATGAGATGGATTGACACGGTGGCTGTGATGATGGGCTCAAGTATAGCAGGAATCATGGAGCTGGCGTGGGATCAGGCAGTGTTTCGTTCTGCTGTGCATGGGGTCATTATGAGTCGGAAATGACTCAACGGCACCTAACAACAACAACAACCCAAAGCAATCTACACATTCAATGCAATCCTGATCCAGATTACATCAACATTCTTCAAAAACATGGAAAAACCAATCACTAATTTTATATGGAAAGGAAAGAGACCTGGGATAAGCAAAGCATTACTGAAGAAGAAGAACAAAGTAGGAGGTCTCACACACCCAGATCTCAAAACCTACTATGCAGCCACAGTAGTCAAAACAGCCTGGTCTTGGTACAATGGCAGACACGTAGACCAGTGGAACAGAATTGAGAACCCAGAAATAGATCCATTGACATATGGTCAGTTGATCTTTGACAAAGGTCCAAAATCCATTCCATGGGGAAGACATAGTCTCTTTTACAAACGGTGCTGGCAAAACTGGATATCCATTTGCAGAAAAATGAAACAAGATCCATACCTCACACCATACTCAAAAACTAACTCCAAATGGATCAAAAACTTAAATGTGAAATCTAAAACTATAAAGTTCATCAAAGAAAGAATAGGGGCAAAATTAGGGGTCCTAATTTATGGTATAAATAGACTATCAAGCATAACTCAAAATGCACAAACAGCAGAAGATAAACCAGATGATTGGGACATTCTAAAAATTAAAGTCTAATGTGCATCAAAATACTTCTCCAAAAGAGTAAAAAGATAACATACAGAACGGGAAAAAATATTTGGCAATGACCTATCAGACAAAGAACTTAACTGTAAAATTTATAGAAAATCCAACACCTCAACATTAAAACATTTAAAAGACAAAAATCCAATTGAAAAATGGGCAGAAGACATGAATAGACACTTCACCAAAGAAGATATTCAGACAGCCAACAAACACCTGAAGAAATGTTTGCAATCGTTAGTCATTGTTGTTGTTGTTAGGTGCTGTCGAGTCGTTTCCAACTCATAGCGACCCCATGCACAGCAGAACGAAACACTGCCTGATCCCATGCCAGCTCCACGATCTCTGCTATACTTGAGCCCATCATCACAGCCACTGTGTCAATCCATCTCATTGAAGGCCTCCCCCTCTTTCATCGACCCTCCACCCTACCAAGCATGACATCCTTCTCCAAAGAATGGTCCCTTCTGACAACATGACCAAAATAGGTGAGACGAAGTAT
>NW_006921597.1:15450128-15451339 GCF_000298275.1 Orycteropus afer afer | reverse complement strand
GAGGGAGAGGGAATGGGGGGAAGCTTTTGTTTGGGGGGCATTGAGTTTATGCTAATAGATGGTGGAATATTTTGGAAAAGGATAGCAATAATGGTGGCATGACAAGAAAAATGTCATCAATGTCCCTGAGCTGTTAATGTTGAAGTTGTTATGTTGGCAAATGTCTTGTTGTGTATGTTTTCACCACAATGAAAGTAAAAAAAAAAAACAAAAAACAAGGATGATTTTAGTAACATGTATACAATAAAGTCACATGAGATTTCTTTTGAGACAATGGAATGTAACAAATAAATAAATTCTGTAAGAATCAAGTTGGGGAGGACTTCTGGTAAGATGGAGGAATAGGCAGACAAGCGACACAGACCCTCTTCAACAAAGAAAAGAGAAACCAATTGACAGAGATACACAAGGTAATCCTGGAGCCCTGAGCTTTGAAAGGAACTATACAGAAGTGGATTAGGCACCAACTAGTGGAAAAACCTGAACGAAAACAGTGAGTACAGAGACGGTCGGAGCTCCAGACTGTCAGCTATTCTGATGGAACCAACAGCCTGAATATTTCCAAGTGGTGTTGGGACCCGAGAATTGACCTAAAGATCAGCTCTGGTCACCAAGAGCTGCAGGGACAACTGCACTGCTGGCCTATGACTAGGAAGGGAAACAGCAAGGAGGGAGACAACCTGAGCTGCTGACTTTCCACTGTCTGAAGGGTGCAGCCATTTTTATTGTTTACACGTGACAGTCACTTTGGATATTTAAAGTGATCGAGGGAGCAGCCATTTTGAATGTTTATAAGTGACAGCCATTTTGGATTTTAAAGTGATAGCATTCTCATTCTGATTCCAGGGACCTAAGAATAAGTTCTGTTTGCCAAGGTTGGCATATGTGAGGCTAACAACAGGAAAGAAAACAGGTCATGAGTGTATAAGTGCTGTCAACTAGTGAATACAGGAGCACAGCACAGTACCCTGCTTGCATAGATAACATACAAACAAAAGAAAGAAAATGAAAATCATGGGCAGGTCACTCCAACATACAATCACCAATTAAATATAAACACAAAAACGTCACAATGCCTCGGAGACAACAGAGAATCACAGTCCACACAAAAAAGCAAGATAAAGCACGAGAAACAAGGGACCAGGATACAGACCCAAAACACATCCCTGAGGAAGACACAGCATTGGAACTCCCTGATAAGGAATTCAAAA
>NW_006921597.1:15448001-15448528 GCF_000298275.1 Orycteropus afer afer | reverse complement strand
TAGACACTTCACCAAGGAGGATATTCAGGTGGCCAGCTAATACATGAAGAGATGCTCACAATCATTGGCCATCAGAGATATGCAAATCAAAACAATGAGATACTATCTCACCCCAGCACTGATAGCAAGGTTCAATGAGATAGAAAATAACAAATGTGGTGGAGATGTGGAGAGATTGAGACTCTCATATACTGCTGGTGAGACCGTGAAGTGATCCAACCACTGTGGAAAGCAATATGGCGATTCCTTAGAAAGCTGGAATTGGAGATACCATTTGACCCAGCAATCCCTTTACGAGGTATATACCCTAGAGAGGTGAGAGCCAGGACAGGAACAGATATATGCATGTTCATGTTCATCGCAGCACTATTTACAATAGCAAAAAGAAGGAAACAACCTACGTGCCCATCAGCAGAAGAGTGGATGACCTAACTATGGTACATATGCATAATGGAACACTATGGAGCTCTGGTAGCATAGTGGCTAAGACACTTGCCTGCTAACCAGACAGCTGGTGGTTCAAACCC
>NW_006921597.1:15416636-15443316 GCF_000298275.1 Orycteropus afer afer | reverse complement strand
GTTTCAAGGGAGCATTATTCTAAGGCTTTTTACATGTAGAAAGTATAGATTCAGCTCCATTAAAAGGAGAAGAGAAGCTCTTGTCATGGAAAAAGTTAAGCAGTTAAAGCCAAATGATGAAATAAGAAATACCAAGTAAGTGAACATAATCTGGGCATTTTCAAACAAAATAACAAATTGATCTTGTGAAGTGTCTAATAGCCTTCATTTCTAAACGATAGCTATTTTAAATAAAATAGTTTAAAAAAATTTTCTAAATATTGTTTGTTTGTAGGATATGTGCATAATTTCCTTCACTTAAGATGGTGCCTCACATATCCAGTTATTTCTTTGGTGGTATTAGATTAATTAGGAGCTCTGGTAGCATAGTGCCTAAGGCACTTGACTGCTAAAAAAAATGCATTGACCCATGTCACTTTAGTTCTGTGTATTTCGCTGTACATAAATTATATTTCAATAAAATGCATTAAAAAAATTTTTTAAATCAACTTTTTTTTCACTTGGTGACAACTGCATGCTAGTTTGGCCTCAAGAATCGAGGGAGTTAGACTCTCTGTCTTTCTGCTGTACATACCTATCAGAACCTTTCATCAGGTCTGCCTTCTCCCTCCAACCCCCACCTTTACCCATGCTGACTACTTGCCTGGGTCATTGCTCCCTACCAGCAGCCATTTTCTCCAGGTCTGCCTAACCCCCTGATTGGGTCTAGTCTGTGATCCTTCCAACCCCGCAGGATCACACTGTGTTCCATGATGTGGTTCAAACTCTGGACTATTGAAAGCAACCTAGACCAAAGAAAGTCTGAACCCAGGGGAATCCACTCTCTTGTCCCGTTGCAGTTGTTTGCCTTCACATGGACCCAGAACTTTTGGACTATCAGACAGGTTGCAAGCTCATTAAGGTTTTTGGTCATAGACTCAGATTGTTAATGCTGGAACAGACTTTAGAGGCATTTCAATTTTGTGGACCCCCTATAGGCTATAGGATGGTGAAATCAGCACAAACGGATTTGATGGCTCTCAAAAATCATAGTGTCTTCAAGGATGTCTATAGCTAGAGAAGTTCTGCTTCTGATGATCTCTAGAGTGTGCTTACAGGTGACTGCAGATGTTGGTGAGCCAAGACACTCCTTGACCTGATGCTTTGACATGGATGTAAGCCAGGGTCAGGGAAGTGGCAGGAAGATCTAGGGGTGACATAGGAAACTGTATTTTCAAGATGAGGATCATGCTTCATCAAGCTAAGTCACCACTCCTTTAGGAATATCTGAAGATAGAGGTTTCCGTATTGGGGCTGCTTCTACCCTGCAGTGAGGGAGCAGAGAGGAGGTGACAGAGAGGGAAAAAAGATGAGAGTTGGGTAGGAAAAGGAGCACAACCCATGTCTGAAGAAATTTCCAAACTTTCAGTAAGGGCAAGGAGAGTATATCAACCCTGCTGTCCCCACCAGCCACTCACCATTCCCATTTACATGGACCCATTCATCAAATGGATAGGAGATATCCACGGGCAGCCAGATCTAATCCTCCCAAGCAGCAGTTAAGGCCAGCCCCGGCCAGCATCAAAGCTCAGTTCCAAAGAATAAAATATAAGAAAGGAAATACTGCAAGGCAAAAAGAATGAGACAGAAGGAAGTGAATTTCCCAGCCTAAGTCTAGGCCTACTCAGGAAAACTGCATGAAGGAAGAACAACCAGGGCCAGCTTGAAGCCCACCCATGAGTAGCCAAGAGCTACTGCCTAGGATTCTACCATGAGTCAGACACTCCATAGCACAAGTACCCTTAGGAAATATGAAAGTGGAAGTTACTTCCCCACTAAAATATAAGTAAGAGTGACTCATAAGTTAGGAACAGAATTGACTAGAAGGCAGGCTGGGGGCACCCTTGGAAGGAAGGACACGGGAGGGGAGAGGCCTTGGAGTCAGGCCCAGAGGCTTCATGCTCTTCAGGAAGATTGAGTCGGTCTGTTCTCCCTTTATTTAATTCTTTGCAACCCTTTTCTTTCTTAATTCTTGGCTGTGGCTTTTTGCTGCTTTTTTCTTATTTTCAGGCTAACTGAGCAACTGTGTGTACCATCTTTACTTCCCACACCCTGACTCCCAACTCTGTATAGACACATTCATTTCAAAGAATGACCCTGGGCCTCTCTTTCCTTCTGAATATGGTAGCCCTTTTCCCTCACTTGACATTGTCCACATGATTCACCAACATCCCTGTTGAAAGGGCAGGGAGGTCACATCTTCTGACCTCCTCTATCTGCACAAGAGGAAAACAGAATCACCATCAGTAGCCCAAGGCCTATTCCTAAGAGACCAGACATGCTGCCTCCCTCCAGCCCTTTCACCAACCCTGACACCAACTGTTCCTCCCGCAGCACTCACCACCTTTCTGCTGGGTTTGATAATTTACTGCAGTGACCACACAGAACTCACAGATTATGGGGTTTATCAGGGAAGCACCAGGTTACAATTCAAGTTCAGGAAAAAATGCTCAATCTCTCTCAGCCCGCTGTCTCTCCACCAACAGTCTCTCACAGTCTCTCTCCCAGTAGTGCGTGTCCCTTGGTGTCTCTCTCAGCAATGTGTGCCTCTTGTGCCTCTTGTCCAGCAGCGTGTGTCTCTCAGGAGCGCATTTCTCTCGGGAGCACGTTTCTCTCAGTAGCACGTCATTTGCAACCAGCAGTCAGAGAAGACTTCTGCCTCTGGGAGGCCTCCTTTTGAGCCTGGAAGAGTGGCCAAACTAGTCAATCATAACATCAGAATTCTAAGCACCTGAGAGAGAGTGAACTTCCCAGAACATTGCTTTGTGCCACATCCAACAGAAATACCCCAGGTAGATAACTTTTACAATCAGGAGCTCCTCAGTTGCTCACAGCAAATTCCACCACAGAGCTTACAAGACTTACGGCTAGAAAAGCCACACCAGGTAATTTACTACACTGCAGTCCCTCTTCTAGCCTTCTCCTGCAGCTGAGAACTGGATGGGAGGAGAAGAGCTGGGAACTAAAGACAGTGGAGGACCAGGGTGGGGGTTGGCTTAGGGGCTGCAGGTGCTCTACAGCTAGAGCCTGCCCTTCCTGCAAGAAGCCTGGAATGGGTAAGAGGACAGACCAGTAGTGGCTGCAGATGTAGCCCAGTCCCGACGCTGAAGGCAAGCCAGCGGCAGGCATCAGAAATCATCATCATAAATACTCATGATTTATTAGGTGCTTACTATGTTCCAGGCACAGTGCTAAGCTCCTTATTTCATGTAATCCTTATAATAGCCCTTTAGGCAGGAATTTTCTCCATTTACAGGTGAAAGATCCAACTTTCTGATAGACTAAGTAGTTTGCCCACAGCCACAAAAACAAATAAGGCCAAAATTCAGAGAAATTCTGTCTCTGGGTCTCAATGAAAATCTTAGCTCTGCTGGTCATCTACCATCTCTCACCAGCAGGCAAAGAGGAGGTGAGTGTTAGAGGAGGGGTTGTGCAGAAACCCCAAATCCCCCCCATTCTAGTTTCAGTTGAAGTAAGAGGTCCTCATAGGCTAAGTAACCAGACCCAAGCTCCTCACCTGACAACACCTGAGACAGGGAGATTCACAAGGCATCTTGGCTTGGGACTCAGGAGCTCCCATCATAACTTGTAATTTTGCTTACTGCTCCTTACTGTTTTCTTACTTCTTGTTTTTCCCTCTCTTGGCCTCATCTACCCATGATACTGGGGCTGATGGTTACCAGCATCCCATTCCAGTCTACAAGGACTGCCTGGGAAAGCATTAAAGATGAAAAAGAAAATGAAAAGATTGGTACTCTAAGAAGAAAGATTTTAGTCCTGGTTGATATTAATGTTTTACCCAAACAACAGGAGGTTCCTATCCAGGCCCACTGCTCCCTCAGTTGTGGGAGCAGTCATTGGAACTATGGAGTTGACTAAGAATCAATCAAGAAGCTCAGAAGTTCTGAGACCCAGGAAGAAGATAGTGTGCCCTTAAAGAGTTAACCTGACAGGGTTTCTCCCCTAGACCAGGCCAACATTCCAAATGTCTGGGCATGGCCAAGTGCAGGGCAGAAGAGACTTTTCAGTTGATAGAAGGAAAGAAAGGACAATATAAGATATGGAGAAGAAGGCAGGGGAAGTGATATCTTGTTTCCTGTATCTGAAAATTCACCCTAATGATCAAGTTTTAAAAGCTGTCTGAGCTGTTCAAAACAGACAAGAGCCCTGTCTAGTCGTGTTGAACTGGGTTGGGCTGAAAAGACACATTTATAAAACATCAAAAGAAAGGTATCTGTAGTTGTTCACAGCCCTCAGACCCAACTCTTCTAGAAATCTGTTTCCAGGGGGATATTTCTCAGGTCTCATGCAGGGTTGAGTACCCTGGTGAGTACCCCAACTCAATCAACCATCCCAGCCACCTCCGGAACTGATGACTATCATCCCTAGGGGTGGGCAGGGAAGCTTGAGGCCCTCAGACAGCAGATGTTTTACATTTTCATCTGTATTCTTTTGAAAAATACATTCAATCCCTCATCTAATATTTGAGTGATTCCTTTGTGTCAGATGTTGTGCTATATTTGTGTGGAGGGATCAGGATCAGGGGGTGATTAAGATTTGGTCTCTGTTCCCCAGAAATTCTTGACTAGTGGAAAAGATAGACACACAAACAAGTAATCATCAATATACATTGTTGTTATTGTCATGTGCCATCGAGTCAATTTTTAACTCCTCACAGAGATCCCGTGTGACAGAATAGAATGGCTCCATAGGGCTTTATTGGTTTTAATCATTATGGAGGCAGATCAGTAGGTCTTTCTCCCACTGAGCCCTGGGTGGATTTGAATTGCCAACCTTTCAGTTAGCATCTGAATGCTCAACTATTGAACCAACCGGCTCCTCAATATACATTACTGAAAAAAAAAACCACAGCCATTCTGACTCATAGTGATCCCCATTGGGTTTCCAAGGCAATAAATCTTTGTGGAAGTAGATTGCCCCATCTTCCTTCCACAAAGCATCAACCATCAACCTTCTGGTTAACAGTCAAATGCCTTAGGCTCTGTGCCACCAGAGCTCCTTTCAATATACTTTAGCTAGTTGCAATAAGGAAGATATGAAAAAAGTGCTAGAGGAGCATAGAGGCAGGGTTGGGAAGTCTTCACAGATGGAGCATTTGCGCTGGTTATCAGAGGATGAATAGGAGTTCTTCAAGTAGAGAACAGAGAAAAGACTCTTCAGGCCAAGGGAACAGCCCCACCTAATGCCATGTGATAGCAAAGAGCATGACTGATTTGCCACAATTACAGCACAGAGCACGTGGGGCCTGCAGTGGTGACAGATGATCGAGCATCAAAAACAACATGTATTAGACATGGGTACATGACAGAAGCACAGTGATGCTGTATTTACACTCAACACAAATGTTTCTAATCATAGACCTTCCATACCAAAAACAAAACCAAACTCACTGCCGTCGAGTCAGTCCTGACTCATAGCGACCCCTCCTTGGGTTTCCGAGGTGGTATCTCTATGGTAGTAGATTGCCCAACCTTCCTTCCTAGGAGTAGCTGGTGGGTTTGAACTACCAGTCTTCTGGTTAGCAATCAAATGCTTTAGGCACTACGCCACTAGAGCCCCTTGGAAAGAGCATCTTGTCTTTTGCTGGATTCCTGAAAGGATTATTAGGATATTTGCCATAGTTCCAATTTCCTTCCTGAAAATAAGGGGTATTTTACTCATGAGTGAACCAGATTCGGGACACTACTGTGCCTCCCCTAATCCTGGGGTTTGGCTAGTGCTAGACCCATCTACTTTCAGATCCATTTCTCACACTCCCTCTGCTCTACTCTGTATTGTGGTGGGGATAGGAGGATCTGGCCCTTGTAGGTTTCATCTCCCAGCTAGATTCTGACTAGGTTCATCCATTAGTGGTCCTGTTAAGAGAGTAGAAGGGTAGGAGGAAGAAAGTTGTTGTTGTTGTTATGTGCTGTTGAGTCATCTCCAACTCATAGTGACCTTATGTACAACAGGACGAAACACTGCCTGGTCCTGTGCCAGCCTCACGATCCCTGCTATACCTGAGCCCATCACTGCAGCCACCTTGTCAATCCATCTTGTTGAGGGCCTTCCCTTTTTTGTTGACCCTCCACTTTACCAAGCATGACATCTTATCCAGAGAATGGTATAGAGAATGGCTGTTTTTTATGCTCGATCATCAGCATCACTTTTTTCATATCTTCCTTATTGTAACTCACTAATACATATTGAAAGGAGCTTTGCTGGCACAGAGCCTAAGGCATTTGACTGCTAACCAGAAGGTTGGTGGTTTAAACCCACCAGCTGCTCTGTGGAAGGAAGATGGGGCAACATACTTCCATTCCAGATTATGGAAGAGACCAGGTTATTTCTTCCTCTCTGCCTCAGATGAGATGTGTCTCTGCAGCAGCTATGACTCCTCCATGGCTTCCACTAGACAGATCCATCATGGTTTAAGCTCCCACTGAACACCTCCACCAGGATTCCAGCTTCCACCTGGTAACCCTGACCCCTGAATTCTAGTAACATCTCACCTCTCTAGCTTGGGAGTTATAGTATCTTCCCAGTGTTGCTGATTTCTGTGTTACTGCACTTTTTCTTATTTGGCTTCCCAGCTCTTCTATCATTGGGTTCTTATAGAAAATTCCACCTGTTATAAATACTTAAAGTGTTTTTTCTCTTCCAGTTTGTACCATGACCAATATAGAGACTGTATTATATTCATCTTTGGGTCACCCACAGTATCTGAGAGGTTTTTCTGGATGAGTGCTGAGTATTTGTTAGAAGGACAGATGGGTAGACCATTGATTGGATAGATGAATGGTGCCATGGTTAGATGGATGGATCATCAAGATTTAATGAGGATATTTTCATTCTCTGAAGAGAAAGGCATATATTACAACCACCCCCCCAAAAAAAAAAAAAAAACTTACTCTTATCGAGTCAATTCAACTCATAGCGACCTCTCCTTGGATTTCTGGGGCAGTACCTCTATGGAAGTCCTTCCAAGGAGTGGCTAGTGGGTTTGAACTGCCAGCCTTCTGATTAGTAGTCAAATGCCTTAGGCACTACCCCACAAGAGCTCCTAATTCTCTGAAGAAAAAGGCACATATTACAAGGGAACTGCTAATAAGATGATTCCAAAGATTCACAAAAATGGCCAGAGATTTAGAACAGCTATATTGCTACAAGTTAAACTAAAAGAGAATCCAGAAGATGGAAAAGCACAAAAAGAGAGACTTTGTCAAGTTTAATCTCTGCTGTACCTGAATTGAGTCATTCATTCTTTCTTTTTTGTTGTTGTTTTACATTCAACATTACATGTACATTTAGTTTCACTCCCCATTTACCATCCCCAACCCGAACCCAGTCTCCTCCCCTCCCTGCTCGGTAATCCACTCTCCCCCGCCCCCGTGCCCCTCACAGTTATGCACTCCTGTGTGTCTTGCATTTCCTCCGTGTGAATGTTGCCCCTCTGGTGCCCCATGGTCGATTGCTCCAAGGGATACATTTCCATAGAGTATGTGGGTGCGTCACCTTGGATTGAGTGGTCTGCATATACATCTTGTTTACTATTGAGCTGAGAGCAAGCCCCTGGGAGTGAACTTTATTCCAGGCTCAGAATGTATCCTAGGACCATAGTATTGGGGGTCTCACAAGACTCCATCTGACCAGTAATTCCGGTCATTATTGTGTTTTTGGATTTTGTTCCACGTTTTTCCTCCCACTCTATCCAGGATCTCCAGATTTGATCTTTCCTGAGTGGTTGGCATTGGTAGCCGGGCACCATCTAGTTCTTCTGGTCTCAAGGGCCATCATGTCCAAGGGCTGATTGCTTCCAAGTGCCCGTGTTTTATTGCACTCTTCCTCACTTCCAATGATAGACCATTAGCTGCATCTTAGATGACCGCTTGAAAGCTTTTAAGACCCCAGTTGCTACTCACCAATGTAGGATGAGGAACAAGACTTTTATGTATTTCGTTGTGCCAATTGAGTGTGGTGTCCCCCAGTACTATCGTCCTGAATCAGTACATCTGTTGGATCTCTCTCCCACATTGTCTGGCTGTCTGTGAGGAATTGCTATATGTCTGTCTTCTGTTGTTTCTGTAAGGATTGCAGTTATTTTTTATCACTGGTATCTGTGCAAGATTAGCCTTCACTGAATCTATCCATGGTCTAGAGTATACTCCTTTCACTGACCCCTATCTGATCTTCTCAAATATTTATGTGTTTATCTGTAGCCTGGTGTTTGGTGTTAATGGTAATGCAGTAGGGGATATACTGATTGGTACTAGCATCTGTTGTGTATATATTATGTGTGCAATTTGGTGTCCTCCCTTTTCCTAATGCTATCATGGTGGTCCCAGACTCTTTCCTTACCATTCCTCCCCTTACCCACATCAGCTTGTGGCCCCCAACTACCCTGAAATAAATCTCTCCCCTTCCTCTCCACTCCAGTAATCTACAAAGTGAGTTTCCTTTCTCAAGCAAACCATTCTTTGTGTTTTTACAGTAAGGCTCATACAGTATTTGTCCTTCTGCGATTGACTTATTTCATTTTCAGCATAATGTCTTCCAGGCTCATCCACATGGTGACATGATTTGCATATCCTTCATTGTTCTTTAATGTAACATAGTATTCCATTGTGTGAATGTACCATAATTTGGTTATCCATTCATCCTTGATGGACATTTAGGTTGTTTCCATCTCTTTGCTATAGTGAATTGTGCTGCAATGAATGTAGTCATGCATGTGTCTGTTAGTGCACTGCCTCTCACCTCTTTAGGATATATTCCTAGTAATGGAATTGCTGGATCAAATGGTATTTCTATTTTCAGTTTTTTAAGGAAATGCCATACTGTTTGTCACAATGGTTATACCATTTTACAATCCCACCAGCAGTGCACAAGAGTTCCAATCTCTCCACAACCTCACCAGCATTTGTTATTTTCTGTCCTGTTGAACTTTACTATTATTGCTGGGATGAGATGATATCTCATCATTGGTTTGATTTGCATCTCTCTAATGACTGAAGTGGGAGCTCTGGTAGCATAGTGGCTAAGTCACTTGCCTGCTAACCAGAAGGCTGACGGTTCAAACCCACCAGCCACTCCTCGGAAGGAAGGTTGGGCAATCCTACTTCCGTAGTGATACTGCCTCGGAAACCCAAGGAGGGGTCGCTATGAGTCGGGGTCGACTCGACGGCACATAACAACAACAACAACAAATACTGAAGATCACGAGCACTTCCTCATGTGTTTGTTGGCCGCCAGCATATAATTTTTAGTGAAGTGTCTGTTCAAGTCTTTTGCCCATTTTTTAATTGGGTTGTTTGTCTTTTTGGTGTTGAGGTGTTGAAATAGTCTATAGATTTTGGAGATAAGTCCTTTGTCAGATATGTCATAGGCAAATATTTTCTTCCAATCTATAGGTTCTCTTTTTACCCTTTTAATGAAGTCTTTCGATGGGCATAATAATTTAATTTTTAAAAGGTCCCAGTCATCTAGCTTCTCTTCTACCTTCTGTGCATTCTGGTTATGTTTGATAGTCTGTCATTGCTGTAAATTAGGGCTCCAAGATTTGCCCCTATTTTATCTTTGATGAATTTTATAGTTTGGGGTTTTACATTTAAGTCTTTGATCCAGCTTGAGTTTGTTTTTGTATATGAGGTGAGGTATGGGTCTTGTTTCATTTTTCTGCAAGTCGATATCCAGTTTTGCCAACACCATTTATTAAAGAGGCTGTCTCTTCCCCATTTAATGGGTTTTGGGCCTTTGTCAAAGATCAGTTGTCCATAGATGAATGGGTCTATATCTGGACTTTCGATTCTGTTCCATTGGTCTATCTGTCTATCATTGTACCAATACCATGCTGTTTTGACTACTGTGGCTGTATAGTAGTTCTTAAGATCTGGGAGTGTGAGACCTCCCACTTTGTTTTCCTTCTTGAGAAGTGCTCTGCTTATCCAAGGTCTCTTTCCTTTCCATATGAAATTAGTAGTTAGTTTTTCCATGTCCTTAAAAAATTTTGTTGGAATCTGGATCAGAATTGCGTTAAATGTGTAAATTGCTTTAGGTAGTATTGACATTTTCACAATATTCAGTCTACCTATCCATGCACAAGGTAGGTTCTTCATTTATGTAGTGTCCTTATTGTCTTATAGCAGTGTTTTGTAGTTTTCTTTGTATAGATCTTTTGTGTCTCTGGTGAGGTTTATTCCTAGATATTTTATCTTTTTAGTAGCTATTGTAAATGGTATTGTTTCCCTTATTTCTTTATTAGAGGACTTTTTGTTGGTGTAGAGGAATCCAACTGATTTTTGTACGTTGACCTTGTATCCTACCACTTTGCTGAACCTCTCTATTAGTTTCAGTAGTTTTTTTATTGAGTCCCTTGGGTTTTCTATGTACAGGATCATATCATCCACAAATAGAGATATTTTTAGTTCCTTTTTGCCAGTTCGTATGTCTTTTATTTCTCTTTCTTGCCTTACTGCCCTGGCCAGGACTTCCAATACAATGTTAAATAGAAGTGGTGATAGAGGGCATCCCTGTCTGGTTCCTGTTCATAAGGGGAATGCCTTGAGTCTTTCTCCATTAGTAATGATGTTGGCTGTTGGTTTTGCATAAATGTCTTTTATTATGTTGAGGAATTTCCCTTCTAACCCTATTTTGCTGAGAGTCCTGAACAGGAATGGGTGTTGGATTATATCGAATGTCTTTTCTGCATCGATTGATATAATCATATGGTTCTTTTGTTTTGTTTGTGTGCTGGATTACATTGATTGTTTTTCTGATGTTGAACCACCCTGGCATACCTGGTATGAATCCCACTTGGTCAGGATTTATTATTTTTTTGATATGCTGCTGGATTCTCTTGGCTAGGATTTTGTTGAAGATTTTTGCATCTATGTTCATGAGGGATATTGGTCTGTAGCTTTTCTTTTTAGTGGTGTCTTTTCCCCATTTTGGTATTAATCTTATGCTTGCTTCATAAAATGAGTTTGGGAGTATGCCACCTTTTTCTACGTTCTGGAATAACTTGAGTAGTACAGGTATTAACTCTTCCCTGTATATTTGGTAAAATTCTCCAATGAAGCCATCAGGGCCAGGACTTTTCTTTGTGGGGAGTTTTTTTATGACCTGTTCAATTTCTTCTTTTGTTATGTTGTTGTTGTTATGTGCTGTGGAGTTGGACCCAGCTCACAGCGACCCCCGCTTGGGTTTCCAAGGCAGTATCACTACAGAAGTAGATTGCCCAACCTTCCTTCTGAGGAGTGGCTGGTGGATATGAACCACCAGCCTTCTGGTTAGCAGTCAAGTGCCTTAGGCACTACTCTACCAGAGATTCTATCTCTGAGTGGAATAGTTTAGGTAGGTCTTGTGATTCTAGAAACTTGCCCATCTCTTCTAGGTTCTCAAATCTGTTGGAGTATAGTTTTTCATAATATTCTGTCAGTATCTTTTTTATTTCAGTTGGTTCTATTGTGATGACACCCTTTTTGTTTACTATTCTTATAATTTGCATCTTCTCTTTCTTTTCTTTTGTTAGATTTGACAATGGTTTATTGATTTTGTTAATCTTTTTGAATAACCAGCTTTTTGTTTTTTTTATTTTCTCTATTGTTTTTTGTTTTCTGTTTCATTTATTTCTGCTCTGATCTTTATTATTTCCTTACTTCTAGATACTGTAGGATTCTTTTGTTGTTCTTTTTCTAGATGTTGGAGTTGTTGAGTTAGAGTGCTGATTTTGTTTCTTTCCTCTTTTTTTGATGTATGCATTTATTGCTATAAACTGACCTCTGAGTACTTTTTTTTTGGCTGTGTCCCATGAGTTTTGGTATGATGTATTTTCATTCTCATTTGTTTGTTGAATTTTTTATTTCATTTCTTATTTCTTCTATTACCCACTAGTTTTTGAGCAGTGAATTGTTCAACTTCCACGTCTGATGTTTTTTCCTTGATCTTCCTATTATTAATTTCTAATTTTTTAGCATTATGGTCCAAGAAGATGCTTTATAGTATTTCAATGTTTTTTAATTTATTGAGGTTTGTTTTATGTCCTAACATATGATCTATTCTGGAGAAGGATCCATGTACACTGGAGAAGAAAGTGAACTGTGCATTTGTTGGGTGGAATGCTCTGTATATATCTGTGAGGTCAAGTTGGTTGATCGTGTTGTTGATTTCTTCTGTATCTTTGTTGCGTTTTTTCTAGTTGATCTGTCCCTCCTTGAAAGTGGGGTGTTGAAGTTTCCTACTACTATTGTAGAGTTGTCTATTGTCCCTTTTAATTCAATTAATATTTGCCTCACATATTTTGAAGCACTTTCATTGGGTGCATAGATACTTATTATTGTAATGTCTTCTTTCTCAATTGATCCTTTCAGCATCATATAGTGGCCTTCTTTGTCTCTTAATGTTGTTTTTCACCTTAAGTCTATTTTATCAGAAATTAATATTACCACTCCTGCTCTTTTTTTGTTACTGTTGGCTTGGTATATATATATATTTTTTTTTCCACCTCTTAACTCTTAACTTGTTTTTATCTTTGTGTCTAAGGTGGGTCTCTTGTAGGCAGCACATCTATGGATCTTCTTTTCTTATCCAGTCTGCCACTCTCTTTCTCTTGATTGGTGCATTTAGTCAATTCACATTGAGTGTAATTAGTGATAGGCATGAATTGATTGCTGTCATTCTACTGTGTTTTTTTTTTTTTGTTGTTGTTGTTTGTTTGTTTGTTTTTTATTTTTCATCATTTTGTTGGAGATTCCTTGGTCCATATACTTTTCTGTGTTGAGTTCATTTTGTTGTCAAGTGTTTCCTCTCTTTTCTTCTTTATTGTTGGTTTTGTGTTTATTAAACCCATATGTTTTCCTTCCTTCTGGATTTGCTTAGGGGAATTGTTAATTTTCTCTGTGGTTACCTTGGAGTGAATTCTTGTCTCTATAACTTTAGAACAGTCTGTTCTATGAGGACATTGTCCTGTTTCCCTCTCCATTTGGAAGTTTGTACCTAGAACTTGTATTCCCTCTATTTGGTTAGTTGCTGTTGTCATGTGCAGATTGGTTTTCTTGATTGTCAGTGTACAGTGTGTTATGGTCTTATTTTGAGTGTGTATTTCTGATTTGATTTTAGTGTGGATGTCATGTGTCCTGATTTTGTTGTTCTCTGTTGTGGGTTCTCTATTGAAAGGACTTCCTTAAACATTTCTTGTAGGGTTGGTCTGGTTTTCACAAAATCCCTTTATTTCTGTTTGGCTGGATATAGGATTCTTGGTTGGAAGTTCTTTTCCTTCAGTGTTTTATATATGCCATCCCATTGCTTTCTTGCTTGCATGGTTTCTGCTGAGTAATCGGAGCTCAGCCTAACTTTGATTATTAGAAATAATATTTCTTTTGTCCTGGGCAACTCACAAAATCTTTTCTTTGTCTTTGGTTTTGGAAAGTTTGATTATGATATACCTTGGTGTTTTTCTCTTGGAATCTATCCTGTATGGTGTTCTATGAGCTTCTTGGACAAATATCTTTTCTTCCTTCATGATATGGGGGAAGTTTTCTGTTAGTAGGTCTTCCACAATTTTCTCAGTGGATTTTTTCACCTCTTCTTGTTCCGGAATTCCAATGAGGTGTATGTTGTTTCTTTTCATGTGGTCCCACATAACTCTTAGGTTCTCTTCATTTCTCTTAAATCTTTGTTCTGATTTTTCTTCATACAGGTTTTTGTCCAGAGATTTGTCTTCTAGTTGGGAAATGCTTTCTTCAGCCAGTTCTATCCTACTCTTTTGTGCTTCCACTGTATTGTGTAATTCTGTAATTTTGGCATTCATCTTCTGGATTTCTAACTGCTGTTTTTGTATGAGTTCTGATTGTGCATTAATCTTGTTATTTTCTTCTTGAATGGTTTTCTTGAGTTCTTCCAGGGAACTGTCTGTGTTCTCCTTACTTCTGTTTGGGGTTTCCTTAAGCTGTTGTAAAGCTCTATAAACATACCTTCTAAATTTCTTCTTGGATAATTCTATTGCCTCCTCTTCCTCCACATTTAATGACTTTTGTTTGGGATTTTACTTCTAATGTCTTATCCTGTTTTTTTTTTTTTGTTTGTTTTGTTTGTTTGTTTGATTTGAGGTTGCCTGTTGTTTCCTAGACATTTTGAGGTTGTCTTTAACTGTTAGTTATGTATTGACTTGTTTTGTCTTGGTTTTATGATTTAATATTTTGAAAAGGTGGAGCTAGTGTATTTTATTTTTTTGGCTACTAATTCAGGTGTGCTGGGTTGCTCTGCAGTGTTCTTTGTGGTGATGGAATCGCTGCATGGAATGTGGATGCAGGTCTCTGTTTGTCATAAAGGGAGTTTAGGATTCAAGCTGGCAGGTATTATGGTGTCCAAATGTGGTTTTTCTATTGGATGAGGTAGGGTAGAGGCAGAGGAAGTGGGAAGAAAAGAGAGAATGAAGAAAAGCTCCAAGGTGCCAGGAGCTATTTCTAGGGCTTTGAGCAGGCTGCTAATGATGATGTTATACTGTTACTCACAGGCCCACAGCTCAAGTTCAGCAAAGACTCCAATTGTTAGGGGGCTGCCACTTTCTGTCAGGTTCTGACACATGCAAAAACCCCACTCTCCAGGCCCCTCCATGCCAAAAAGCTGACCTAGGATAACTGCCCTGATCCACGATCCACAATGGGAGTTCCTCTCAGGGCCTGCCCACTTGTGGCATTAATATTCTCTCTGCTGGTGCTTCAGCAGTACCAGAGCCAGAGAGATCTCTGCTCCCACCCAGTGGTCCCAAGTTTACTGATAAAAGCAGGTGCTGAAGGTAGATCCATGAAGTGGCTGCAGGTTCTCTGGTGTGGTGCTTTCTCTCCGCTGCCCCTGGGAGGTCTCCAATGGCCTTTCTCACCTGTCGGTCGGTGCTCCACAAGGCAGATTCACCCATTTTGCTATTTTTTTTTTCCCTCCGGGTAATTGCACTGCCTTTTTTTCCTTTCTAATCCTACTCCCCTGAGTTTGGCATACTCTGACATAATGAGCTGTTCAGAACACCAGAATCCCCATTTCAAACTGCTGCACCTAGTTTTTCAGGCACTAAGTTGCTAGAGGGAACTAGCATGGGCACTACAGGAGAGATGTCATTTTGCCTCGAGGCTTAGTCATTCATTCTTTCATTCTCTTCCTGGATTTCTTTCTCTATTGGCAGAGGGCAAGGGGATGGGAGGAAGGTATGCTTTAGCAAGTAGCCTTAATTTTCATCTGGCAGTCATTTCCATCACATTTATTATGTTCAAGACTCTGAAAAATGGAGGAGATGCAATGGAAAGACCTCATCACCACTGATTCTCAGTCATATGCACTTGAAGAAGTTGTCAAATGACTAGAATCCTGGGCTGGGAAAAACCTGAATGGCCAAAAAAAACTGTTGTTTGTAGGGTTCTTGGGGATTTTCAACAATTACATTCTCAAAAAGGTACATTTTTATTCTTTAGAATATTGTCTTAAATAACTACTCAGAGACCAAGCCACTTTGTTCATCCCCCTGGTATGCAAGATTATACTGAAAGATCTTCAATAAAAGAAATATTTCTGTCTTACCCACTGACACTACAGTCTATGTGAGCACTGAGCATCTGAGTTCCTGGCTCTTACCTGCAAAGTGTCCAAAGGAAAGTCAGTACCCTTCCCTTAGCCTAAGATTCCTTGTCCTATCCAGTCTTCTTCACAGGATTTTTTGCTCTGAGCCTGCCACAGTTTGTCCATCCAGGCTATTTCCCAGTATCAACTTCTTCCTCTTCCAGTGCTACTGATTCCACATCATTATTACTATTTAAAACTGCTTGTTGGACCAATTATACCATGGTATAAATGCTTGATAGCCCCTTGATCATCCATGAAGCTCTAATTTCCTAAAGTTACACATTAACCCTAATAAATTCATATCTCAGGCAGACAAATTGAGGTATCTGCAGAGTAGAAAGTAAAAGAGAATGCCTTCCTAAAGGCCCTCAAGTTACACCCCTAGGAACAAATTACAATGCCTCAGAGTAAGGCCAAAATGGTCTTGCTGAGAATTTTTCCTTCATTCCACTCTTCTTACCCCAAGACCTATTCAAAAGTAAAGGCCACAGGCAAATTCACCCAGAATATTTGTATCCTCTCATGTTTACAGAGGGATACAGAATTAGGTTCTTTGCACTAATGGCTCTTGGAATGAGAGAGATTCTATCCCTATCCAAGACAAGGTTTCAGCCAACTTCCAGACATTCTCATTAGAATTAACAACTTTGCAAAAGTTCCCTGGCAAATGCTTTATGTCAAACTGGCCTCTCCTGCCATCCTGGTTGTTACCCTGATTCCTCCTGCACCATGGATTAGTGAATGTTCAGAGCTTAAAATCTACTTTTCAGATTATGCTCAACAAACCATAAGGACATAAGAGAAGTCTGCTGGCACAGACTCATGCAATGCATTGCAAAATCAATTTAGATGATCAAGTCAATCAATAGTTACTTATTGAACATTTACCAGCTCTGGCTATGCTCTGTTCAGAATATTCACCCTCACTTCCTCTTCACAACCTCTTTTTTGTCCCCCTCCCGTACTGTCCCCACACCACCACCATCACTACCGACACCAGTAATCAAGTTGACAAGTCCCCGAGGAGCTGTCCAGAATTTCAGCACTGCACGTCAAATCAAGGGGAGTTAACTGGCTTCCTTTTCCTTTCTTTGCCAGGAGCAGATGGGAAAGGCGGGAGGAAAGAGATTATTTTCTAATCTTGCCCAAAGTTATCTCTATTTTGAGGGTCAGTTCCCTCCACCTCCACCCAAGCCCAACATTAGCTTGACTGACAGTGGCCCCTACCCAACCCAGCTCCAAGAGGCCCTAACTGATCCTGTTTACGTGGTATACGAGTGCCTCCGCACTGCAGAACTTTCAGTTACAGGATTTTGCAAATTTTATGAGAATTTTCAGTCAAGCTGATTTTTAGCTCCCCCTTTTCCCTCCAGCTAAAATCAAGATCTTTCATCCAGCTCTGATCTCAGAGGGACTTTTTTTCTCAGCACTTGGGACATGATTAAATAACAGGCACACGAGAACACGCCAGCACAAAACCCTTTTATTTCCAATATCTTTCTTCAGTAATGAAGCTTGAAATGGAAAACTACTGTGCAGTGAAACTGTAGCTACAAAAGGAAGAGGGAGAGACAACATGCCAGGCCCAGCTCCTTTAGAGGGGAGAGGTGAGGAAGTTTACTCATGAAACAAGGGAAAATTAAACGTATGTATCAAATGGAAATCTTTCCAAAGAGAATTTGGAAGGCTCAGTGATTACCAGTTAGGAGTCTACTAGCTTTGGATAAAAAGAAATCCACAAACATCTATCTTTTTGTATTCTTTAGCGAGGTTGAGAGGGTGGGAAGGTGATTGGCTGCATAGAGCATTCTTTTCTACATCCAGTTGACATGATCATTAACTCTACCAATTATAGCAATATAAAGAAATCATTAAAATGTAATTATTACAGCTGTATAAGTTTATAGCTGGGTAACTACATCAAAAGGCCATCTTTGTAGGTCTTTATGTGCTCCATAAACCTGAATAAATTGCAGCAAAGAAAAGGACTACTCAGTATGAACCAAGAGCAAATTCAAAACTTCTGTCCTACTCTGTGGAGATAGCAGTTGTCAAAGGCCTTGGTTCTTCTCTGACCCCTCACTAGCTGTTACAGTCTTCTCTTTGCTATAGGCCTGTGTCTCCCTTGACCTCTCTCTGGATGGATTGATCCAAAAAAATGAAACAAAAGTCAGCTAAGCAAGTACAAAAATAAAAAGATCTCCACTATGATCACAATCCCATACATTTATATAATTTCTTACGCTCCTTGTGTTCAACAACCCAATGGCTAGATAAGATCACCATTATTGTTGCCATTTCATAAATGAAAACACGATAACCAAAGAATTTTTAAGTAACTTGTCTAATATGACATGGTTCGCTAGATTCTGTCAGTCTGCTGTGCCCCCCAGATCCACTCTTCATACCTCTCTGCCCTGCTCTGTGCCGCAGGAGGCTGACTTCTAGGAACTGCTTCCATAGTCTACCTGGCCCCCAGTCTTTCAATTGGGAGCAATGGGAGGCACTGGTGAGAAAATAGAAAGAGAGAATAAATAAACAGAGAGAAATTTAAATTCTATTTCCCTGGCTCCCTTCTTGTTGAGTCATGGTTTGGCAATAGCTACATTCCTTTATCTCTAGCCATAGGTCCTATTAGGTGACCTTCTTTTCCGTGATAGTCACAGGTCTCTCCAGGTTATGATAATTGGTTCCTTCCTTTACCCCTGCAGACCTGGGATGACACATTTCCCTGTTATTGCTAGTCTCAGGGTTCTTCTTCTAGCCCTGCACACATTCCTTCTTTAAACCTTCATTGTCCCTTTTGAATGTGTCATCTGTTTTCTGCCAAGGCCTAGACTGAGACAGACAACTAATGAGTGCTGGGACCCAAACTAGAACTCAGATCATCAAAACCCTAAGAGTCCAAGCCTGAATAATTTAGAAAATTTAATTTGCTCCAGACATAGACATACTAATTGTTATGACCATCAAAGCTTTACATTCCATACTTCACTTGACACTGTGCTGGGCCATTTACAGAAATAAGTACAAGAATGTAAGCCCTGCCTTCCAAGAACTTTCATGCTGGATCAAGCTCTCTAACATAAACCACTAGGTATAGTACACGCACAGGATGGAGACACTGCAAACCAGCACCTGGGTGGACAATGATGGGGAAGATATCCTATAGGGTGAGGGTAAGTGCATTTGGAGTTTGAGGATGAACATCTGGACAGGCAGATGTTCTATTTCCAAACTAGGTGAAGAGGAGCAATGGGTCACATAATCCAAAGTTGCAAATGATCCCAAAACATTTGTATTTGGCTTTGATATAACCTGATTAGAAAATGCATCAGTATTTTTTGGGGGGATTTCTGCAGCAGATATGCCTACCTAATTAATTTTTATTAGCTTAATAGTGAAGGGAATTACTGTTCCTGGAGTTCACACACACTGTTGCTGGTTGGCAGGTAGAAGCAGAGTAACCTGGCCTCCAATATTCTGGGAAGTTGGATAAACAGCAGATTGCCTATAAATAGCCTACCACCCACCCACTTTTGCCTTGGTCTGACATTTCACTCTAAGATCTCAGATCATGGGTCTGCACTAGTGGAATGTGGTGCTGGTTCCTAGGAAAGAGCTGGCCCTTGTTGATCCACAGTGGCTCTGTACTCCTTCCCCTGAGGACCCAAACACTTCACTGTAATAGCTTGGGTCCTCTTATTGAATCACAGACAATGGACAGTAGTGAAAAAATGGACATGGTTGGGAATGAGAAGACCTTAGTTCAAGTTCATCCAAGCTAAGTTTTCCAGGAGAAGACCCTGAACTTCACTGAATTTCAGTGCTTTATGCTTTACAATGGAGTCAATAATGCTCATGTTAAGAGTTAAAGTGAAACAGAGTGCCTGGCACATAGAGCATTCTCAATAAATGTTGGTGGAATCAAATCATGGATGAGCAAGTGGATGAACAAGTGGATGGATGAGTAAGTGTTAAATCCTATATATCAGTGTTAAAATGGCAAATGTTTGTTACTTATATATGTACCACAAATGAAAAATGGGGGTAAATGGAAAAAAAAATTCTATACACTAGCATTATAAAATTTTAGAGTGGGAACCAATCTTGCTTAGCTTGGTGACAAGTTTTAATGAATTCCAGCCATTATAAATTAATAGTGTTCTGACTTTTTTTATATATGTATAATGAGAGATAGTAATACTTCTATGGTATTACTATCCTATCTACCAGAAAGTATTATAAACACTTTATATAGATTAAGCCAGTTAATTCCTGCAATTACCCTGCAAAATAGTTACAATAATTCTCTCTATTTTAGAGATGAAGAAACTGAAATTCAGAGAGGTCACATAATTAGTAAACAGTAGAAAAACCAAATTCACTGCCGTGGAGTCAGACTCGACTCATAGAGACCCATCCTTGGGTTTCTGTAGCATAGTGCCTAAGGCACTTGACTGCTAACCAGAAGGCTGGCGATTCAAATCCACCAGCCACTCCTCAAAAGGAAGATGGGGCAATCTACTTCTGTAGTGATACTGCCTCAGAAACCCAAGGAGGGGTCGCTATGAGTCAGGTCCGACTCGACAGCACATAACAGCAACAACAACATCTCTACAGAAGTAGATTGCCCAACCTTCCTTCCAAGGAGTGGCTGGTGGGTTTGAATGGCCAGCCTTCTGGTTAGCAGTCAAATGCCTTAGGCAGTATGCCACCACAGCTCCTAGTAAATATAGAGGTGGGATTTAAATTATGATCTGGCTTCAGTATCCGTGCTCTTCATCCCTGTCCCCTCTTGCCTCATGAAGACAAGGTAAAAACTGATGTGCCAGAAACAAGGTGCAAATAAAGGGCTATCAGAATGCAGAGGAGGTGATTCCTTCTGGTGAGGATAACCAAAGAAGGCTTCATGAAAAAAGTGACCTTTGAGCTGGGCCTGGGAGGATGAGAAAAAAAATGTGGACATGGAGGTGATACGGAAAAGGACCCTGGTGATCAAAGGCATAGAGATGGGAAGTTGCAGGGTGTATAAAAGAAGCAGCAAATGGTGCCATTTGGAGTCATGACGAGGCTTAATTAAGATGAGAGCTAAAGTTGAAAAAATGGGTTGAAGTGAGCAGACCCCAGAATGCTAGGCTAGCCTGTTTGCATTTTTGTTTTTCCTTGAGGAAATGAGGACCCAGTAAAAGTGTTTGAGCAAGGGTTCAACAGGATCAAAATTGCATCTGAGGAAGAGTTAATATGACAGTTGTGTGAAGGATGGTGTAAGGGGCAGGCAGAGAGCCACATGTCCCAACCATCTAATAGATGGCGCTGCACCCACTGAGATAAATAAAGACTTGTTGACTGACTAACAGACTGGCTGATTGACACACTGCCTCCAAACCACAAACCTCTCTCTCTCAGAGATCCCTCCCTTCATAATTTAACTATAATGGCAGTTCTGCCTGTACATATGGACAAAGCTCTGAGGGGTAAATGATTGGAAAGAGCCAGAACCCTGCATTTATAAACTGAGGACTGAAAACTAGGAGCCCAAAAAAACACCTCCAAGGGGGAAGGCGAAGAGAAAGCAGCAGCCCCATTGAACTGAGGATAACCCCAATTCTTTTTCCTTTCTTCTTGTATTCCTCAGTCATGAAACAAAAATGCATAGCAGCTGCGTAAAAATGATGGTTTTATTTCTACAAGTGAGGTTGTCAGGGAATTTGGCTATAACCTTTTATTAGACGTTAATAATTTAGAAAACAGAGAAGCATTCCCCCGTCAAATCTAATCTTGTACAAATAAATATTTTGCAGGGGAACGAGAGCGTCACATTCATCCTGGGGTGAACAGACAATTATCAAGCCTTCATGCATTGCCAGCATCCATCAACCATTCACTCTGGTTAATGGCAATTACATTCCAGTAAGTCCCTGAGTAACGAACTTCTGACAACTCATACTTGCCCTTTAGTATTATGTAAATTTTCCCTCACTTTGAAATGATTGAGCCAACCCTTACTTGCAACAAATACATCACAATCACCTTCTTGCTGCTGCACATGCAGCTTTTAAATCATTGAAAAGACTTCTAGTTTTTTCTTGCACTAAAATAAGACTAAATAAGAACGTTATGCACTTGTTCTGACTTATCTACAAATTCAACTTAAAGACACAGTTAGCAACAAATATCATTCATAACCTGTGGACAGCCTTACTTTTGTCAGGTCTTTTCATCAGTTAGATTCGTAGCTCTGGAGGTCTCTCTCCTAGACTGACTCACCAAAGCGTCACCCATGTGTCTGGAAGGACCTGTGTTTCTCTGTGTGGTTGACAATCTTCTGTAATAGCAACATATAGGAAATCGTTTGAAGTGCTTGATGTCCACCAATGTGCTAATGTCCAATGTTAACCAAAGAGGCCCCCTATAATATAATGTCCAATTAAAGACAAAATATTCCCTCGAGGGTACAGAAGCAACATTCACTTCATGCTCACAGATAGAGGCATCTGTGTGAGAAGGGCTCTGGCTGACCAAACACTTTTGATCATTGGTGTTACGAGGCAGCCATTTTATAGTCCCAAGGTTTACACTGATAACTGGACATGAGTCAGTCCTTTGCAACCCTGCACATATTGGCAGCAGCTATGTAGTTGTTAGGGTCCTGCTGAATGTTAGTCAATAAATGCCTATGTATCAGTGTTGGTGCCTAAAAAGCTCTTCTCTCTTTGCAAAAAAAAATGAGCATTAAAGAAATAATGATGTTGTTAAAGATAACCAACAGAGATGTTTGTTGACTACAAAAATGCTGTTGTTGTTGTTGTTAGCTGCCATCAAGTTGGCCCCCAACTCACAATGACTCCATGCACAACACAACAAAATACTGCTCAGTCTTTTCCCATCCCCACAAGTAGCTACAGATCAAACTCATGATCCATAGGGTTTCCACTGGCTAATTTTCAGAAGTAGATTGTCAGGCCTTTCTTCCTAGGCTATCTTAGTCTGGAAGCTCTACTGAAACCTGTTCAGCATCACAGCAACACATAAGGCTCCACTGACAGACAAGGGGTGGCTGCATATGAAATGAATTTGCCAGAAATCAAACTGGGTCTCCAGCAAGGAAGGACAGAATGTAGAATTCTGAACCACCAGTGCTCCTCGACTAAAAAAATATACCCAAGCTATATTATTTCACTGTAAAGAAACAGAGTCACAGTGATGTTTTTGCCCACTCTCTTCAGCTATGGACCTGCCTCACTTGCAGACTGGAAATTTGTTTTTATTGACTTTTTTGCTCCTCCACTAATATCAGCCTCCCCACATCCTAGAGGAAAGCAATTCTCCCTAACCAGGCCAAATCCCTGCACTAAGCCTCAAGGATTTCAGACAGCCACCACTTACCCCACAATGTGCCCCAAATGGGGATGGCCCAGTAGAGTGCTGGTAAACCACTCTCCAGAAAAAAGAACCCTGATTTATAGTGTTTACCCATTTCCATCATGTAAATACCACCACCACAGCCAATTTCAAACCACCAGCAATTTAACAATCAGCTTGTAATTTTCCCGAGCATTTAACAATTCACCAGTGTGAGCCAGCTTCAGCCTACCTCTGTCAGGCACTCTGCCCCACACTGCCCTGGAGGGCCTCCAGGACAAGGTAGGTGGTGGGATGCTTTCACCTACTCACGGTCTCCACAGTCACTGTTCAGCCTCTGGAACTTGTGGAACAGTTAGGACCCAACATGCTCCTTAATCAACATCTTGTTCAGAAAGTGTCACTTGCCATAAATATGGGCTTTTAACCTGTCTCCTTGGCAGCTACCTCTGGGAGTAGGGACAGGTAATTCTTCATAAATTTCAGAGCTGGTAGATTTCAAGGGAGCAGGAAAGGCTCTTAGTCCACAAGACTGTGGAGGGAGCTTGTCTCTCAAGTCACCACCATGGGCAAGGGGGACAACCAGCCAGCCTCTACAGAGTCTGCCACTGTCCTGGGTGCTTTGGGCCAGAAAACAAAATACTCTGGATTGTATTTTCATAAAGTACATGAGGGAGGAAAAGGAAGTACCAACCTCAGAGGTGTGGAGGTTGGAGTTATGCATGGGTTCAGAGTTGGAAACCCATCAACAGTTACTAAGGGGATTATAGGAAATATTTTGTAAGCATAAGAGCTGCTGCCAAAGGCTAGAGAGAGGAAACAAATGAGGCACAGAAACATGGAGATGGAAATTGAGACAAGGTCAGAGACAAAAATGAAGGAGGGAGAAGAAACAGATAGATAGAGATGGTACTGAACCAGATTCTGCTAGAACAAAAAGCCTCCAATGGACGTCTTTCATTATTGATCCCAAGCTCTTCAGTACAGTTCAAAACCCATTCAACCAATGCTCCCCTACCCCCTACCACAATTCACCATTTAATTTTTTATCTTACTTGACATAACCTCCATTTTGTTCAAATTCATAGGCCCTAAAAAATTTACTCACAACTGACTTTGTGGCTTTATTTGGAAATATTTGTCTGGAAATACTGTCTTCCCTTCTTTATGACTTTTTCCTCCCCCAAAGTTGTTCCAGGAGCTCTGGTAGCATAGTGCTAACAAGAAGGTTGGCGGTTCAAACCCACCAACCACTCTTCAGAAGGAAGGTTGGGCAATCTACTATCCGTAGTGATACTGCCTCAGAAACCAAAGGAGGGGTTGCTGTGAGTCGGATCTGACTTGATGGCAGTGAGTTTGGGTTTTTTTGGAAACTTGTTCCAGCCCTTACCTCATTCTGAATACGTTGCTGGTCAACTCTACCTGGTTTTAAGTACTTTATTCCTCTATTGTTCCCTCAGTGCTTATGTGATTAATTTGGACAAATCTTCATCCTGTTGATCTAATAACAATTCTATAACTATTCGACAGTGTGTATGACCTCAGAAGATAAGTTATGTCTCTTCTTGTACCTTCATTTCCTCAATTGTACAAGGAAAAGACCAGGTTGAATGACTTAGTTTCCTTGCAGCTCTGACATTCATCAATGCTGAATGATGATGGCCATGCAGAAAAAGATTAGCTGATGGAGGAATGTACCAATGAGAGAAGGATAAAAGGATGAGCTGAGTAAATGAGGATGATTGATGGCAATAGTGTGGCCATACTTTTAGTTGTCCAATATTTACTCTTCTCTTCTTCTATAGTAACAATTGGCTGTGATGGTTATGTCTGTATGTCAACTTGGTTGGGCCTGGTTGAATGGCTGAGCAGCTGGTTGTAGTTACTCCCCATAATGAGACTGCCAATCAACTCCATGGTGGGATCTACCACAAGCAGCTGAGTAGCTGCTTTGGGTATGTGGTCTGCTTCCCATGTATAAAAAGCAGCATTGGGAATGGTCTCTAGCTTATGGCGCACTTGAACCCTGCATGTAGCTGTGTCATTGTTCAGCAGCCTGCCATGCTCAGCCAACCTGGCAACATACAATGGACTTAAATTAATGACCTGCCATGTGGTTTGGTAACATCAGGGCTGTGCTTTTTTATTTGTCAACCTTGGCTTTGTCAGCCTCAGCAGTAGCCCCTGAGTGAAGAAATGCCTCTAGCTCCAGTGGGCCAGGAGCAGGAGGCAGAGCTGAACCCCAAGGTTGAGGGGCTTCCACCCAGCCCATAGAGCCTGACACTCTGAACTCAGACTTCTGGCTTCCTGAACTGTAAGAGAATAAACTCCTGTTTGTTAAGGCCATCTCATTTGTGGTATATTCCAGTCAGAGCAGCACTAGGTAACCAGAACACTGGCTATGCAGAATAAAGATTATATATACCCAAGGTGCCTAAGGCATTTGACTGCTAACCAGAAAGCTGGCAGTTCAAACCCACCAGCCACTCCTTGGAAAGAAGGTTGGGCAATCTTCTTCAGAGTGACACTGCCTCAGAAACCCAAGGAGGGGTTGCTACGAGTCAGATCTGACTCAATGGCAGTGACTTTGGTTTTTTTTTAACGTCTTTTGTACTTGACTAAGTTCTAACCTATCAGACATAAATAGAAGTGATGTGTAGCACTGGGAATCTTCCTTACAAAAAGCTAGTATGTGTTCTTTGCTCCCTTTTCTCCTTCATTCCCTCCTCTATACTGTTGCCTGGAACATGGACATGAAGGCTGGAACACAGATGTGATGGCTATGTCACTGACTTCCACATTGGTCCACTAGGATGAGAACTATGTTGTTGTTGTTATGTGCCGTCGAGTTGGACCCGACTCATAGCGACCCCTCCTTGGGTTTCTGAGGCAGTATCACTGCGGAAGTAGATTGCCCCATCTTCCTTCCGAGGAGTGGCTGATGGGTTTGAACCACCAGCCTTCTGGTTAGCAGTCAAGTGCCTTAGGCACTATGCTACCAGAGCTCCTTAGTGAGCTGGAATGAGCCTGGGTTTCTGAGGACTTCATATAGCAGAACCTCCTACCAGTCCCAAACTGTATTCCTCTGGACTTTTCCTGAAAGAAAAATAAACTTTCTCATTTAAGCCAGAGTTATTTTGTTCTCTATTATTCTTAGCTGAATCTAATTCTAAATCATACAGAGTTATAAGGTTGAGGAGTTACCAAGAGGACCAGACAGTCAGAGGGTAGAAAGTGATTGGTGGAACTGAAATAGATGGCAGGTACAAGACAACAGGGGAAGAGTTAACAAGCACAATACTTTCCGCATGCCATCTCCCGACTCCACCACCAGAACCAACCTCAGATGGCTGGACAGTTGTCAAAGCTCATCCTTAAAACTTGACTCGAGGAAGCCTTTCCTGCTTTGATGTCCCAGCACCTCCAGGATCTTCCCTCCTCAAAGTTCCTGGGGCATTTCTGTATAATTTATTTGGCACTTGCCATAATGCCTGGTATCGTCTTTTTGAGTGCTTCATTTTGTTTCTCCCCAGATATACATACACTCCTTGAGAAAAGAGGTTTTGAAGTACAGTTTTCACTTTTCCCCCAGATACAATGGTTGTTGTTGTTGTTGTTATTTGCCGTCGAGTCGGCCCTGACTCATAGCGACCCCTCCTTGGGTTTC
>NW_006921597.1:15414641-15416536 GCF_000298275.1 Orycteropus afer afer | reverse complement strand
CTTCCTTCTGAGGAGTGGCTGGTGGGTTTGAACCGCCAGCCTTCTGGTTAGCAGTCAAGTGCCTTAGGCACTATGCTACCTTAGGCACTGAGCATATAGCTCTGTGGGTATGAGTATCAGATTTTCTGAGACAAACATGATTTTAAGTATTCTGTCCTGGTAGTTCCTGAATTTCAAAAATTTTAGTGTTTAAACTACATCTGCAAGGCAATCTTTTAAATAAGACCACAACAAACTTCCAATTTGGGGCTCAGAAAATCTGATACTCATACCCACAGAGCTATATGCTCAGTTAAGGAAAAATATATATATACATTGATTTTTTTTTTTCGTGATGAATTGAGCATATCTTGATACATCTAAATGGATAGAGTGATCTACAGGAATAGGGAAGATGATGAAGTAGGACAAGTGGAGTGTGATTGGCAGGGGTACCGTCAGGATAGCAAAACAATGCAGCACTTAGGATAGTAATAGCAGACCATCAAGGCAGAGAGAAGAGTGACTTTCTCTGCTAAAGCATCCAGTCTGTGCTGAGTTCTGGGGCTTTGCCACAGGCGGAAAACTGGAAAGATCTAGAAATGATGAAAGTAAATGTCCAGACTTCCTGGTAAAGGTGGCAATCTGAACACATGCACATCTAATTTCACTCCCTCCCACAACCTCATTAAAACTACAACAAAGGGATTGTTAACAAAGATAAACCCACAAGGACAGGGGAAAATGGGAAAGGAGAAAATAGTTATAAAATCTGAAAGCTCAAAGTAGGTGGACAAAGAATAGTGAATTTGACAGACATAAGAAATCTAAGTCACTGCCAGTGACAAGGAAAACCGCAAATCAACTGATTTATACCACAGAAACCTCAAAGCGCCCTGGAATTGGCAGCACTAGGTATTCTGGAAGTGGGGGTGAAGAAGAGTGGCCAAAACAGAGGATAGCAGCTTCTGGAGCCCCTCCCCCATTTCAGGCTGCTGGGCATCCCTCATTCCCCACACTAGCAGATGGCTGAAGGGTCATTATCTGTGGAAGGTGAAACTCTGGAGCTTCCAGATGCTACTGAGGACAGACTTCCATTACCAGTTGCTATTAGATCAGCTGTGAGTCATGGCAACCAAAGTATGTCAAGGTAGAACTGTGCTCCATAGTGTTTTCAATAACTAAGTTTTTGGAAGTAGATTACCAGGCCTTTCTTCCAAGGAGCCTCTGGGTGGACTTGAACCACCAACCTTTCAATTAGCAGCCAAAGGCAGAGTTACTGTACTCAAAACAGGGAAGATGAACACACTTTGAGTACTTACTCCAATATTACCAGATATCTGACAAGAGCCTTTAATATGGCCAAAAGAAACAGAAAAAAGCAAAAGCAACTGAAAAGAAACTGAAGCCAAGAAGGGAGAAAAGTAATTCATAACTAGAAACTCACCAAAAAAAAACTCACTGCTGTCAAGTCCATTCCAACTCATAGTGACCTCCATTGGGTTTCCAAGGTGGCAAATCTTTACTGAAGTAGATTGCCCCATCTTCCTTCCACGGAGCAGCTGGTGGGTTTGAACCACCAACCTCCTGGTTAGCAGTCAAATGCCTTCGGCACTGTGCCACCAGAGCTCCTTTTTATAACTAGAAGGTACCAGAAATTCATGTCCTCTAACTCCATTGGCCCACTGTTTGCTTGCCTGTCCCTGGGAAGACCAGCTGCACTGCCACCAATTATCACAGGTGGAAGGGTCTTTACACAGCATCTTCCCAGTGGTTCTCAAACTCAGCTCTGAGGAACCTGGGCCTCCAATAGTTCCTCAAGGGAAGGAGAGAAGCTAAGCATGCAGGACTCCAGCCATGCCCCACTTCAACCAAAGCAGCTCTGCTTTTGTCTATTTTAAATACTGAAGTTCCTT
>NW_006921597.1:15381004-15414075 GCF_000298275.1 Orycteropus afer afer | reverse complement strand
CAGCCACTCCTCGGAAGGAAGGTTGGGCAATCTACTTCCATAGTGATACTGCCTCAGAAACCCAAGGAGGGGTCGCTATGAGTCAGGGCTGACTCAAAGGCACATAACAACAACAACAACAATTGGTTCTCAGGAATTCTTCAGTAGTGCAAATGGTTAAGCACTCAACTACAACCCCAAGGTTGGCAGTTTGAACCTACACAGAGGTTCCCCAGAAGAAAAGCCTAGCTATCTGCTTCTAAAGGTCTTGAAAACCCGATGGAGTGAAATTCTGACTTCAACACATGGGGTCACCATGAGTCATGACGACTTGATGGCAACTAGTTGTGAGTACCTGACTTTTGGGTCTATGGCTCCTTCAGTCTCCTTGTGCCTCAGGAGATATGGATTCCCTTCCCTTGTTCCACTCTCCTGCTATTTTCCTTCTCCCTCAATTTCTCTGCAGCTCTATTGGACAGCCCCCTATTGGCAGGTAGGATATTGGTCCTTGGCTATTCCCAGTGGATGGAGCAAACACAGCCTCCCTTATCTAGACAATTCAGCAGAAGGTACTACTTCTTTCATCCAACCAGAATCTTCCAAATCTAGTAGGTGCTCAGACCACAGAAAGCAAGTGCAAAAATGAAAAGTTTCACACTGCTCAGGACAAGATGGCCCTCTGTCCCTGTACCATAGACACACACACACACACACACACACACACTTCCCTCCCACCCCAGATCCTCTCCCAGGATGACATGTGGCCTCACCTGCAACCTACCTGCCAAGGCTGGAATGATTGACCATGACGCTACACAGCAAACTTCTTCTCCACCAGATTTTGAGTAGACAGATTAACCTCTCTGGGAAAATAATGCATATTCAGCAACATTCCCCAGACCCCAGACAATTTCTCTTGGAAACATGGATGCCTGATGATAAGGACTCCTGCATGTGGATATTTGGCTCACTATCCCTCTCACTCACTTTCTGCCTCTGTCTACCAATAAAATGTTTCTATTCTCTGCCTAGTTTCCACCTTCTGAAAAGGAAAAGAAATAACACAGCTACTGTTCAAGTCAGGCTAGAACTAGAACATAGGCTCTTTGAGGGCAGAATTTTTATATATTTGCTCGTGGCTATACCAATGTCAAAAATAGAGCTTGACACAAAGCAAGTACTCAATACATATTTATTGAATGAATAATAGAATATCTCTCTGTCTCTCTCTCTCTCTGAAATCCTCCCCCATGCAAAGCCTGGCCTGCTGTCAGAATAAAATCCAAGGTGTGGAAACAGGAGTCCTGCCATCTGAGTAGAGTAGAGAAGGAGAGAAAAGAGCTCTCCCCAAGAACCCTCCAGGCTTCTGTGATAAGTGGCTCCACAAAAGTAGCTCCCTTTAAGTCCCAGGACCATTTGCTATGGGTGAAGGATGGTCTAGTGATTTAGAAATGAAATAAAATGGCCAGAACCTTCCGGAGAATCCAGAGGGAGCCGAAGCAAGAGAATCTGACCCTTCCTCATAAATCATCCTCAGCCTCAGAATACATGGCCTCTGAACTTGAATCCTCACAGATGTGCACTTGGCTGCTTCCCCACGCACCTGAGCATTTCAAGGGAGTCCGCTGTCATGCTGCCAAGAGCCTGAGGAAGAACACTGCGATAACAGAGTCCCTGTCACTGGGGAGGGACACTGGCACCTCCTAGCTGCTTCTCCTAGGCCCCATCACATGAATTGCTTTTGTCCCAGTGGCAGTTCTCTCTGTTGCCATTGTCCAAATACATTGACAGAATTCCTTGTGAGGATTCACCCAAGTCCTGGCATCCACACTGCACAAAAAAAAGCCACAAACTCCCTGGGGCACAGGAGTCTGTGCAATCCACAGGTGGAGAGAGCACCTTTGACTCTCACCACCTCACCTTGCTCTGTGCCAGACATCTGTCTAAATACAATCTTTTCTTTCTTTCCCTCTTTTCTTTTGTTATAAAAATTAAAGAAGGTAAAAGAGTTCAATTCTTTCAAGTTTCTGGAATTTAGTCTTGCAGTAATAACAGCAACAACAAAATCTAGACCAATGAGGACAAAGACAGAGTATTCTCTGTACCTAAATGGTCCAGATCATTAGGTGATTGGCAAAGATACAGGGGAAGAGGGAGAGGGTGTGAGAGTAAGTGGAGTGGGGGGCCCTTAAAACATCAACAGACACAATGCAGAATGAAGAAAGCCATCATGGAGTGTCTCTCCCAAGAATCCAGTGTTTCAGAAATAGCACAACAAGCCTGTGTTTCTTTATGGCCTTCGCCTTCCTGGTAGAACCAGTAAATCACCTTCCTCATCATCCCTAACAGATGTCCCAAAAGTATGAGACTTTTCAATCTTGTGAATATGGATCATCTTGGAAAGACCTGTACCCTATTCTGGGACCAACCAACAGCAAGATTATCAGAGAACACGTCAGCATCTACTTGTCAACGATCAACAGTATAAGCATGAAGGACAGAGATGGCATCTGAAGAAATCTATGCAGATAAGGGATATGAAAGGTCACAGGAACAAACAAACTGCCCACCTTCATAAAGTTAGCAGTGCTTTTGGAAGATGTCATCACTCCATTCCATTCATGCTCTGCATGCATGTCTACCATGAAGTGCCAGGCACTTGATTGGGTGCTGGAGAGACAGAAATGAGAAGACACAGTCCCTTCCCTCAGAAAGCTCATAATCAAGGAGAAGAGAGGCACTGACTTATAAACAACTAAGTAAATATGAGAGAGAACAATGTCAGTGCCAAAGGCCATAGGAGCACAGAAGAGAGGAATAAATAATTTATAGTAAAAATGCAGGGAAATTCAGAGAGGAGGTGGCATTTGAGCTGAAACTTGAGGGAGGAGGAAGATTTTCAGGACATCATGGGCCGATGACAGGACAATAAAGGAAAATTCAATAGGTGGTTAGTTTCCTATGGCTGCTGCAACAAATTGCCATGAATATGGTTCCTTAAAACAATATAAATGTATTCTCTCATGGTTCAGAAGGCAAAAAGTCCAAAATCAAGGGATCAATAAGACTGGTTCTTTCTTGAGGCTCTGAGAGAAAACCATCCTGTGCTTCTCTCCCATCTTGTAGTTGCTTGAGCAATCCTTCACGTTCCTTGGCTTGTAGACACTCACTCCAATCTCTGCCTCCATCTTCATATCACCTTCATCTCTGTGTCTGTGTCCTCTTTTCTAGTTATAAGGATACCAGTCACTGGATTTCAGGCCCATTCTAAACCTAGGATGAGTTCACCTCATGATACTTAATTAGTTACAACTGCAAAGACCCCATTCCCAAATAAGGGCACATTCTAAGGTTCCAGGTTGACATGAATTTGTGGGGAGACACTATTCAACCTACTACAAGTGGTAAATAGATACAGAAGAAAAGGTTTGACTTCTGATGTAGTATCCCATATGCAACTACTGACTTCACTCCTTTGTTGTTGTAACTCCTCTCTGATTCATAAGGACCCTATGCACAGTAGATTGAACTGTTGTGATCCATAGGTTTGTACTGGCTCAATTTTGGAAGCATACCCCCATGCCTTTCTTCTACTCCATCGTCATCTGGAAGTTCTGCAGAGACCTGTTCAGCATCGTCACTGCATGCAAGCCACCACTGACAGATGGGTGTTGGCCATGTTTGAGGTACATTGGCCTGAAATCGAACCTGCTTCTCCCACATGGAAAGCAAGAATTCCACCACGACCAACCACTGCCTCTCACCCGTTTAAAGAGAGTGAATATTTCTGTATTTCTGCTGGACTAGGCACAAGGCAGTGGTGCTTCAGACCCCAAATCCCAGTGTCCAAATTTTGAGAAGTGATTTGTGGTTACCACCCTCAGGTAAAGGAAAGGACAGGATCACACACAAATTCCTCCTGACGTCCTAAGGCTTCTGTTCATTCAAAGTTCAAACTTCCATTTCAACATTTCTCAGAGCTTACTAAGAAAACAAGTGATGCTTTCTCAAGTCCCTCCTCTCCCCTCCCTCTTCTCTCCTTATAACTGAGTACAGCGTGTTCTGAACAGAGAGGAGGCTTCAGTGAGGTATGAAATGAAACAAATCCGCAGGCAAACAGCAAAGAAAGCTGGTGTATTTTTAATATGCAGGCACCATTTTGAGGATTGTAGAGAAAGTTTTGTCTCTTCATATTGAAAATCCATTGCTCTGGAAAGGGAGCCAGAGGGAAGGGGTAGAAATATATAGCTCTCTCCCTTCAGCACAGCCACTCCTTAAAGAAGCAATTGGTTAAAGAGAAACTGTGGGCAACCAACTGTTCACACTTGCCAAATATTTCTAAAGGTTTCAAAATCACCCAAGGTGGTGGATTTTTTTCCCAAAAAGTGTCTACAAAATCTGTCACTTCGACACCCAATATTCAAACAGGGCAGTGTCTTGAAAAATGGCTTTGTTCTCTGGATCACTCACAGCACTGGCCTGACACTGATTCTATTTTCTGCATCAGTGTGAAACCTGCCACAAAAAAAATGGCTGCAAAGGGCTCAGCACAACAGCTGCCAGGAGCCACAGAGAGTGGCCTTCAGCCGGGTCCTTCGGCCACCACCCCCATCCCCCACTGCCCTCCACCCAGTGACTAGGAGCAGCCTGAGGGCTCATTACTTCTTAGTTGGAACAATGTGAGCTGGAACTGCCTAGTCTGTAGAGGCCAACAGGGAGTGTGAGAGCCTCAGAATGACAGATCAGGGAGTGACCTTAGTGACTATCTACTCCAAACTGCTAACCAGAAGGCTGGTGGTTCAAATCCACCAGCCACTCCTTAGAAGGAAGGCTGGGCAATCTACTTCTGTAGTGATACTGCCTTGGAAACCCAAGGAGGAGTCGCTATGAGTTGGTCTGACTTGACAGCACATAACAATAACAACAATATAGTTTAGGAAAGTGAGAAACAAGAGAAGGGAGTGACTTGACCAAAGGCTAATGGACATCGACCGTTCACTGGCTGTTCAGCAATTCAACCCTCTTCTTACGTAGGAGAATCCCCTGCCTTTTGAGTCTTAGTGGATCTAAGCCAATCTCCCACTGTAGAAGCTGGAAATGCCAGAGAGCCACTTTCCCCACCTCCTCTGTAGCCAGGGCACAGGTATTTGACCTAATTTCTTGCCGACCAGACACTCTTGCCTCAGATATTGACTTGGGAGATAGTGACTCAACAAAAGGGAAAAAAGGAGGATTTCTACCTCTGAGGTTATGTTTTGGAGAACTACCCAATATCCTTTTAAACAATCTTCCTCTCCACCACTAACTTGTCAAGAGTATATTTCTATTGTTTGCAAATAAAAACCTTTGCTGAGCCCAAAAATGGTAACAATGGTAAACAGACCCTCCAGAAGTTGACAGGAGTCTGGAATCATTTATTTGGAATGGTTAGGCTGAAGGCAGCGAAAATCCAGCTAGAACTGAGAGACATGACTCTACTAAAACATGGTAGACAGTGGTAAAACTGTTCAGTTCTTATGTGTGTTCACCTGGAATGAAATATATATTGAAGACAAGGTTTGGGGGATGAAGTAATTATCACCATAGAACAATACAAAGAGCATGAGAAATCAAGCTCTGTCAGATAAAGGATTTGTTTCTAATAATGCTAGTTGGATATTCTGAACAAAAAAAATTAAAACCTGACATTCTTAAGTTCTCATCTCAAAGCATAGAATAGAAACTCAGGGTTCTCTGTGTCTATACTAAATGAATCTCTTTGTCTTCTAGTCAAAATGCTGAAATAGACAAAAACCAGACCCAAAGTTTGATCCTGCGGGTTACTGAATTACAAGATTAGTTCATTGCAGCCTCATACTTTTGCTTAGGTGAATATAAGAGCATTAACCAGGCAAGAGGAAGACCTGAGAATTCAGAGATTCAAGAGAGAATTCAGATGACTCAGCCTTATATTTCTAAACTTCATTGATTCCTTTATCTCCGATCAGCCAAATTAGCCCCTCTTTTCCTTCTGATGAATCTACTCCCACCTTGTTTGAAAATTCTGCAGTGATCTAACCTGAGGGTGCTACCTTGCAAACTGGTTGAATCAAATTCATTGTCTTTCCTACCCCAGTGATCCTGTAAGATAAGAGTGGAACTTCCCCATAGGGTTTCCAAGGCTATAATCTTTACCAAAGCAGACGGCCACATCTTTCTCCTGCAGAGTGGCTTAGTAGGTTTAAACCACCAAGCTTTTGATTAGCAGGGAAGCGTTTTAACCACTGCACCACCAGTGATCCTTGTTACCTTGAGAGGAAGCCAAATTTTTTCATGCACCACCCTCTCCCCCTTATTGCCTCTACATCTCCCTCTAGAGTTAGATTTCACAAGCCCCTGAGGGAAGAAGTCTAGTTACAGAGTCAATATATGATGGAAAATCTTACAGACCAAAGAAATGCATGACTTTGATCACTGACATGAACAGAGATCTTGGAAATACATGAGGAAATGGGTTCTGAGGATGCTAGGCCAACAAGGGGGGAAAAGAAAACACATAATTTTAGGTCAAGCTAAGTTTATTGATGTAGGGGCATCTGCATTTGATGTTTAGCTTGAGCATCTAGGAGTAATTTTAATTGTTTCCTGGGTGGGCCGACAGAAACCTGGACTCCTAAGTGCCCCATAAGAAATGTAGTTGAGATGCTAAAAATTACACGGTATAATTTAAAGGAAATAAATTCAAAGTCCAGGAAAGATTTATCATGAGTGCTTACCCATCTCCTAACTATATCTCCCAAAACCAAAAAACCAAACTCACTGCCGCATCAAGTCAATTCCAACTCATAGGACCCCTCCTTGGGTTTCCAAGGTGGTTATCGCTACAGAAATAGATTGCCCAGACTTCCTTCCGAGGAGTGGCTGGTAGGTTTGAACTGCCAGCCTTCTGGTTAGCAGTTAAATGCCTTAGGCACTATGCCACCAGAGCTCCTATGTCTCCTAAGAGGACCCAAAACAAGCACAGTACCTTCATCAAGGAATAGCAAATACATTAGTGAGGGGAATTCCAACATCTTTATTAAAAGCAATTGTGGCTGTTCTGTCAGCCAAGCATGCTGGTGGAAAGAAGCTGTAGTTGGAAATGAGATACATAATTTCCACTAGACTGGGAATATTACAAGGTAACACACGCCTGGGAAGAGCACTAAATTCCAGAGGCACAGTGAACTTGGCTAATATAATAGACAGCTGCCCAGCCAGATTATCAGAACAGTCTGACCCATAGGAATCTTTGGTATGGCAATTCGTGGGATCCCAAGAGAAAAACAGATGGACACACCAATAAGATCCATATTTTGATTTGACAGGCCTGGTGAATAGAGGCTTCACTTACACCACCACGATTAAGTGTTGAAGACTTTGTTCATTTCCCACCCAACAACCATTCACCAACCTTCCCTTCCTCCTTTATAACAGAAGTCCAATTGAGGCTTCTGGAATAGGATTCCTTGCTCCTCTAAGAAAGGGAGGTCCCTCGTCTGTTGGACATAATCTGTGTATGATTCCTGCAGCCAGGGTGGCAGCCAACTTGCAACCATGAAGAGTAGTAAACTGACATACTGAGAAGTGGGGAGCAGAGGAATGTAAACAGTCCAGTGTCCTTAGTGATATTTTTGAACTGTTCAATTAACCAAATTGGTACTGCTTGCCTTCAAGAAGTTGAATAAAGATTCAGGCCTAATGGCCAACAAATACATGAAGAAATATTCATGATCATTAGCCAGTCGAGAGATGCAAATTAAAACAACGAGATACCATCTTGCCCCAGCACTAGTAGCAAAGTTCAGTAAGACAGAAAATAACAAATGCTGGCAAGGATGTGGAGAGATTGGGACTCTCATACACTGCTGGTGGAACTGTAAAATGATACAACCACTTTGGAAAGCAGTATGGCAATTACTTAAAAAGTTGGAATTAGAACTATTATTTGATCTAGCAATCCCATTACTAGGTATATAACCTGAAGAATGAGAGCCGGGATAAGAACAGATATACAAACACTCATGTTCATCACAGAAGGAACTCCGGTAGCACAGTGCCTAAGGCATCTGACTGCTAACCAGAAGGTTGGTGGTTCAAACCCATCAGACACTTAGTGGAAGGAAGACTGGACAATCTACTTCTGTAAAGATTTACCACCTCAGAAACCCAATAGGGGTCACTATGAGTCAGAATCAACTCAACGCCAGTGGGTTTAGTTTTTTGTTTTGTTTTGCTTTGTTTGTTGGCTCATCGCTGCACTATTTACAAAAAGTGGAAAAAGTGCAAAAGTGCACTTGCATCTTTCAAATATTTGAGGATGATCCAAATCTCTGTGATTTTCCTGTGAAGCCAACATTGCTTTTTATTTACTGTTCTGATGTAGAGAGGTAACTTCGTGTTTTTCTACCTGGTTGTTCCTACCAAATAGCCTTTATTCCACAAAAGTGGAAAAGTGCAAAAAGATGGAAACAACCTAGATGCCCACCAACAGAAGAATGGACAACCAAACTATAGTACATACACACAATGGAATACTATGCAACACTAAAGAATAATGTAGAATCTACAAAACACCACATAATGTGGATGAACTTGGAGGACATTATGCTGAGTAAAATATAAGTCAATCACAGAAGGACAGATATCGTATTTGTTCATTATTGTAAAAAGTCAAGGAAAGGGTTATATATGGAAGGAAAAATTCTTTGTTGGTTATGGGTGGAGAGGGGGAACACTGCAAAAATAAAAAAGACTCAGGCCTAAATGTCCTAATGATGCATGGCCTATCAGTCAATCCTCATACCTGAGTGGTGCACAGATTCAGTTCTCCATGTATAAAGGAGAAGTTGACTACCCTTAAGTAAGAATCCTGTGATTAGAAGGCCACTGTACCCTGAATCTTTCTCCTAGAAGTCCCAAAGAGCCATGTAGCCATTTACCAGAGTATCTTTGTACTGGAAAAAAGGAAATACCAAGAGTCCTTTTGAAGATCAGTAGATATTAACTAAAAGACTCAAAACCTGAAGACTCAGAACATTATTATGTATCTGAGTGAGTACTAATGCAAGACAGACAACAGATGGAGTTTAACTAAGTCTACCTCATGGTAGGCCCAGTGGGATCTCAAGCCCCATTCCTTGGTTATTTTCCCAGTTCCTGAGCATATAGTTAGAGTAGAAATATTTAGCAATTGGCAACATCCTCACATAGGATCTCTGACCAGGTAGTAAGGGAATAAATGCTATTTGGTAGGAACAACCAGGTAGAAAAACATGAAGTTACCTCTCTATATCAAAACGGTAAATAAAAAGCAAGGCTGGCTTCACAGGAAAATCACAGAGATTTGTATCATCCTCAAATAGTTGAAAGATGCAAGGATAGTGATTTCTATTTTATTACCATTAATTGGCCAGTTCAGAAGACAGTCGGGCCTTGGCAAATGGCCATGGGTTATTATAAATATAATCAAGTAGTGACTCCAATTCTGATTGTAGATACAGTATTTTTATTGGAACAAATCACCATGGTCTTGGCACCTGGAATGCATCTGTCTAGCAAATACTTTTTTTCATTTTTCCTAAGCAAAGCACACCTGAAGCAGTAGGCTTTCACCTGGTAGGGACAAGAGAACCCTATCACTCTCTATCAGACCTGTATCATGAATTAGTCTTCTATGACCTTAACCATCTCATCTTTCCACCAAGCATTATGCTGATTCACAAGCATATTACATTATGATAGGATGTAGAGAACAGAAAGTAGTGCTTTACTAGATACCTTACACAACTACCAGTGATGGGAGAAAAATACCATGGAAATACAATGACTGAAGTTCTGGTGGCATAGTGCCTAAGGCATTTGACTGGTAACAAGAAGGCTGGTGGTTCAAACCCACCAGCCACTCCTCAGAAGGAAAGTTGGGCAATCTACTTCCATAGAGATACCACCTTAGAAACCCAAGGAGGTGTCACTATGAATTGAATTGACTCAATGGCAGTGAGTTTGGGTTTCTTTTTATACCTCAGTAGGTGGGATCAGTGGTATGGAGAATATCAAGTCGTCTCCTCCAAAAGAAAAGACCATTGAACCTCTTATAACAAAGAAAAGTGGCATAACATTTTGAAGGGCTCTTTGGATTTTAGAGGTAACATATGCCACATTTTGGTTACTGCTTCAATCTGTTTTCCAAGAGATCAGGAAGATAGTGAGATTTGAATGGAGTGAAGAGTAAAAGAAAGTTCTCTGACTGATTCAGATTGCAGTGTCAGCATGTTTTCACTTGATCCTTATGATCCATAAGGTCTAGTGGTACTTGAAGTGGTTTTGGCACATCAGGATATTGTATGGAGTTTGAAGCAAGGTTGAATGGAGTAAGCCCCTGAGGTTTTAGAGAAAATCAGGCCCTCTTCAGCAACTCACTACTCTCCTTTTGAGAAACACTTCTTACCTTGCTACTAGACCCTGATGGAGACTGATTGCATAATCATTAGATACCAGGTTATCATGCAACATGAGCTACCTACCATGAACTGGGTAATCTCTGATCCAACTAACTATAAAATCAGGGAAACTCAGCAACACAGTTATTTATGGGCGTGATTATCAACAGGACCAGAAAGTCCTAATGGTACAAGTGAATATAATGAGTTTACATTCCCAGCCTACTCCTAACGTATGCCTACTCCTCATCATCTCACTCCCATGGCTAAGGTGCTGTTTACAGAATGAAGTATAGTCTTTGAACCAAACATTTCTTACATAGCCAGAAATCACGAGTCCAGAAACTTAGAGATGGAAGTGGGGATAGCACTTCTTATTACTACACTAAATCGTATGTTAGCAATACCCCTGAGCATTGCAGACTTAGAAATCATGGCATCTGAAGAATTCTTCTGCCAGGAAACACCACAATTAGCTAATTAAACTTATCATATTATTAGATATGACTCAATCTAACCATTTGTGGCAGGAAAAATACTGGGTTAGTATGTTGCCTGGAGCAATTTCTGAAGATCATCGAGGGGGAATAGGATTGGTGCAACACATTGGGGCCAAAAGGGGGTATAGATTGAATACTAGGGTGGCTTATGGTATTTCCATTTCCAGTGGGAAACCATTAAAACCCTATACAGATAAAACTAAGAGACCAGATCCCCCCAGAAAAGCTGATTTGGATCACACACCAATTAAAGAACCTGCCCTGGCTGAGAACTAAATTAAAACAAAAAGAACATGCGTGAATGCATGGAGGAGGAAATCTTAAATACCAGCTATTCCTTTTGATTGATTGTGAAAACAAGAACAGGAGTACCTATGTGAATTCTTTTCCATGTTGTACTACGTGTATCTTTATATATTTTAATGAATGTTACTCTCCATTCTTCTTCCTTTGCCCTACTTTTTATATAGGATATATCATAGAGGTTAAGTTCACAATTTATTCTATAAACTACAGAATATTAGCATAAACTCAGGCCAGAACTAGAGGACAAAAAGATAAAAACCACAGATCCCAAACTAGAAGCTAGATGCAGTATCTGATGAGAATGTGGAGAGGGAATAAATTAGTTTTGGCTGTGAGCAAAAGATGGATAAATTATATTAGCAAGAACTTTCTCTTTTAAAAGTTATGAATATGAAAAGAAGAGTATACACAGATGGTAATCTGAAAAAGGAGTGGACTGTGGAAGACATTTTTCATTCTTTTTTAGCCCAGTTCCTACATTTGAAGAAATCCACCATCTTATGAGTTTGCCTCCCCTTATAACTGTTTGAAATGGTATATACTTACTTTCTCAGACTCATAGCTAGGATGAAGACACATGATCTAGAGCTGACCAATCAAAAGTACCCACCCTGGAGTTTGAATCAGGAACTAGTGATGCAAAGAAGCAAATGTAGTAAGGAATTTTCTCTTTCTGGCATCACTGCAATTCTAGAACAGTTGAATCCCTGGTACTGCCATGAGAGGGATGCCAGCGGTAGCAAATTTGGGAACGTGTCTTTGGCTAAGTAGCTCTGATCATGGTATTTCAGCCTTCCTGATGATTTAAAATCCTTTAAATAATTATACAGCTAAAATTAGCAAAAGCTAATTTTATTTTGCTTGATATCAAGAGCTATGATTGGTACACAAGGTCACAGAGTGAGTGGGTGACTTATATTCATAAATCAGTTATCAATTGCTATGTAACAAATCACCCCAAAATTAGTAACTTAAAACAATAACAATCTATTATTTCCCATAATTCCATGTGTTTTGGTTGCATGGTTCTTCTGCTAGTCTTAGAGCTCACTACGCTACATTTAATGATGAGTTTGTTGGGGCTCAGCTGGGATAGTTGGATGGCTGGACCTCTCTATACATGTGTTCTTCCATCATTACAGGGATTAGAACACATTTCTTCACAGGGTGGTGGTCTCAAGGTTCCAAGAAAATGAGAGATGAAATTGAAGGATCTCGTGAGACCAAAGATTAGAAGTCAGACATGAGTTCTTCCACATTCTATTGGTCAAACCAAATCCCAGGGCCAGCCCACATTCAAGGGGAGGAGGAATAGGCACTCTCTGTCTATAGGAAGAGATGAGGTCACATTGCAAATGAGCACTCATACGGAGATGGGAGAAGTTTTTGGATCATCTTTGCAACCAATTTGATATTTGATGGGTCACATAACTGAAATGTGCAGAACCCAGCACAACAGCATCCAGGTGCTCAAATGTCGTCAAACTATGTTTCTCTTCTCATCTCTACATTTGTATGGAAAGATTGTAATCAAATGCTCTGGATTACAGGGCTCTTACAAACAATAACCATGAGACGGCTCTACCACAACTACATAGAATGAATTCCCCAATGAAAAGAGGGATTTTGCTAACTAGAAAAAAGAGAATGGGGTGCTGGAGAGAGAGTGACAGACAAAAGCATCAAATTCAGATGTCATTTCTCCTAGATTCTTTCCACTCCAGTAATGGCCGGCAATTGCTTAAAATTTTCAGATGGAAAGAAATGAAGGTGAGTGGAGTAGAACCCTAATACCCTGGAAACTCTGCCCAAATGCCTGGAATTAGGAAGATTTGCCCCTATCTACTTAGGGGAGTATCCCATCCTAAGGGAACCTGGAAAGCAAGACCTTGGAAAGTTGAGTTGGAACCATGATATGTTTACCTCTGCAAGTAATTTCATACCCTTTGCACAGTCTGGATTTTTCTTCTATATACACTGAGCAATTGACAGGAAGACACTATCACCTATAATATTTGCATAATACAGACTTAACCACTTTAAACACTGAGATTTGAATTTTGGCCCTTCCCCATTGATGCTTCTCCTCTCTCAGCTCATTCTTCTAAAACAGGCAAATGTGTGTTTTGTGGTAGTTAAGGGTATGTATCAATTTGGCTGGGCCTGGTTTTGAGTGGCTGGGCAGCTAGATGTAGTTATTCCCCATGAAGAGACTGATAATCAACTTCATGGTAGAATCTGTTGTGAGTGGCTGAGTAGCTAGTTGCCTTAGGAATATGTTCTGCTTCCAGAATATAAGAAGAAGCTTTGAGAGAGGTCTCTGAGCTTTTTGGCATATCCAGATCCTGCATTTGGTCGAGTCTTCATCTCAGTGGCCTGCCACGTTGTCTGCCAATCTTAGATTGTTTCTGGACTTGAACTAGTGTGGCCTGCCATGTCACTTGATAATCTTGGGACTGTGCCATTTTACTTGTTGACCTTGGATTTGTCAGCCTCAGCAGTCAGCAGCTGTCTGATTTAAGAGAAGCCTCCAGCTTCAGTGGGGCAGGAGCAAGAGGCAGAGCTGAAGCCTAGCTGAGGTGCTTTCACCCAACTCCTAGAAATGGCACATTGAACTCAGACTTCTAGCCTCCTAAACTGTAAAAGAATAAACTCCTGTTTGTTAAAGTCATCCACTTGTGGTATTTTCTATTAGAGCAACACTAGATAACCAAAACTTGTGTAATTCTATCTCTCCACTTAATTGGTTTGGTGACCTTACAGAAGTCACTCAATCTCACTAAGTGTCAGTGTATTAATCTGTAAACTAAAATTGACACTCTCTACCCTATAAGGGAATTGTGAGGATTGCATGAGACAATGAGCACATATTGCCTACCTCAGAGCAGGTCTTTGGCAAATATTAGTTCCCTTTCCCTGTTACCAGGGAAAAGTCTTCTAAACCTTCCATCCTGCCTACTTCAAATGTGCATTGAAATGCTCTTTACCAATCCTCCATATTTCTTCTGTCTTTTGTAATTGTGGTAGTTCAGTTTGTGTGTCAACTTGGCTGGGCCTAGTTGAGTGGTTGGGCAGCTGGATGTAGTATTCCCCATGATGACATTGGTAATCAACTCCATGGTGGAATCTACTGGGAGCAGCTGAGTAGCTGCTTTAGGGAATATGGTCTGCTTCCTGTATATAAGCAGAAACCTTGGGGAATGGTCTCTAGCTTATAGCATGTTTGGACCCTGTATGGAGCCATGCCATTGTTCAGCAGCCTGCCATGCTCTGCCTCCCTTGGGACTTACAATGGACTTGAAGTAATGGCCTACTGTGTGGGTTGGTAACATCAGGACTGTCTTTTTACTTGTCAACCTTGGGTTTGTCAGCCTCAGCAGCCAGCGGCTGAGTGATGAAAAGCCTCCAACTCCAGTGGGAGCTCTGGTAGCATAGTGGCTAAGACACTTGCCTGCTAACCAGACGGCTGGCAGTTCAAACCCACCAGCCACTCCTCGGAAGGAAGGTTGGGCAATCCTACTTCCGTAGTGATACTGCCTCGGAAACCCAAGGAGGGGTCGCTATGAGTTAGGTTTGACTTGACGGCACATAACAACAACAACCAGTGGGCCAGGAACAGGAGGCAGAGGTGCAACTGAAGGTTGAGGGGCCTTCGCCCAGCCCCTAGAGCCCAGCACTTTGAACTTGGACTTAAAGCCTCCAAATTGTAAGAATAAACTCCTATTTGTTAAGGCCATCCCATTTGTGGTATATTCCTATCAGAGCAGCACTAGGTAACCAGAACAGGATTATTTCCATGTCTCTTAACATATTCTATCTACTCCAGTGACACCTGTGCCCTATACCTTGATCACACTCAGGTTATCAACTTATGCTCTTTCCTCTAATATTCAGTGTCCTTCCTTTGTTCTCTCTGTGTGGTTTCTGCATTGATTCTTTCCCTCTTGGAACTGCTCAACAGCTCCCCACACAATACAGACTGGAAAGTGGAAGGGAAAAGAGTGAATGAGGTCCTCAGGCCTCCATGGAGGCATTGCCCTGGGTACAAGAAGAGCCTTCGGACTCTTGGATGCAGCTACAGCCTGTACAACAAGCATTCCCCATACTTCTCAGAGTTCAGCTGCCTCAAATGCTTCACAGGAACTCTGGCCAGTGACAGGATATATTCTGTGTGCTTCTTCTCAACAAGTCTTTATTCCATGCCTCCAGATGCTTCCTTTGATCTGGGGTGACCCTTCTAGTATTTGGGTAATCTTGGCCTCCATTAAATTCTTTTCCTTATCTCTCTGGATCCATGTTAATTAAACACAAAGCTGTCACCACTATGTTGTCAACACAGTCTCCTTCACAGGCATTGTGACCCCAGAGCCCTTTCCACATGCCAAAATACCTTCACACAAGATTTGTTCTGCTCCACTTAGATAATTTTATCTGTATGTTGGCCAGGACTCAGACATAAAACAACTCCATCCCTGCCCATCCAAGGCAGAGATGATTCCTCCTATGTCCTTCAATCGTCACTTTATCAGGGAGCACTGACAAAATAATGATTATACACACAGAAATGTGCAAAAAGTTCATTCATTCTTTCATTTAACAAATGCTTTTTGAATACTTTCCATGTGCCAGACACCTTTGTGAGCACTGGGAATACAACAGGGAACAAAAGAGATGAAGTCTCTTCTCTCATAAAAATTACTTTCTTGTGTGGTCTTAGATAAGAACAGTGGTTCAACTTTGACCATGCATTACAAATACCTAAGGAGTTTTAAAAATCCCAGTACCTAACCAGCATTAAATAAAATAAGAATTGAATCAAAATTGCTAAGGGTAGACCCAAGCAACAATATTTTTTTAAAGATTTCAAGATGATTCCTATGTGAAGCTGGAAATATTTCCTCTGATGTCTCATAAGGGTTTTAAAAATCAGGGACAAAGTTTATCTAGAGTAACTCTCATCTTAAGCTGCATTAATAGAGGCAAAAGGTCTACCAGAAGGAAGGGCTCTGTCCAGCTCTGCATTGTTCTGACCAAGCTACACCTCAGTGGTGTGTTTAGAGGAAGAAAGACAAGCCAAAGAGAGGCTTTTTGAGAGCATCTGAATCTCTGTCATAGGAAGAACAGAGAAGGTGTCACCTGGGAAAAGGAAGATGCTGGATGAAGGATTTCTCTAAATACTAAAGAGGTTGTCCTATGGTTGAGGGCCAAGGTCTGTTCCACCAGTGGGCAGGAAGCTACAGGAAGGCAAATTTCATTTCATTGTAAGCAATAACTCTCAATCACAATTAGTCAGAGATGAAATGAGCTGCTCTCTGGGACAGCAAGGTCCCCATCATTGGAGGCTGTTCAAATCTACCTGAACAGCTATGATATGAAGATGGTGTCGAGGAAAATCGAGCATTGAATTAGGGACTAACACATCTGCTAGTGGAGACTGGCCTGTACTTTATGCACTTTGATGGGGAGAGAGGGGTAGATGAATGGCCAGCAACAGTGGTCAAGTCCCCTCGACCTCACAGTTGGACCATAGTATGAAAATGTATCTAGGCATATTTTCTCCCTGACATTTCTCTTTATCCTCCAGATGTCTGAGAGTTTCTCCACTGGTAGCCAGGATATTTAAATATCCTTTAGGCTCCCTTTCAACACTGTAATGTTCAGATTCTACAACAGTAGGTGCCAAAGTAGTCATTCAGGCATGGATCTTAAAACTGGTTTTATATGACAACTAAGAGCATGGGCCCTGGAGCCAGACTGTTGTGTTGTTGATGTTATGTTATGGGAAGGAGGACTTATGAAAAAATTACCCACTGTAAACCTTAGGAATAGCAGAAGCCAGACTATCTGAGTTTAAATCATGACTCCACTTCTAACTACTACTGTGACTTATACAAGTTACTTAAACTCCCTGTATCTTAGTTTCCTCATGTGTAAAATGAGGAAGATACTAGTACCCATGTAGGGTCATTGTAGGGATTAAATTACTTAATATGTATGAGGAGTTAGAATAATACCTGACGTAGAGTACACACTCAATAAATGTAAACTATTATCATAGTTCCAATCCAGAAAGGGTTGGGGGCAGAGGGAGAAAAATCATTGACTTTTGTTCCTACAGTAAAGAGGAACCCAGTTTGGCCCTCAAGTGAGCTTGTCACCAATGCCTAATAGATATCCTATCTACCAAGTACCCAGAATCTACCAGAGAAGATGAAACAAGGTATACTCTGGCCTTGAAAATTTCTATTCATCATGAGCTGCCCTGGAGTAAGCACACACTCACATGCTCATACACACACACACACACACATACATACATACATGTACATAAAATCTACCATCCAAAAAAGTCTCAAAGCTCCTATCTCTTTCCCTTTGATCATTCCCCCTCACCCTCTACCAAAAAGAAAAAGGAAGGAAAAAGAAAAATATCCCACTCTCTAAAGAGGAGATAAGTCATTGTCCCTAGAATCATGAAGTTGGCATTTCAAGTTCTGAAGACGAATTTCCTAAAAGGAAAGGAAAAAACAGATAGGCTTAGAGCCTCTGTCATCTGGAAAGTCTATTGACTAGAGGCAAGAAAAGGGGCAGGGAGTGGAGAGGTCTCTCTTGAACAGGCCAAATAATCCCTGGATGTCCAGAAGCTTGGACCACTGCTGCCTGCCACCTTGTTCACACAAAATTGCCCAAAGAACAAGTCCCTAATCTGTCAAATGTTCTAATCCCAGAAGTTCCATTTCTCTTTCTCTCTTCTGTAGTTCAGACATGATGAAAGGCCTTCCACAAGATCTTCCACCTTGTGCTCAGAACCAGTGGGACCTGGGACAAGTAACTCCTAAAATCAGTGATAAAGCTTTAAGGATCACTTAGAATCAGCAGGGGTCTTCCTCTCCTCAGCAAAGCCTAGGTCTGACACTTGTATGCAGAAGCTCCCCATCCAAGGGAAATGCTTCATAGAAGGGACCATGAAGAGTTTCTCCTTACCCCTAGAGCTGACTTGAAACCAACTCTAACCCTTAGAAAGGGTGACAGCAAGAGGGAAAGCTCCGAGGCCCCAGCATGTAGAAGTGTGAGAAGCTTGACTGGGCTTCAAGAGGCCTTGGTTCCAGTTTCAATTTCGATACCAATTAGCTAATTGACCTCATCCATGTTGACTTTGGGAAAACCTTGTCAGGGTGCAACTTTCTCTGCTGTAAAAGACATCTGGGATGCCTTCTAGGTTTGATGATCTGTGATTCAAAGAGGCAGAGTAACTGCCCGTCAAACTGATCAAAGCATCTGGTGGAGTGAGAGAGGGATGGAAGAGGCCCTGCCCAAGCTTCTTTTCATTCTCCAGGACAGGGGGCATGGAGCCATTTGTCCGGAAAGAGGGCAAAGAGGGATGAGTAGTTAATGATTTCTCTGTCCCTTTCATTCATCTGCAAAGATATGGGCAGAGCATTGTCCTCAGCCCCTGGGAATTCTGGCCTGGACTTGGAAAAGGGAGTGACTCTTTGAACAACCCCACTGGCCCCAAGCTGAATCTTGATTCCTATTTGAAGCCTGTCAGAACTACAGCTCAAATTGCAAGCTGCACTGGTCTCAGGGGGCTTACAGCTTCTCCTGGCTGCCTGAGGAAATTATTCACTTGGATAAACCCAAATTAGACTTAGGAAAGTAGCACATTTCTCTTTATCCTCCAGATGTCTGAGAGTTTCTCCACTGCCCTGCACTTTCACACATACCTTCCTTCCTCCCCACTCCTCAAGTCACAGCCCTGAAAAATGCTCGGGCCTCTGCCCTCTACAGAGTTTGTTAGAGACATTGGAAGATACATTGAGGTAGTGGCCATGCTAGGACTGGTTGTGGGAGATCCACTCATGAGGATGGCTGGCTAGAAAAAGAGGAAACCCACTGACCATTCAAATAAATGCCAGACTGCTCCCAGCTCTAAAGACTCAGTGGAGACATTTGGAAACGTTTCCTGACTCCCAAACTCTATGCTGCCTCTTACTCTTAGTGAAGTGCCTTCCTTCTTATTTGTACTCTAAAAGGAGGAAAAAGGGAGAGAGAATGAACTAATTGTAGGATTTACAGGGATCTCTCATTGGCCGTATCTACTCACCCTATCCCTTGCCTATGCCTGATTGGCTCAAGGGTAGGGACACCTGACCCAATCTGAGCCAATCTTCCTCCTGGGAAGTTGAAGATTTGCACACAGTCATACATAGGCCAGGCAGTTGGACTAGTCACTGTCCTGGTGACAAGATCCAGGAGAACCTCCTAGTTAGGACCCCAGAGCTGCCCTGGTTGTTAGCTTTCCCTTCAATTCTCAGAATAATCAGGATGTCCTTCATCTTGAGTTGGCTGGAGTCAGTTTAATTGTTTGCCTCTGTACTTACACAGTCTAATGCAATTGTCTTTTTGTCCTTGTCCAACTCTCTACCTAGACCAAAAGCTCGGGGGGGGCGGGGGGGGACATGTAGGTCCCAAGGCTAAAACACTCTCACCTCCACTTCCTTACTCCCTCTTCACCCAGCCAACTCCCACTCTTCCCTCAGGTGCAAGGTAAGACATAAACACCTCTGATAAACCTTCCCTGAACACCACTCCTGCACCTCTTGTCTGGGTTAAGTGTTCGTGGAATATGTTCCCATAGCACCAGGTACTTCCCCTATGGTAATGTGTTTAATTATCTATCTCCCAAGGGCAGACACAGTAGCTCCTTGAGGCAGGAGCTGTAGCCTGTTCACTATTCTATCTCCAGCATAAAGGCAATGCCTAGAACATAGTAAGCACTCAGGAAATAACATTAGATGAAACTGACATGAATGGAAACATAGACTCTCTTCTCCTCTCTTCCTCTCTCCTCTTTCTCATATAAAATAATAGAAAATAATTACCTGGCCCAATTTATTATTCATATCAGAATACAATCAGTCAGTCAACAAATTAGTACTAATCTATGTGCCAAAAACTATATTAGACACTATGCAACTGGGATAAAGAGACAAAGAAACGTGAGAGAAGATGGAGAGCGAGCAAGAGATAATTTCTTATGAGAAACACAATCTATAATAAAGAATTCTAAGTTTAATGTTGACTGGTCTGAAGCCTCCATTTTCTGTATCTTAAAATTAGATACAGAATGTAAGAATTACCATCAATGATTTATTGGGTTTACAACAGGCTCCTGAATCAGTGGGCAGAAACTTCTAGAATAGTGCTAGATCCAAACTAGATTTAAAAAAAAAAAAAAAAACCTTTGGGCAAAATGTCACATCCACACAGTCGTAATGCTTAGGGCCCCTACTGACTTCACTGCTGTCTCCCATCTGGCTCAGAAGAGCCACTGCACAAGATTAGGAGCCAAGAGGTTCGAGGACAAGTGAACAGGAGAAGGGTCTCTGAGCCTCTTTCACCAAAGGGCTTTGTTGCTACATCCTTGCTACTCTGGCAGGTTGAGAGGAGAGAGAGACCTCTCCCCCTATCCACAGGCTAGCAATTACAGAAACCTAACGGTCTCCTGCAAGAGGCATTGTCTCCCGGTATCATTTCAGCATAAAATAAATTGCACTGCCCATCAGCCTGCCAGAGGCCAGCACTCACTGGCAGCTCCCGCCGGTCCCACAAAGAGCCTACTCAGATGTGAAGACAGCCAGCCAGCACTCAGAGTGACCCTTTGGGCCCAGGGAGCATGATTCTGTCATGCAGGCACCCAGTGAATGCCTGAAAGGGCACAGCTGCAGCCTGGCACCAGCAACAGCTCTGTCAAGCTGGTCTCCTATTTGTCAAGTCACAGCAGAGAGCAGGATAAAGAATTCAGAGAGATACAGGGTAACCATGCTGTAAATATGGAGTGTGTTATTCTCTCTCTCTCTCTCTCTCTCTCTCTCTCTCTCTCTGTGTGTGTGTGTGTGTGTGTGTGTGTGTGTGTGTGTGAACATCTGCCACTGCCAGTTCCAGTCCATCACCTCCTGCCTGGATTGTTTCAATAACCTTTTAGTAGGTCTCCTGAGTCCAGGTTGTCCCACCCTTAGTCATCCTCTCCTATGCCACAAGACTTGTGTTTCAAAATCATTTAAAAACAAAAACTCACTGCAATTGAGTCGGACCCAACTTATAGTGATCCCTCCTTGGGTTTCTGAGGTGGTATCACTACTGAAGTAGATTGCCCAACCTTTCTTCCAAGGAGTGGCTGGTGGGTTTGACTCACCAGCCTTCTGGTTAGCAGCCAAGTGCCTTAGGCACTATGCCACCAGAGCTCCCAATCATAGGTCTTAAAAAAAAAAAAAAAATCATAAATCTAATCACAGAAAATAAAGTCTGATTCTCCTCAGTCCCCTACCACTTTGTCAAACTCATGACTTTTCTTCTGGCAACCTGCGCTCCAGCCAAACTGGGCATGTCTCCACCATTACATGTATTCCCTCACTTCAAATGTTTAAATTCTACTAGAACTTTAAGGCCCAGATCAAATGTCCTCTCCTTTATGACCCTCTTCACCCTCACTCTGCACCCTTTTAGAATTTGGAAGATAATAAATAAACGGTCAGCATTTATTGATTGCCTACTATGTGACTTATGATTTATGTGCACAATCTCATTTATTCATTGTATCAATACCATTTTTATCCCCATTTTACAGATAAGAAAGCTGAGGTTTAAGTGATTTGCCCAAGGTCATAGAATTCCTAAATTGCAGAGGCAGGACTTGAACCTAAAGCTAGCCACTCCAAAATCCATGCCCTTCATTACTGTGCAACACTCTCTCCTCAGCTCCAAGGGACTAGAAAGTACTTTGTCTCTCCTGTAATTTCCATCACCATCCCCAAAAACCCTATAATCTAAGTAGTGATAGATTTACCCTGATGCCAATAAAGCCTCAAGCATCAAGGTTCCTCACTTCTCAGAGACATTTTAAGGCAAAGTATTCACATGATCTTATGTTTTCGTGGAACTCTCTAAAGTAATATATGCTAGCCCAAATTAGCGGAAACTGTTCTCTCTTTCCCTCCCAACCTCCCTCCATCACGCTTCTTCTCACATCAGTGGTGCTGCAATGGCCACTGGTGTCTGGGGATCCAGCTAAGGGGAAGTTGAATCGGGAATGCTTTTAGCCGGGATATATTTATGTGGTTCGCAGTCACTGTTGTGTATATATGAGCCATTGCTAGCTGTCCTGATGTAGAAGGACTCTGCCAGTACACTTTGCACCACTAGGCCAACTTATCTGGCATTATAGCATGAAGGTGCAGGACCAGAGGTCAAATCAGGACCTTCTATGTCTATGGTCCTTCATCCTAGAATTATGTGCCTAGAAGACAGAAAGCAAAGTTCAAAAATGTACCCAACTGTGCTCTATGGGATTGTCAATAGCTGATTTTTCAGAGGTAGATCGCCAGGCCTCTCTTCTTAATGGACTTGAACCACCAACCTTTCAGTTAGCAACCCAACATGTTAACCATCTGTACCACACAGGGACTTCATCTGGCCCACAGGAAGAATCTAATGGTGATGTTATTTTCTTATGTATTATTTAAAGGAAATGCTGATTCCATCTCAGTATTTCTTTGTTTATATATATATATATATATATATATATATATATATATATATATATAATTTTTTTAATTGTGATTTGAGTGAAAGTTTACAGTGCAAAATCATTTTCCACACAACAGTTCATACTCATCTTATTTCATGACATTGACTGCAATCCCCATGATGTAACAGCTCTCTTCCTAATCCCTCCCTCTGGTTACCCTTTCCTTGGGTTCTTCTTTCCTACACACTCCAGCCCTGTGAGCTATCTCCTTGTGCAAATACTGCCCTTCTGGTCTCCCCTGGTTGATTGTTCTAAGGAGTATTCCTACCTGGTATAAATGTTTACCTTATACACCTGTCTCTTGTTTGGCTGGAAGCCATAAGAGTAAGTTCAATTCCAAGCCCAAAGGGTCACCAGGGGCTATAATCTTAGGGGTTTTACCAATCTCTATCAGACCAGTAAGCCTGGTCTTTTTTATGATTTTGACTTTTGTTCCACATTTTTCTCCCACTTTTCCAGGATCTCATATTTTCATCCCTTTCCAAATGGTTGACAGTGGTAGCCAGGAACCATGTTTATAATATATCCTGATCCAGAAAGAATTTAAGATAACTTCCTCCCCAGGAAAATAAATTTAAAAAAGAAAAGTACCAAGCCAGAAGCTAATCTGTCAATGACTCTTCAAATCATTGGCTGTGCAGAACTGTACATGGGGAATTCCATTCTCTTCCATGTCTAGTCAAAACAGAAGTCCTCTCTGATCAGGAATATAAGTGATAAAGCAGCATGTGCAGTTAGTTATAAACATACAACAGATATATTTTTTTTTTCTTTCTTGATAGGAGCCACACAAAAGAGAATATATCAGAATTGCTGAGTTGTAGGGCACCAACCTACAGCATTATTACAAAAACAAGGATGTTTGTGTGTGGAGTTCCATGTTTTGTGAATCCCAACTATCAATAATAAAAAACAAATTTTAATCAACTGTCCTAGAAGAAAGACTGAGTTATGTTTCTATTCTCTTTAGACAGTGGTATTACAAAATTATTATCATACGAAGAAGCATACAGTCCAAAAATACAGGAAGAAACTCTTATAGAGGTATGCCAGGCAGCTAATTAATTTATTTGATTACATTATTTTTCTGGATTTTGTGATGTCTGTGACATTGTCAGTTTTAAAAAATGTGTGGCTTATTATAGGAACTCTAGTGGCATAGCCACTCCTCGGAAGGAAGGTTGGGCAATCCTACTTCCGTAGTGATACTGCCTCGGAAACCCAAGGAGGGGTGGTTATGAGTCGGGGCCAACTCGACGGCACATAACAACAACAACAACAGTGGCATAGTGCCTGAGCATCTGACTGCTAACCAGAAGGCTGGCTGTTCAAACCCGCCAGCCACTTCTCGGAAGTTGGGCAATCTACTTCCGTAGTGATTGATACCTCCTCGGAAACCCAAGAAGGGGTAGCTATGAATCAGGATCCGACTCGAGGGCAGTGAGTTTGGTTTATTATTATTATTATTATTATTATTATTATTATTATTCAATTGTATGATGTAATCTGGCATTACAATTTAGTTTTCTTTTTCTTAAATAAAATCCTCCAAATTAAGAAGCTTCAGGTCCAAAACAAAGCTGAATCTGGCCCTGAACCTAAATAAAATGGCATTCTTGCTATGCAAGCACCGCTTCAAGGACCCAGCATCTCCTTCCAATCAGATATGGTCCCCTCTCATGTCGTTCTGAATAAATATTCTGGGACCACAGCTACAGTTTCACATACCTCTCTCATGTTCCCTATCGCTGTTTACTTACATTATGTTTATTTCTGTCCCTGTTTTATGTCTTTCCAGAGACCACCTCAGAGCCTTAAAGGGAGTAGACACAAAAACACCAGGCCTCCTGGAGTAGGAGGGGAAGAGTAAACAAGTGGAAGGGACAAGTTGTTGTTGGCGTTAATTGCCATGGAGTCGGCTCTGCATTTACGGCTACCTTATGTATAACAGAAGGAGCCCTGGTGGTGCAGTGCTTAAGCACTCACCTGCTAACCAAACCCAACAGCTGCTCCTGGGGAGAAAGATGTGGCAGTCTGCTTCTGTAAAGATTTACAGCCTTGCAAACACTATGGGACAGTTCTACCCTGTCCTACAGGGTTGTGATGAGTCAGAATCAACTTAATGGCAATGGGTTTGGTTTTTCGTTTGTTTGGGTGGGTGGGTGGTTATGTCTAACAGAATGAATCGTTGCCTGGGCCTGCACCATCTTCACAGTCATCAGGATGTTCAAGTCCATTGTTGAGACTATTGTGGCAATCCATCACATTGAAGGTGTCCCTCACTTTTGCTGACCCTCTACTTTACCAAACATGGTATCCTTTTCTAGTGATTGGTGTTTCCTGGTGATGCGTCCAAAGTAAGGGACCTGAAGTCTTGCCATCCTCACTTCCAAGGAACATTCCTGTTTTTCTTCTTCTAACACTGATTTGTTTGTTCTTCTCACAGCCCACAGTATATCCAATATTCTTCACCAACACCACAATTTGAATGCATCAATTAATTTGGTTTTTTTGGTTTTATTTTTTCATCATCCAGCTTTTGAGTGCATATAAGGCTATTAAAAAAGACAAGGGCTTGGGTCAGGCACACCTTAGTCTTCAAACTGACATCTTTGCTTTATAAGGAGGTGGCAGGAGGGAGCCCATAATCCTGGTCTGCATTCTGGTGCTGGCAGAATATGCCCTTGATAGTCACCTTTTGCACACTCAAATCTGTGGACAAAAGGTCTCCTTCCCTCTTTCCCTTGTTGTCTCTCTGATTCTCTTTATCTCTCTATCTGTCTCTCTCTCTGGCCTTGATAGAAAAATGGCTAATATGGCAGTCTTTGGGAGCTCTGGTAGCATAGTGGCTAAGTCACTTGACTGCTAACCAGAAGGCTGGCGGTTCAAACCCACCAGCCATTCCTCGGAAGGAAGGTTGGGCAATCCTACTTCTGTAGTGATACTGCCTCGGAAACCCAAGGAGGGGTCACTATGAGTCAGGGCCGACTCGATGGCATACAACAACAACAACATGGCAGTCTTTGGAAAGAATGGGGACATGAAATACAATCACAGCCAAATACTCTCCATCCTAGGCAGAGAATGCAGGGAGAGACACTTGCAGAAAGACAGCTTTTGGGGGAGGGATAAATCTGCCGCTGTCTGAGTATTTCTCCATCAGCATGGCTTTACCAAGGAGCACTCCAATCTACTGGTGTTGAAAAGGAAGCCAGTCTCATCAGTGACAGGTAAGGTGGAAGATCTTCCATAGAGCGAAGCTGAGCAATGAAATCCACTCCAAAGATCACAAGGTGTGGACTCTGCCCAGGAAATGAGCCTTCCAGACAACTAGATGGGAATGAAAAAGAAGAGTATTCAAATCACACAATTACTGTCTGACTAAATTAATTATTGCATTCATCTAAATGGATTAGACATTTAAATTAGCAGGGGCTGGTTGTTTGCCAAAATTGAATTTTTGGCATGTTGGTGTGTAGGCACATGTGTGTTTATTCTGGCGGAGCCCAGGCAGGAGCAAATCTACAATGATTCCTTTCTCTGTGGATGAAAGGATCTGTCAGCCTGGGAGGAACCAGCCTTCTCTCCTGCCAGTCCTGCCCCCCTCAAGCTGGAAGGAAAACTGTGGCATTCTCACCTGGCCTCTGCAAGGGGCTCGGGGAGTTGGAGAAAACATCTGTGGGCTTGGACACAGCTGCAAGAGGGAAAGAGGAAGGCAGGGGGAAGAAGGCCAAGTGTACAATAAAAGAATGAAAGCTTTTCATTGGTTTATACCAGATATGAAAGCTCTAAGGAGATCTGGTGGCACAGTGCCTAGGGCATTTGACTGCTAACCAGAAAGCTGGAGGTTCAAATCCACCAGCTGCTCTGTGAAAGGAAAGGCAATCTACTTCCATAATGATTTTCCACCTTGGAAACCCAATGGGGGTCACTATGAGTTAGAATCATGTTATTGTTGTTGTTAGCTCCCAACTCATGGCAAACCCAGGCAAAATTGAACAAAATGCTGCCTGGTCTTACACCATCCATAATAGGATGTGGATCAGACAATTGTGTTCCAGAGGGTTTTCATTGGCTGATATTTAGATGTCAATCACCAAACCATTTTTCTTAGTCTTAGTCTGGAAGCCTTTGAAACCTGGTCAGTAACATAGCAACACACAAACCTCCACCAACAGATAAGTGATGGCTGCACATGGGGTGCATTGGCCGGGAATCGAACCCAGGTCTCCTGCACGGGAAGGGAGAATTCTACCACTAAACCACCAATGTCCTCATGTGGAAGCAAAATTCCATTGCCATCAGAGTCAATCCTGACTCATAACAACCCTATAGGACAGAGTAGAACTGCCCCACAGGGTTTCTAAGACTGTAATCAGCAGCAGACTGCCACATCTTTCTCTCAGGGAGCAGAGGATGGCTTCAAACGACCAACTTTTTGGTTAGCAGATGAGCTCTTAACCACAGAGCCACCAGGGCTCATGTGGAAGCTGTTGGTAGGTGCAATCTAGTCAGCGCCAACTCATAGTGATCCTATATTCAACAGAATGAAACTCTGCCCAGTCCTATGCCATCCTCACAATCATTGCTGTGTTTGAGCCCATTGTTGCAGCTACTGTTGCAATCCATCTCACTGAGGGTCTTCCCCTTTTTCAGTGACCCTCTACTTTATCAAATATGATATCCTTTTCTAGAGACTGATTCTTCCTGAGAGTATTTCCAAAGCATGTGAGACAAAGACTCTCCATCCTTGCTCCTAAAGATCACCCTGGCTGTACTTCCTCCAAGACAGATCGGTTTGTTTTTCTGGGAGTCCATGGCACGCTCAATATTCTTCACCAACACAATTCAAATGTATCAATTCTTCTTCAGTGTTCTTTATTCATTGTCCAACTTGCACATGCGTATGAGGCAACTGAAAACACCATAGCTGGGGTCAGGTACACTTTTGTTCTCAAAATGACATCTTTGCTTTTTAACATTTTAAAGAGGTCTTTTCTAGCAGATTTGTCCAACACAGCGTGTCATTTGATTTCTTCACTGCTGCTTCGATGGACGTTGATTATGAATCCAAGTAAAATGAAATCCTTGACAACTTCATATTTTCTCTGTCACGATGTTCCTACAGTCTCCCAAATTGGCCTGTAGAATGTGCGCCCACTAGGGGGGCAACAGAGCACCAACCCTTGGGAAGCTGGCTGCCCAGTTACTCCATTAGGGGCTGAGTAGAGCTCTGGTTAAACAGGGTATTTAGTGTCAGAAAGAAAAGCAATCTGAATAGGAGAACAAAGACTCAGACTACACTGGGGTCTGGGAAGCCCAGTACCAAGAGGGAAGGAAGAAGAGTCAAGTGGAGATAGGAAGAGAAGGCTGGAACAAATCAGGGCTAAAAACAGATTAACATCAGTATCAGGGGAGAAAATGTGAGTCAGGGTCCACAAGGCAAGGATCAGCATTCTGGAGCAGACTCCTTAAGTAGTCTGAATAGAATCAAGGGTGGGTCAGCCAGGGCACTGCCCCAGCACCATTTATAAGGAGAATTAACCCTGAAGGTGTAAGAAGCTAGAGAGTTGTTTGCCAGAACTCCCCTCACAGAGAGGACTGTATGGATTAGTGGAGTACTTTGCTAAGCCTCATTGGGAGTGAAATTGGGGGTGTTTGGAGGGTAAGAAGAGGGCTCAGAGATAAAAGAGGCAAAAGCAGGCCCTGATTACAGATGCTTGCTAAGCCATTGTCTTTAACTGCAGAGCTTTATTTCATTAGATGGAATATGCAAATTTGGGGCCAATACTGAATTGCTGGGGACAACAGAAAAGAGGCAAGCCCTGCCACCAAAAAGCCCCGCTCCACCCTTTCCCACAAAACTCTGTCTTGCCCATGAGCCAACCAGAAGAGAGCCCTGGTGCCACCACCTAGTCGGTCCAGCTGAGAGCAAGTGTGTCCATACAGCCCCAGTGCAGGTGGCTCTCTTGCTGCTGTTGTCCCATTTATCTACCTCAAGGCCTGAGTAGTAGAGGTCCTCACGGAATCTGCATCTCTTGTCAAAATACTGAAGGAAACTTTTCCTCAGCCTTCCCCATACTGGGTATGGGAAAAAGCCTCCAGCCTGGAGGCAGAGGGAAAGTAGACTTTGATTCTGTGATCCACTTCTCTGCAGTTTGCAATTGAGTTTGAATAGCAACTCTTCACTCCTCTCCTAAGGTTTGTTTCGCATCTATTATAGAGAGATGGCAATAAAGCCACTCGTGGTTATGTGCTCGGTAGAGCAGAGACAATATGATTGTCTCTGGGCAGGGAGGAGATAATCTCATTTGCTTTGTCTTTTTTATCACAGGAGCAGGTAGGAAAATGTAATTTCATGCAGGTTATACCTTTATGCTGCAACTGGTGATAATGGTTATTTAATACTTCCTGAGTGCCAAAAAGCTGCTTGGCACCAAGCAGTCCAGTAGGCTCTTCCCCCCAGCTTAGATACTACATTCAGCAAACAGGCATGAAATAGTTTCTGAGAAAGACAAACTCCCAAGATCATTTTATCCAAGCCCTGTGTCCCTGGATAGGAGTGTGCATAGAATATTCCAGAAAAGGAGGGGTTTGATCAAGTCATGTATTTCTCCTACTTGTCATTTTGGAACATGGTTTGCACTCAGGGAATTCTGTCTTTAGACTTAGTACCCACCCCTACTCCTCTTCCTTCCAACTCTGCTGCCTCCCTAATCCCTACATACTTATGCGCACACACGTGTGTGTATGCGTGTGCACACACACACACACACCTCTGCTCACTTTCAAGCCATTTCTTCTTTATTTTATTTTATTTTTTTTTTTTTAGGGGAGTCGTGGATAGTACTAGGCAGCCAAGGCCATCAGATTTGGGCTTGTCAAATGAGAATAATCTGAAAACCATTCTGCCACCACCAGTCCTCTACTCCTCCCCACCACACCCCACCAGAATCTTTCTATATTGATCTCACCAATTGCCATCAAGTTACTCCAACTCACAGTGACTCCACTGTCAGAGTAGAACTATGCTCCACAGAGTTTTCAATGGCTGATTTTTGCAAGTAGATTGCCAGGCCCTTCTTCCAAGGTGCCTCTGGGTAACTCAAACATTCAACCTTTCAATTAACAACTGAGCACATTAACCACTTGTTCACCCAGGGACTCCCCTGTAAGGAAAAAAGGGAGCTAAGAAACAGAGTGTGCATGAATAAATCACTTCTCTCTAACCTCAGTTTCTACACTTGTAAAAGGACAAGGTTGGGCCAGATAAGGTCTGTTACAGCTCCCAGATGGACTCTCAAAGGGAAGCAGTCCATCCAAAAACAGAAAACCAATCTCACTGCCATTGAGTCGTATCCGACTCATAGTGACCCCTTCTTGGGTTTCCAAGGCAATACTGCCCAACCTTCCTTCTGAGGAGTGGCTGGTGGGTTTGAACTGCCAGCCTTCTGATTAGCAATCAAATGCCTTAGGCACTATGCTATCAGACATCCCAGAAGTCCATCAAGAGACTTAAATTAGCTCCCAAGTTACTGGGTGGGGCCCCACTGATGGGGAGACCAGTGCAGCTACACCATAGGCTAGGGAAAGCAAGCAAGAAAGGGAGGGAGGCAGGTTGACAAAAACTACTTTAAAAGGAGTTTTTCAAGTGTGTGAGGTTATTTTTTCAGAGCCTTTGATTAGAAGCAACTTAAAAATGGAAAGTCTGAGTGCCTTGGGCAGGGATAGCTAAGTAACAGGGGCTGCCCAGCTGGGGACTGTGGTCCTTGGGGAGCAGACTATGGCACTTTATGGGGACCTGGTAGAGCCCCACCCAAGAAAGTGTTTGCAGGCCCTTGAGGTAGTGGAGCCCCCTCTCCCCAAGACAGCTGCCATCAGCTCAGGGAGCCTTCAGGACTCATTCCATTTCACTCTGACAGTCATAGTGAAGCATGGGGGCTACAAAGGTGGGCACATCTTCTTCTCTGGTGTCCAGAGATAGGATGATGGACTGGCAGGCTCTGAGAACACTAATGCCAGGCGACAGCATCACGAGGGAAATGGAAGACATGGTGCATGTGGAGGTTTTATGGAGTGATGGTAATAACCCCTCCACTTACAGAGAGCTTTCCAGTTTATAAGCCCTCTCACATCCATTACCTCATGTGAGCTTCCTCACTGCTCTAAGAGGCAGGTAGGGTGATTCTGACTGTCTTCTGTCTTACAGGTAAAGAAGCTGGAGTGTAGATGAATTAAGTGAAGATCAGACACTTCACGACAGAGCAGAGCCATGCCAGCCCCTCAAGAAGGATCTGCCCTTCAGACAGACCCAGATCCATCCCTGCATTGCCCTCAATCAGTTGGTTTGACTTCTGTTTTGGTTACCAGGTGTTGCTCTGACAGGAATATACCACAAATGGGATGGCTTGAACAAAAAGAAGTTTATTCTATTACAGTCTGGAGGTTTGAAGTCCAAGTTCAAAGTGCCAGGCTCTAGGGGCTGGATGAAAGCCCCTCAGCCTTGGGCTTCAGCTCTGCCTCCTGTTCCTGGCCCACTGAAGCTAGAGGCTTTTCTTCACTCATAAAGCTGCTGGCTGCTGACGCCAACAAGCCCAAGATTGACAAGTAAAAAGGCACAGCCGTGATGTTACCAAACCACACAGCAGGTCATTAATTCAAATCCATTGAAAGTCCTAAGGCCGGCAGAGCATGGCAGGCTGCAGAACAATGACACAGCTACATGCAGGGTTCAAAAATGCCATAAACTAGAGATTATCCCTAAGGCTTCTCCTTATATACAGGAATCAGACCATAACCCTAAAGCAGCTACTCAGCTGTTGTGGTAGATCCCACCACGGAGTTGATTGCCAGTCTCATTATGGGGAATAACTATCACCAGCTGCCCAGCCACTCAACCAGGCCCAGCCAAGTTGACATATAAACTTAGCCACCATAACTTCTTGGAGCATGACTATTTTTATCTATAAAATTGTATAAGAGCAACTTGGGCAGTTAAAGCAGATGGTATGTATACAGGGCCCTGTCCCAAGCAGATGATCACCCTTTCCACTTTTCTCATTTCTCCTGCTAGCATTTATGAATCACCCTCATGGAGGGTGACAGGGAATAAAGTGGAGTCAGACAGATGTGATTTCAAATCTTGCTCAGCCATGGCCTGGCTGTGCGATCCTGAGGCAAGTTACTAGCCCCAACTCTCTCTAGCAGTTGTCTCCTCCTCTAGAAAAGTGGGACTATAATGCCCACCTCACAAGGATCATATGAAAGCTAAGCAAGAAAACACCTAGCATCATATCTGTCTTAATAAATGGTTTTCCACTTTTTTCCCTCTTTCCACTTCAGTACCTTCCTGGAGCCTACCAACAAATCCAAGACAATTACCCAAAGCAATCTATACATTCAATGCAATCCCAATCCAGATCCCATCAACATTCTTTAGAGATATGGAAAAACCAATCACTAACTTTATATGGAAAGGAAAGAGACCTCAGATAGGCAAAGCACTATTGAAGAAGAAAAACAAAGTAGGAGGTCTCACACTGCCAGATCTTAAAACCTACTATACAGCCACAGTAGTCAAAACTGCCTGGTATTGGTTTAAAGATAGATACATAGGCCAATGGGATAGAATTGAGAGCCCAGAAATAGATCCATCGACCTATAGTCAGCTGATCTTTGACAAAGGCCCCAAATCCATTAAATGGGGAAGAGAATGTTTGCTTAATAAATGGTGCTGGCAAAACTGGAGATCCATTTGCAGAAAAATGAAACAAGATCTGTACCTCACACCACACACAAAAAGGAACTCCAGATGGATCAAAGACTTAAATGTGAAACCTAAAACTATACAGTTCCTCAAGGAAAATCTAGGGTCAAATTTAGGGGCCCTAATATATGGCAGAAATAGACTATCAAGCATAACTCAAAATGCACAAATAGCAGAAGAGAAACCAGATGACTGGGATCTTCTAAAAATTAAATTTTTATGTGCCTCCAAAGACTTCTCCAAAAGAGTCAAAAGAGAACCTACAGATTGGGGGAAAATATTTGGTAATAACATATCTGACAAGGGACTTATCTCTAGAATCTATAGAAAACTCCAACACCTCGATAACAAAAAGACAAACAATCCAATTAAGAAATGGGCAGAAGACATGAATAGACACTTCACCAAGGAGGATATTCAAGCAGCCAACAAACATATGAAGAAATGCTCACTATCATTAGCTATTGTTGTTG
>NW_006921597.1:15361525-15378529 GCF_000298275.1 Orycteropus afer afer | reverse complement strand
GGAAGTGGAGGGGAGCTGTTGCATTGTGGTAAACTGTGGTCAATGTCATGAGACAAAGTGTATGTGAACTGCTGTATGGAAAGTGAATCTGCTCTGTAAATCTTCACCCAAATCACAATAAAAAATAAATAAAAAATAAAAATCCAAGACAACTGAGATTCTTCTGACTTCTGCTGCCTCCTCCACCTCAATAATAATAAATATTTATTATTGATCAAGTGCTTACTCTGGCTCAGACTCTCTGTATGTTCAGTGATTTACCTACATTATCTCATTTAATTCTTTCAATGATTCTGTTGTTGTTGTTACCTGCCAGCAATCTCTTACACAATAGGACAAAACACTGCCCAGTCCTGTCCCAATGCCCATAATCCATTGTGATCCATATGGTCACATTGCATAGGGTCAAAATCAGTCATTTCATCAGCTGATTTTCAGAAATAGATCACCAGGCCTTTCTTTCTAGTCCACTTTAGTCTGGAAGTTCCAGTGAAACTTGTTTAGCATCACAGCAGCACTCAGTCCTCCCCTGACAGACAGATGGTGGCATGGAAAGTGCTCCCAGGAATCGAACCAGGTCTCCCCATGGAAGGCATGAGCTCTTATCACTGAACCACCAGTACCCTCAATTCTTACAACAGCTCAGAACTATTCATCCATTTTGCTAATGAGATTCCTGACCTCTAAAGCCCAAGCTCTTAACCTTTAGCTAGTCTTATGTATGTCACCCCAAGATTTAGGGGCAGAGGCCCCTGCTCTTCCACATGTCTGCACACCCTGCCCTGTAAGGATAGAGGGACTAAGCAAGCTGGGACACACCCAGGCCAAACTGAAAAGGCCAGATTTAATCAGTTATGTAAATGCCAGGATTCTATTTGCCAAAGAGGTTCCAGGTTGAGATACCTTCGAAAAGCTGGAAATTGAGGATGATCCTGAAAAAGCCGATTAGCACACAAAGGGATATTATCCCTTGCCCAAAAAGCTAGGCAGGCAATGTAGATATTGAGAAAATTTTCCATGTGTGTAAACTATTCAATTAAAGAATTGGTGAGTGGGATTAGAAGCAAAAATGAATATGAGGTGCAGGAACCCCTCCCTCATCACCTGGAACGACTTCAATGTTAGACTTCCTTCTGTGACAACTCCAGGTAGATTAAGTGTCTCATAAATACCTTGATGCCCATTGCCCAGCATGGAGGCTTGTTGTTGTTGTTGTTGTTGTTGTTATTTGCCATCGAGTCGCCCCCGACTCATAGCGACCCCTCCTTGGGTTTCCGAGGCAGTATCTCTAGGGAAGTAGGATTGCCCAACCTTCCTTCCGAGGAGTGGCTGGTGGGTTTGAACCGCCAGCCTTCTGGTTAGCAGTAAAGTGCCTTAGGCACTATGCTACCAGAGCTCCTAGCCCTTGGCAAATGCTCAAAAAGGTTAGATGAATGAATGAATGGATGGATGGGTGGATGGATTAGACAATTTTCCTACCAAGAGGTAGCAAAGAATCTGGACTGTTTCCAACATCTTATCGACCCAGGAGACTTAGAGAGAACCTCAATCCTTAGACAAGCCTTAAGAATTCAAAAAGAACTTCCTGACACTATAAAATAAGAAACAGATGAATAAATGAGATGATTCTTAAAATAAGAGAAATTGAACAACAAAGGGTCAATCCAAGTGAAATGAGATGTTAGCACTTGATTTTTAACATATTTTTCTAGATGTTGAAATATTGGGAAAATCAGGATGGCCCGCCCACCTCCTGCTTCTGCTCCCCCAACTCAACCCAACCTCAAATTTCAAGCACTTCTCATTAAATGATTGTTCTATGGGACCTTGCCTGGGTCAAAGTTCACAGTGATCACATTCATTGAACACTTTTGGTCAAGATGTAGCTGTTTTCCAGCTCAGGCTCTTATTTTTAAAAACCCTCCCTCTCCTTAGAGCTGTGATTACTTTAGGAAGGAGTAAGAATAGTGCTCACAATGTGCCAAGAGCTGAGCTAAGGGCTTACAAGGATTATCCCATTTAATCCTTAGAATAACCCGATGAGATTGGTATATGATTAGCCCCATTTTACTTAGGAACAACCTGGAGCTGAAAAATTAACAATTTGACCCAGGCCACACAGTTAATAAATAAAGGGCTCATAATTTAGAAACCCTGAAGGCACTGAAAAGATTATAACATTCTTTCCAAATATAAAGCAAAAGACATACAAAATTAGACCATAAAATAAAAGGAAAGAAATCCACAACATTCTTAATTTCCCCATGACTTTTTAAAATATAAATTTCCTTAAAAAAAAAAAAGTACATCATTAATAATTGAATCACCTGCCAGGATAAGGAAGAATAAGGAAGACCTAAGAAGAAGTGATGCATTTGAATGTGATATTGGCAAAGAATATTAAATATACCATGGACTGCCAGAAGAGAAAGAAGAACAGTCAAAATGCCCCTTAGAAGTGACAGTGGCAAGATTTCATCTCTCTTACTTTGGACATGTTGTTAGGAAGGACCAGTCCCTGAAGAAGGACATCATGCTTGGTAAATTAAAGAGTCAGTGAAAAAGAGGAAGACCCTCAATGAGATGGACTGACACAATGGCTGCAACAATGGGCTCAAGCATAGCAATGATTGTGAGGATGGTACAAGACTAGGCAGTGTTTCCTTCTGTTGCACATAGAGTCACTGTGACTAGGAACTGACTCTATGGCACCTACCAACACCAACAAACCTGCTAGGATGCAAAACTCAGTTCTGTCTTCTCCAGCCTTCAGTTTCTAAACAAAATACTCTATTACCAGGTGGACTTTGCTTTTTCCCATCATCCAATGCTTCCAGAGCCCAGATCTTCCAGAAGACCCAAACATTTATTCTTCTAGGAAGAGGTAACAAAATAGATATTGCAAGGGACAGGGGCTGATGGGAAGGTTGATTGAGGTTGCTTCAGCTCAAATATGGGAAAGAGATGATAGGAAATCTGCTGTTTTGCCAGCCACTTGGACTCCTTATCTGACCCAAAATAATCACTCGCAGAAGGGTAAATCCACTGATGTAGCCAGTGTGGGAAGAGGTGTCCCTTTATCTTCAGCAGGAGCTGAAGAGCTTTTGCCTTTATAATCAGCTTCTGTGGAGGAAGCCTGCCATTCAGATAGGCTTGGTTAGAAGGGTTCAGCTAGACCCTGGACCTAAGGGACACCATCAGAGTGAAAACTCTCTAGGTGTGTTCAGATGCTGCCTTCTTCACACTGAAAATGGTGAGTTAAACTGGGGCCAGACTTCAGGGAGTGATTCCCCAACTGGGATGCACAAGTTTAAGGTAATTTGATAAGAGAGCTCAAGCTGGACAAAATAGGCATATTTCCACTGTATTCAGTGTAGGAAGCAATTTCCATGTGTCTGCACATCCCCCACCACCACAACTCTTCCACCAAAACACACCTGTCATTCACAGGGGAGCATTCTTGTACCTGTGTTTATGGAATACAGCTCTGCCTCTCACTCATCCACAGCTGATGGACCTGAGTGAGCATCAACCTCAGCTGGGCCAATCATATTTCTGTTCCACAAACATGGACTTGAGGAACTGCCAGGGCAGAAGTGGCCATATTCTGCCATGTGCACAGAAGAGCAAAGAAAACATGTCTGTCAAGAAAGAGAAGAGGGAAGCAGATGCATATGGGAAAAGAGATGAGCCCACATAGCTTGGAGAGCTGAAGACAGTAGCTGCCCCAGTCCCTGATAACTTTCTAATTCCTGGTTCCTGACTTTAAAGAAACTCAGCTTCATGCCTAATGGTGTTTCCTTCTTCCTTAAGCTCCTCTGTGTGGGTTCCCATTATTTGCAAACCAAAAAGGAGTCTTGAAAGCAATTAACATCATCATTCAGATTAAGAGTCTAGTAATGGTTATTAGATACCTATTACATGCCAGGCACTGCTCCAGAAGCATTCCCATGATTTATCTCACTTATCACCATCTTCATCAGCAACATCATGAACATTAGAATCAAAAAGTGTTTATGAAGAGGCTGCTTTGGGGTATCACTCAGCTAGACTGAAAGATAGTGACACGAGCCACATCCATGTCTCCTGAGTTTTTGAGACAGGGATTCTGATGTAAAGATAAATGCCCAGGGCATTATGTTAAGAAATGAAGAGACAATGAGATATTTGCCTCGTTATCAGGTTAGGAGGGAGGAGGAGGATAGAGCAAGCAGGACAGACAAGGGAACAGCTGAGGGCATTCTAGGTCACAGAGGGGCTGAATCTCAGGTGAAGGAAGGCTTTAGACTTGCTCAATTTGAACAAGAAAATACACAGAAAGGAATATAAGAGAGGCTGAAGGCCAGAGTCAAGAATCGGAACCTGATTTACTGATAAGTAAGTATCTGTTTGGTCTTTGAATTCAGGAAGGAAGAAGAAGGGGAGACAGAATCAGATGGCAGAGGTGGAATGACTGAGAGAAGAGCCAAAAGAAATCAAAAGAATATAGTGATCAACTTGGCAGATCTCAATAAGTACCCAATAGGCAAGAAACAGAGTCAGGAGACAGCTGATAGAAAAAAGAGGACAAAAGAAATCAACATTCGAAGGGAAAAGGTACTACAGAGGGTAAATGAAGACAAGGAAAAGGCCAAAGGGATCGGAAGGGGAAGACAAAAGAAAGAGGCAGAGGAAGAAAAGTTAGGCAGGAATAGAAGGTTGTAGGATGAGATTAGTGGCAGGGAGGGGCAACAACAAAAAAGGCAAAAGGGGCCAAGAGAAATCAAAACAGAGAATTAGGGAAGGTCAGACACAGAAGCAGAGAAACTGGGCTCAAAGACAATAGGTTCAGGGAAAGTATGGAATGGAGAGACCCAGAAGGGTAAGAGTCTAAGGGGGGGAGAGGTAGAAAGGGAGGACAATAGAATTGCTGAGGCATGCAGGGCTCCCCTGGCCAGCTTCACCATTGCCCATGGGGACGTCGCCATTCTCTTAGCCTTTCTAGATAGAAACTTTTAAAAGTATTTTTCTCTCCTTCATTCTATATGGGGGTAGATGAGCACTGTGCTTTGTCATTCCTTTCTTCCAAATATCTCTGACATTCTCTACCTCTCTCCACCTCACATCACCCTGGATGATTGACACCAGGTCTTGTCTTTGCCTCTGGACTCTTGATACAGTGTTTTTCTGGGTTCTAACAACAATAATCTCTCCCATTTACTTACCACTTTACCAAGCACTTAGGAGATGCCCTCTAATCCTCCAAATCACTGAGTTAACATTATTAAACCCACTTGACAAATCCACTCATTCATTAAATAAATATTTCTTGAGAGCTACTCCAGGTTCCTTGCTCAGTGCTAAGGACCTAACCCTAAACTGTGATAAGTACAGACTCTGCCCTCCTGAAGCTTACAGACTGTGACAAATGCCACAAAGGAGAAATACAGGGGGATACGAAGATGTATAATGCAACAACTGACTTAGAGTATCCAGGAAGTAGTAAGTCAGCTGAGAATGGGAAAGCTGATATCTAGAGAGGTTACCAGACTTGCCCAGGTTCAAGAAGCTTCCGATCTAGGCTCAGAACAGATATCTTCTGACTCATGATGCAGTCTTGCCCTCTATGGCACTGTACCCTTGGATAGGTCATCTTGCTAGGCATGGAATATACAAAGAGGTAGGCATGACTCTCCTGCTTCAGCAGAGACTCCCTGTTCCAGAATCATTAATGGTTCTCTCGGTGTCTATTACACCAAATCCAAATCCCTCTGCCTGGACCCTCACTTATCTTATCACTGTCGTTGAGTCAGACCCCACTCATAGTGACCCCTTCTTGGGTTTCCAAGGCAGTATCACCACAGAAGTAGAATGCCCAATCTTCCTTCGGAGGAGTGGTTGGTGGGTCTGACCCACCAGCTTCTGGTTAGCAGTCAAGTGCCTTAGGCACTATGCCACCAGAGCTCCTTCTGGATCCATAATCTAGCCACACCTTACTCATTCACCCTCTCCTCAACTGTTCTGTAGTGCCTGCCCTGTGTACTACTTGATCCATCTCATCCCAGGACATGGGCATTCTTGAGTTCATCGATGTATTTATTCATCTATTCAACACCCTTAAGTCCCTGCTATGTGCAAAGCATATATCCTTGCTCATTCAATTTCCTCTGCCTGAAATTTCATTCCCTTTACTTTTCACTAATCCAAATCCTACTAAACTCAAGTCTTATCTCTTCCTTCTTTAAAGCCTTGACACTTTAGCATGAAAAGAGTTGTTGTTGTTGTTATGTGCTGTTGAGTCAGCCTTGACTCATAGTGACCTCTCCTTGGGTTGCTGAGGCAGTATCACTATGGAAGTAGATTACCCACCTTACTTCCAAGGAGTGGCTGGTGGGTTTGAACTGCCAGCCTTCTGGTTAGCAGTCCAGTGCTGTAGGCACTATGCTACCAGAGCTCCTATGAAAGGAGTAGGGAACTCAAAGTCAGAACTCTGGTGTTCAAGTCATCTTACTGCTTTTCTCAACCCCAATTTCCCCATCTTTAAAATGATGATACAATAACTGCCCTGCTCACTACAGAAAAGTTGGTATGAGAATCAAGACATCAAAATACTGCTGTACAAATTTAGGGAATCCATTATTAATTAAATCCTAGCTTACCCTAAGCTCTCTTTTCTCCACACTCCTGTTCATGCAATCTCAACATTAAGCACTTAGGTTTTCTCAGTTTGACTCATGGTGTTAATTTGTTCTCGCCAACTAGATTATAAAATGCTTGAGGGATGAAGACACATCACCCTCTTTTACATTCCCCACGGTGCCTAGGTAAGTGCTAGGGACATAGTAAAACTTATCAAGATTTGCCTAAAGTGTGGGCAGAATATCCAGGGAACTGTTGGCCCCAGCCTCATGGGAAGGGGTGGAAGCAGGTTTGAGAATAACTCTTATTTTGATCCTTGGCCAGCAACTACCCAGAGCTGACACCTGCCAGACTGTCAAAGAGATGGGCAACCCAGTTCTTCATGCCTTCTGACCTCAGGCTACCCATGCCCCAGAGTTGCCAGGGGACCCCATGTCATATACCTGTGTGCACGGAAATAAGAACAACCCACCAGTAGATTGATTTGGGAACATCACTTCTTTTTCTAGCAATTACTAGAGTTCCTGTTCCTTTTGTCACCCTCCAGCTGAAGCCTTTCTACAGCCCTGATATTATAGCAATAAATTTTCATTTAGCCATGACAAATGACTCTTCCACTCCCTCCACCACCCCCACCTCCTTGTTCTGAAGTCTCCTTCTCAGAGGTAGTTTGAGGGCCTTTCCTTTATGTGACACTGGCAGGTGCTGGCAGTTAAAGTCCCCCAAAGCTGGTATCACTCCAGACCAGGCTGATTGTGACTGATAGGGGAAGAGAGGCTGAAGTGGGAGGAAGAGAAGAGCCAGGTTGCAATTAGGCCCAGCCTTCCATAGGTAAAGACACTGATGACAAAGAGCAAAAGCAAGAAGAGGAAATTTGAATAATAAGAGGCCGTTAGGAGAGAGAGAAGGCAGTGGGAAAAGGAGAAGGGAAAAGATATTCATTAGTTGCATTGATTCAAGGGGAAAGACAAGTGATTAAATAATTTGCCCCCAAGGAAGAGGCTCGTCCTGCTCCTGCATTCCTTCCTTGGCAGGAAGCAGAGGTAATTTCTTAGCCGAGTGGTTCTGCCTTGCTCTTCTGAGCTGGGGTTCTCATGGTGAGGGGAAGGAGGGCTGAGGAGTGGGGCCCCACAGCCAACTCTCAGTGATGCATGCTGATGGAGGAGAGCCACAGCATGGGCAAAGCCCCCAAGGGGAGGATCCCCCTAACTGTTGTTATGGGTTTGGAAGTCATTACAGGGAGTATAGGCATGCTCAGCTCGGTTAGGCCGAACACTAAAGCTGCTACTCCCTGAGCACTGGCTACTGGCTGATGGGCGAGAGGGCAAAAAGATGTGATGGAGTCAGTCAGAGCTGACTTGCACTGGAATGTTTTGAATCTTCAAAGTCAGAAATCTTTCTGAGTTGAAAGTTGACTGTGACAATATTCAGAAGGGAAAGACAGCATTTACTATGTGTCGAGTGATTTTAATTTGATTAAGACTGACCAACATTTATTACCCCTGCTAGGCACAGAAGTACAGAATAAGGAAGTCATAGTCCCGCAAGGAACTCTGTCTATGAGAGGAGACAACGCATCAAGGTATTCCTATAAAATATGGTAGAGGCTAAGATTGTGGGGAGGAGGAGTCCCTGGGTGGTGCACACAATTAAAGTGCTGAGCTATTAACTGAGAAGTGGGGGTTCAAGTCCACCCAGAGGTGCCTCAGAAGATTTGGCAATCTGCTTAGAAAAAAATTAGCCATTGAAAACCCTATGGAGCATAATTCTACTCTGACATACATGGAATCAACATAAGTGAGAATCAATACCATGGCAACTGGGTTTGTTTGTTTAAGATTAGGGGATGTACAGAAGGTGAGAGGGCCCACCAGATGAGGCTGAGGGTTTCCAGAAGGTTTTCCAGAAAAGGTGGGTAAGGAGCCTAGTCTTGGAGCTGAGTCTGTTAGTTTGACTTGGTTCAGAAGGTGTCCTTGGGTGTATTGCTCCAGAGTAGATGGTTCAATCTCACATCTCCAAAGTTACCAGGATCCTTCTGCCAGTTCACAAACTTTCAAGCTTTCTCTGTCCTCCTTTCTACCTCCTTTTGCACTCCCGACAATCTGCTGAGGGAAGGAAAGCTCACACCCTGGGCCCTACCTAAGTGTATATATTCCACACTCTTCACGGGAGAACATTAGAATCTTAATTAGAACCCTCCTTCACAAAGATTTCAACCAGGGGACTTTTCATGCCAACTCACGACTATATTTTTTCCATTCAGTGCATCTCTTAGGATATATAGAGGATAGAAGAGGGTCCTCCTGCCCCAGGCTGTCCCTGCCCTCAGAGAGAAGGAGGACGACTCCTCCCCAGACCTTCTCCTCCCCCATCCTTCTCTCACTCTCAAACAGGAACATCCACTTCCTTTTCAACCAAGGGTTTGGTAGCAGCTAAGTCAAAAAGTACAGATCTTTTCTCTGTAAGAAGTATCCCAAAGAAGAACAAAACTCAAAATCATTTGGAAAAAACAAAAAGGGGACCAGGTTTGCTGGTCTGATAGAGCCTAGTGGAACCACTGAGAGTATGGCCCCTAGCTGCCCTTCAGGTCTGAAACAACCCACACCTGTGGCTTCCAGCTAAGCAAAAGACAGGCATAGGAGTTGAACATTTACCTGGAGATACCTTGGAGAGAACAATCATGGGAGAAAGAAGGGCTGTTTACACACAGGGAGAGGGCTCAGGGGGCAGGGGTGCATGGAGGGATGGACACAGGGAAGAGGTAACTATCAGGAGGAAGTGGGAGGGGAGCTGTTGTATTATGGTGAATTGTGCTCAATATCGTGAGACAAAGTGTATGTGAACTGTTGTATGGAAGGTGAATTTGCTCTGTAAATTTTCACCCAAATCACAATTAAAAAAAAAAGTATCCCAAAAAGAACAGAAAATCAAGAACTCCCAAGGAAGCTGAACAAAAAGTTAGAAGGTCGTATTATTTACCCCTAATTTCCAAGAAAAACTACTTTTTTTCCCCTTTTCCTGTCATGTGACTCTGAATCCTGCTTCTCAGGTAAGGATTTGTCTCACAACAATTTCTGAAGAGCTCTGTCTTGGGTCAGCTTCCTCTCCATGGCAACATACTTGAAGGGCAAGCCTCAATTGTCTAGAAAGGATGGAGAGAGCCTTTCTTCCTTCTCACCTCAGCCAAATCCCTTTCTGCCCTGATTTTTCCACCAACTTGCTGGACTAAGTGAACCAGGCTGCATTTCACCATTTTCTCAAAGGAAACATATAGTTTGACTGTTCCCTCTACCCACCCCCCAACACACACACACACAGACTCCAGGGTCCCTGAAGGCAGCCCAATGAGTTGATCAATTTACCCTACTTCAGCAAAGTTTAAATTAGAAGCCCAGAACATCTGTAAACATTTACCAGCATCTGCCATCCCAATAGCTGCAGTCAAAGGTGCTAATGGCCAGATAAGGAACAGAATTCTTTCCAAAGTAACTACTGCACACATGTGCACACAGAATCCTTCTTTGTCTTGAACCGGTGTTAAGAAAAGAAACTGGGCATGCTGACAGTGTGACCAACATAGGTACAGCCATGGTTAAGAGTTGGCTGACCCACAAGACTGAGGATTTCTTACACCCATTTATTCTACTCCTCAGCTAAAAACAATTTAAAATTGCTGCCAAGTTATGAGGCTGAGATCCTAATGCTAGGAGCTGGGAAGCATGGCCAGGTCTCCTTTCTCTGGACACTCATTTTGCATAAGATTTAGAGCCCTGCAAGGGACCTGAAATGTTATCTAACCAAATCCCTGAGGCCCAAAGAGTGGAAGTAGTTTAACCAGGTTTAAGTGCAGAACCTGAAGCAGACCTCCAGGCCACCTGGATCCTAGAACTGGGCTTTTGTACCAAGTCAAGCAGCCATTGGTCTTCCCAAATCAGGTACAGCATGCTCACAGTGATAGGTGGAAGAACTCTCTGGGTGATATTGTGGAAATAATCAATCACAAAGCATCTATTGATCAGTTACTGTAGAGAGAGCAGAAGAGGAATAAAACAGGGAGAAGGAGCACAAAACACAGTGTATGGTCCAGAGTCCCATCATAGGTGTTCATTATACATGTATTAGATTGAGCCTTGATGATAATAACCAAGATTTATTGAGTGTTTACTCTGTGCCTGTTCTAAGCTCATTGATCTCATTCAATCCTCACCACAACTTTAAAAGGCAGGTACTTTTATCATCCCCATTATCAGATAATGAAACTAAAGCACAGAGAGGTTAAACCCAAAGTCATGCACCTCATAAGTAGTGGTAAGATCGCAAAACCAGCAGCCTGTGTGTTCAGCCACCAGATTATAGAAGATGTAGGACTAAGAATCAGAAGCCTATGTTCTAAATCCAGCTGGAGCACTTATAAACTGTGTGACTTGAGATTGGTCTGCAAATTACTTAATCTCTCTGAGCCTCATTGGAAAAATGGGAAGAATATTACCTCAGAGAGCTGCGTGGAGGAGTCAGCAGCTCCTGCCTAGCACAGCCATGAATATTCCCCGTGCACATTATCAGCCACACTCCCTTCCTCTGAGAACTCACTGTAGGGGAGAAACTAACACACACATGAAACCAAATAGAACAGTACCTCCATTTCCTCACCCACAAAATGAGAACATTACTATTTATCTCATAAGATTATTGTGAGGATTGACTGAGTTAATACAGAACAGAAACACAAAGTGTGTGTGTTCAGTGAATACTATAGATTGTCATTGTTATTGCTGTTATCCTTATATCATCATCAATGCTATCACTGCTTATTGAAATTTACTACAACTGGACTTCAGAAAACTGGACAGGAGCAGTTTATGGTGGTTATGTTTGTGTGTCAACTTGGCTGGGCCTGGTTGAATGGCTGGGCAGCTAAATGGAGTTATTCCCCATGGTAAGATTAGTAATTAACTCCATGGTGAGATCTATTGGAGCAGCTGAGTAGCTGCTTTGATTATGTGGTCTGCTTCACATAAAAAAGAAACAGCTTTGAGGATGGTATCCAGTTTATGGCATGCTTGAATCTACATGTAGCCATGTATTGCTCAGTAGCCTGCCCTGCTCTGCCAACCTTGGGACTTTCAATGGACTTGAATCAATGGCCTGCCATGTGGTTTGGTAACATCAGGACTGTGCCTTTTTACTGGTCAACCTTGGGCTCGTCAGCCTCAGCAGCCAGCAGCTGTCTGAGTGAAGAAAAGCCTCTAGCTTCAGTGGGCTGGGAACAAGAGGCAGAGCTGAAGCCCAAGGCTGAGGGGTTTTCACCCAGCCCCTAGAGCCTGGCACTTTGAACTTGGACTTCTAGCCTCCCGAACTGTAAGAGAATAAACTCCTGTTTGTTAAAGCCATCCCATTTGTGGTAGATTCTTGTCAAAGCAGCACTAGGTAACCAGAACATAGTTGAAGAAAGTTTTATGAAGGAAGGGTTGGGCTGTGAACGATGGTTAAGATTTATAAGGGCACTAAGAAAAGAGGAGCTCTGCTAGCATAGTGCCTAAGGCACCTGACTGTTAACCAGAAGGCTGGCAGTTCAAACCCACCAGCCACTCCTCAGAAGGAAGGTTGGGCAATCTACTTCCACAGAGTTACTGCCTCAGAAACCCAAGGAGGGATCACTATGAGTCAGCACCAACTTGATGGCAGCGAGTTAGTTTTTGAAGAAAAGAGGGCACTTTGAACTAACAGGAGACAGAGAAACAGAATTACAGCCCCCTACCAGGCAGTGAAGGAGCTCTGGTGGTATAGTGCCTAAGGCATTTGACTGCTTAACAGAAGGCTGGCAGTTCAAACCCACCAGCCACTCCACAGAAGGAAGACTGGGCAATCTACTTCTGTAAAGATTTACCACCTCGGAAACCCAAAGGGGGTCGCTATGAATCAGAATCAACTCCATGGCTGTGAGTTTGTGTTTTGTTTTGTTTTGTTAGCAGCCAGTCGGGTGGCAGTGGTGGTTCAGTGGTAGAATTCCATATGGGATACCGGGGTTTGATTCCCAGTCAATGTATCTCATGCTCAGCCACCACTCATCTGTCAGTAGAGGCTTGCATGTTGCTGTGATGTTGAGCAGGTTTCAGCAGAGCTTCTAGACTAAGACAGACTAAGAAGACAGGCCTGGCAATCTACTTCCAAAAATCAGCCAGTGAAAACTGTGGATCTCAGCAGTCCAATCCACAACTGATCACAAGGATGGCACAGGATAGGGCAGCATTTCATTCTGGGGTGTCCGTGCATGAGTCAGGGGCTGACTGAAGGCAGCTAGCTATAATTACAACAGTAGAACATGGGAGAATTTGTCTAGGCTTCAAAGAACCTGCATGGCTTCCCCTCTACAACCTGGGAGCAGAACACTAACAAAAGTTCCTGGTGGCCTGGCTAGGGACCATCAGCCTGGGGGAGGTGTCTGACCTTCCTGAAAAGTGATCATCAAATCAAATTAGACTTTTAGAAAGCTGGATCCCAGGACCCTAGCAGGGCCACCCACTGCTGTACCCCCTGCAAAAGGGCTTCCCCAAGGAGCCCCCAAATGAGTTCACACCAGCACTTTCTTCCCGCCTCCCACCTCCCCCTGGCCCTGGCCAGGCTGGTTGGATATGGGATTTGTGTGCTGTTTATAGTCTTGCCTTATTATTCTTGAACCTGAAAGCTTTACTGGGTATTAAATTCCAGCATCATGCTGCTGTTTGTGCTCCCTAGTGAAGGAAGGCAAGAGAGAGCTTTACTGCTCTGCAAAATGTGAGATCTGAATCATTTATGAACAGGCATCACAGGAAGCCCAGAGCCTGTGTTAGGACAGGAGCTGCTTCCAGAAGGAAACTGTTTACTGGGGACGGTCCAGCTCTGCCCTCACCATCGATCCATAAGTCCTTGTTAGCAAGATCACATGAATTCCCTTCATCGTTAAAGGACATCCCGGGGAGGGCGCGGGGGTTGCTGAGAGGAAGCTGCTTTCTGCGTTAGGACAAAGCTGGTTCTGGCAATTAACTTTCTGTGATAAGAGAGAAGCCACAGTCCTGGCTGCCGGATGGCTTATTTAGCCTTAGCTTTGTTCTTGTTCTGATTTAAAAAAAAAAAAAAAAAAAAACCATGTGATGCACCAAGGTGCTAGCTGGCCAGGCCTGGAGAAAGTCCACTGGCAGGTGCGCTGCTTAAGTTGAACAAACCCAGTTGGATGGTGGATTCCATCCACCTTCTCCAATCCCAACATCAGCTGAGGAATGTGCAGATTCAAACAGCTCCTATGATTATTTTTTTCTTGGAGTCACTTGTTCAATCCCTTCATTAGAAAGGTTGTAATCAGAAAACAGGATGTTTCCTTTTAGAACCATGGAAGCACCATGCTGAAATGAACAGGAGGAAAGACCAAGACTGAGCATCACCAGCACTGGGGGTAGATCTTTCTTCCTATTTGAACCACCCCCTTCCCTTCCTCATCCTCAAGCAACTTTATATATGTACAGAATAAAAGGCAACTTCCACCCACGACTGCAAAAACTGTGTAATTTAGACCACTATAGACTCTTTCCCTAATCTCCCACTTTATATGCATGTCTTTCAGGCAGCTAAGACACCAAATTATAGAAACAGACAGGCCTATCCTCAGATAGGCTTAGCAATGCTTGGTCTGGAGCCCAGGGAGACATCAGCACCACACCCAAGCAATACTGCAGTCCAAGAAGGACCATGGAGTTCTGTCTCAGAGCACTGGACCTTCCACATCTGGAAAAACAGTGTAATGTCCCTGTCCTACCCTCTTCACAGAGCTGTTGGGAAGCTTGTGGAGGCAGTGTGGAGATTGCACCTGATATCCTGGAAAGCAAGGATGCTCCGTGTTCTGGCTCTGTCACTAACAAACTGCTGGACTTTGGGTAACTTTCACTTCATCCAAGACATGAAGAGGTTGATGACTCCTAAAATCCCTTCCACTCTGTGTTAAAAAAAAAAAAAAAAAAAGCAGTTGCTGTCAAGTTGACTAACTCATGGTAACCTCACTTGTGTCCAAATAGAACGGTGCTCCATAGGATTTTCAATGACTGATTTTTTCAGAAGTAGATTGTAGGGCTTTCTTCTAAGGAACCTCTGGGTGGACTTGAGCCACCAACCTTTTGGTTAATAGCTGAATAGTTAACTGTTTATGTCATCCAGGGCTCCTCCATCTTTGTGTACAGTAGCCCTAAGACTCTTGAGCCTGTGTGCCTTTGGATGGATCTGAAGTTATTGAGAAAAGGTGGGAGGGGGTGTCAGGGTGTTTGTCTAGCCTGCCCTGAGAGAGACATTCCCACCAGTGCCAGCAGCTGGATACTAAGTGCAGCTACGCATAGACTCCTCCCAGTTCCAGCAAGGCAGCATCATCAACAGGAAGTGAACTGCTCAGGCAGCAAGATCTTCAAAGACTTCCCCTTGGGCTCTGAAGACAGATCCAGGGAAAGTTGGGAGACCAAAGCAGCATCCAGCACTCTTCCTGACCCAGTAGCTGGTTTTCCCCAAAAGGAAAAGAATACTCACTTCCTTCTCCCTACTTTTCTTAGTTTCTACAAATCCCTTAAGACCTGAAGAACATTCACCATATGCCAAATCCAAATCAACCCAGAGCTCTGGTGAGGTCACACTGGTGTCTGAGGTAGGCAAAGGAGTGGGCCGAGGGATGAGTCTGTGGTATCGTTGGAGTTGGAAGGAACAAGAACACAGAGACTATCAGCCAAGGGTAGAGAGTAGAGGTCCTGGGGTAAGTCCTAGAGGACGTAGCCTAGGACTAGCCAAGAGCTGAACCCAGGAGGGCTCAGAAAGCACATGCTGTTGATGCTTACGGAGATGGAGAGTCTGAGCAAGAAAATGAGGCTAGTGACAAAAAGATCTATTTAGCAGACAGCAAAGTGATGCACTGAGAACTATGTCCTGGGAGCTAGAAATGAAAAGCCATCTGCCATCTTGTCCTGCCTAAGAGACCTCAGTTTACTCATCAAAGAGAACAGCTGGGCAGGAGAACCCTCAGGATGCCAGGTCACTGGCACCATTTCCAGGTGTTCTTTCCAGCCAGTGTGCACATGTTCCTGGCAAATGGCCTATTCCTCTGAAGGTTGGGGTGGGGAGGGTGGGGAGGTAAAGAAGTTATTATTTTGAAGCTTTGGGGGAAAAACATCTGTTAAAGTATCTGAGAGTCCCTTCCCCTTTCAGGCCTGAGTTTCCTCAGCTGTCAAATAAGAAAGCTGGCATCCGTGGTTCTGAAAGCCACTTCCAGCTCTGATATTTTGGAATTCTATAAGTATTAAGGGAGCCTTGGTGGCACTATGGGTTAAGCACTTGGCTGTTAACCATTGGTTCAAACACACCAGCCCCGCTATGGGAGAAGTATGTAGCAGTCTGCTTTCATAAAAATTTCAGCCTTGGAAACTCGATGGTGCAGTTGTATTCTGTCCTATAGGGTTGCTATGAGTTGGAATCAATTCAATGGCAATGGGCTTTGTTTTTCTCTTATAAGTATAAAAAAAAAAAATTTTAAGGCTAAAACAAAAAGAAAATAAGCAATGCATAAGCAAGAAGGACACAGGGAAAAGGTAACCACAGGGAGGAAGTGGGAGGAAAGCTATTACACTGCAGGGAATGTGTAGAAACTGTTGAATGGACAATGAATTTACTTTGCAAAACTTCATCCAACTCACAATGAAAAGTTACAAAAGAAAACAGAAAAGAGATGAGCCTGTAAAGAAGATGGTAAGACAGAATAGTAGGGGAGGGGAGGGAACACTGCTAGATATTTAATTTAAAAAATAAAATTAAAAAAGAAAGAACAACAGAATGAGACAAGAGTGGAGAGGACCGTCCAGTTATTAAAGCTGAGTGAGCTTTGGAGAATGGACTAAAACCTTTGGAGGTGGCACCATTTGTTGTATTACCATTGCTGTTGAGTTGGGTCCGACTCACAGACAGAGTAGAACTGCCCCACAGGGTTTTCAAGGCTGTGATCTTTACAGAAGCAGACTGCCACAGAGGACTTACTTTGTCAAGGCCTGAGGCTTCTCTAAAGGTCCCCCGCTCCAGATGCAGGAGGGCTGCGTGAATCTGAGCCCTTTAACCTTGTTGTTGTTGTTGTTATTTGCCGTCGAGTCGGCCCCGACTCATAGCGACCCCTCCTTGGGTTTCCGAGGCAGTTATCCTATGGAAGTAGATTGCCCCGTCTACCTTCCGAGGTGTGGCTGGTGAGTTTGAACCGCCAGCCTTCTGGTTAGCAGTCAAGTGCCTTAGCCATTATGTTACCAGAGCTCCTAGATAGATCCATAGGGTTTTCTTAACTGTAATCCTCACATAAGCTGATCACTAGGCCCGTTTGTTCCACAGTGCTTCTGGGTT
>NW_006921597.1:15359777-15361425 GCF_000298275.1 Orycteropus afer afer | reverse complement strand
CGGCCCCGACTCATAGCGACCCCTCCTTGGGTTTCCGAGGCAGTTATCATTACGGAAGTAGGATTGCCCAACCTTCCTTCCAAGGAGTGGCTGGTGGATTTGAACCGCCAGCCTCCTGGTTAGCAGCCAAGTGCCTTAGGCACTATGCTACCAGAGCTCCCCCTTTAACCTTAGGCCTAGGGATTGTCTTGGAGGCACCAGCAGGCCGGACCCCACCCTTGCAGAGCACAACTCTGAGAGCAGAGGGCCCTGGAGTCTCTAACTACATTGTCCATAAAAGAGAAGCCTGGGAGACTCCTGGGCCTGTGGCCACAGTCGAAGTCTACAACTCAGGCCTAAGTGGGACAGAGTCAGGCCAGGTTGGAGGATTAATGACAGTGATTGAATATTTTATAAGTGGAATATTGTGTATTTTCCAAAACTAAATGGAATGTCATTTTTTTTTTTTTCATCCCAAGAGGGATGGGGGTTTGTCACTGTCCTCGTTTCCCATTCCCACCACATACTCCGTGGCAGGCAAGATGAATGGGGCTGGGAATTTCCAGGGGTGGGAGAGAGGCAGAAAGGGAGAGAAAAAGATCCTTCTTCACTTTGTCCCCTCCCTGCCAGCCTATCTACCACAGCACTGCCTCTCTCATCACCCAGTGCTTGAACCCACTGTCCCCTGGACCACTCCAGCAGCACACTGGGATATATGCCCTTCTCTAGCCCCCGTACAGTCTCTGTGCCACATGGAGATTAAATCACAGGGTCACCTAATCTACCCTTTGTTTCCAAGCACACAAGAGACAGAAAATTTTCCCCCAGGTCATCCTTCAAATTCTTAATCCAGGCCTTATTTTCTTTAGAAATGCCTTCCTTTGGTCTCACTTAAGTCCATCTTGCTGCAGATGAAGATCATGCCCTCTAAATGTTGACTTTTGTAGAGAATCAAAGATAACCAGCATGCCCCCTTAGGGCAAAAGCTCTCCCTGTTCATGAAATGAAAGTGTTTGGGATTGGAATGCTTCGGATGCCCTGGATCTATCACTGTCTCCTAACTCTTTTTAATGCATTATTGGTCTGTGCAAATGGAACTATTTGATTAGTGCTGGAATGGTGAGAGGCCCCTTCCTTTCTCAATACCCTATTACATGCTCCAAGGCCACCCACATTCTCCGCTACTTTGCATTTGCCCTGCAATCTTTCATGCCAGTTGACTTTTCATCTCCAAATCCCTTTTCACATTAAATACAAACCCACACACTCTGTCCCATTTTCCTTTGAAATAAATCATAAGCCCATGCCAGAAACGACTCAGGGTGTTCTCTGGAATTTGTAAACAGCATTAAAGTCTTGTGGGAAATGTCACAGAATGTTGGTCTGAATTTATTAAGTAATTTCTCAGCTTAAAATATATCTTTCCAGCTTGCTGTCTGACAACATTTACCTCTAATGGAATTTTATCCACTCTTGATCACTAAGCAGACTCCCATCCCAGAGTACAGATTCCCAAGATCCTCCTGTTCAGCTCTCCAGGCAAGATAGATTTCAGACACCCTAGCCATGCCTCTAGAAGGCTGGCAGTTCAAACCCACCAGCCACTCCTCGGAAGGAAGGTTGGGCAATCCTACTTCCATAGTGATACTGCCTCGGAAACCCAAGGAGG
>NW_006921597.1:15354657-15359297 GCF_000298275.1 Orycteropus afer afer | reverse complement strand
GATGGGGCAATCTACTTCCGTAGTGATACTGCCTCGGAAACCCAAGGAGGGGTCGCTATGAGTCGGGTCTGACTCGATGGCACACAACAACAACAAGAACATAGAACTGTAACCTACCCCAAGCCATGCTATTTTCAGTTGCCTCATATGCACGTGAAAGCTGAACAATGACTAAGGAAGATCACAGAAGAGTTGATGCCTTTGAATTGTGGTGTTGGTGAAGAATACTGAAAATACCGTGGACTGCCAGAAGAACGAACAAATCTGTCCTGGAAAAGGTACAGCCAGAATGTTCCTTGGAAGCGAGAATGGCCAAACTTCTACATGACCTACTTTGATCATGTAACCAGAAGGGACAATTGCCTGGAGAAGAATATCATGTTTGGTAAAGTGGAGGGTCAGCAAAATAGAGGAAGACTCTCAACAAGATGGACTGACACAGTGACTGCAACAACGGGCTCAAGTATGACAACAATTGTGAGGATGGTGCATGACCAGGCAGTGTTTTGTTCTGTTCTACGTAGGTTTGCTATGAGTCGGAGCCAACTTGACAACACCTAACAACAACAAACAACATAGGACTGTAAAATACAAAGAGTGAGCCCTAATGTAAACTATGAACTTCAGTTAATAATAATATGTCAATATTGTTTCATCAGTTTGTACAAATGTACCAGGCAAGATGTTAATAACTGGGAAACTGTAGGCAGAAGGGGGATGTGGGAACTCTCTGTGTGTTTCTGTGCAGTTTTTATGTAAATCTAAAACTGCTCTAAAATACAATGGAATCCCTAGGTGATGTAAATGGTTAGGGTGCTGAGCTGCCAGATGACAGTTTGGAGGTTTGAGTCCACTCAGAGGTGCCTCAGAAGAAAAGCCTGGCAATCTACGTAAAAAAAAAAAAAAAAAAAAAATCAGCCATTGAAAACTCTATGGAGCACAGTTGTACTCTGAAACACACAAGGTTGCCATGAGGTGAAGTTCAACTCAATGGTAACTGGTTTGGCATTTTTAAATGTTCAGATAAAATAAAATAAAACTATGACTTACTAGACAAAATAGCTTGAAGACAAGTTGCCTAGCATGCCTGCTCTTCTTCAAGCAATCTTCACCCTTAAGCTCATCCTTAACAGAAATTTTGGCACTGCTCTTGGGTGATTTTGAACTCGGCTTCAATCGGTCAATCAAACTACACAGCTGTTTTTTATAAGTAAAAGTGAAGTGAGGAAATGAAGAAGCTGTCAGCTTGTGTCCTTCCTAAATCTGCCCCAGGCACTGCTTTCTTCCACCTATGGCCTCAGACCCACCTGTTTTCAGGGCTCATCCTGACCAGGGAAGAAATATTTCAGTAGCCTCAAGCAACTGTTGAGGCCCGATGGGCATGGTACTCTAAACCCAATGTCCAGGGTAATCCCCAAGCTTTCTCACAGCCTCAGAATGTCAGCCTTTCTCTTCTCTACACTACACAGAGAGAGAGCATGACATAGCAGTCAAAAACCTGGGCCCTGAACCAGAGTTGAAACCCAGTTCTGCCACTTACTAACTGTGTGACCTTGGACAGCTTGCTTAACCACTCTGATTCAATTTTATCTGTGTCAGGATGATATTAGTGTCTCCCTCCTAGAGTTGTCCTGAGGATTAAATGACTTCATGTATATAAAATGCATACAACAGTGCCTGGCACAGAGATGTTTATTATTATTTCATTACCTGCCTAGCTGTGTGCCCTTTGCTGTTCTCCTACTTAGACATACCAGTTGCTTTATCTCAGTGAAATGTTTATTGCCTGATGACCAGAGAGATCAGTAGGTGTGGACCTGTTTCCCAAAAGGACTCTTCTTGTCCACCCTGCTTTGAGGATGCAAGGACACATTAGAGTAAGGAGTAGCATTTCTTAAAGTGAAGAAAAATCTGCCCATCCTGACTTCCTCTCAACACTCCAACGAGCCCCCTATTTACATGGGCTAGGCCAGCAGCTCCCATGTGGTGAGTGTGGAATCTAGACAAAGGGAGTTGAAGGTTATAGAGGATGTTGAAACAGGTTTCACTAGCTAATCTCATAAAAGAAGCAAAAGCAATGGTTAGGGAGAATAATTACCAAAGTGCAGAAAAACTAGCAAGGAACAAGAAATCTGAAGTAAAATATAAATGACTTAAACCCACCAGACCAGATTAAGAAGCCAAATACAGAATTTGAAATTTGAAATGTTTCTATTAGAAATTTTGTCTTCTTCTGGAGCATGTGATCTATTTGAGTGTACCCCTTTCTCTGCTCCTAGAATATTCCTATGAAATAGAGGTGAATAGCAGGTGCATGTGCTGACAGAAGTTTTACTTGGGGTTCTGTTTTATCAGGACTCAAGGCAGTATATACCCTTCTGTTTGGCACCTCCTTGTTACATGTTACAATTAGTCATGGCTTTTCTTCACATCATATTGTAATTTGGGAAGATGTGGGAGACATCTTTGTTTCTTGAGTAGATTTGCAAATTAGACTAAGCTCACTAGAAACGGATTTACAAGCTCATGGTGTGTTATTTATGCATATTCTAAATTCATCCTTTTTTTGTCCAATTTCAACTTCAGAGGATGGTGTTCTAACGTTGTCTCCAAAGTCTAAAGTAGATATTGAGCCTGTTGGGAGCTGGAATAAACTGTACATTTGTTTACTTTAGACTTTGAATGTTTAAATAGTGTAAAGAATTCTGAGATAATTTTAAATGTTTAATTTTGCCTCTTAATCCCTGGTGAAAGCAACAGAGAGACTCTTCTTATGAGTCAAGACAAGCACTTGGGAGGCAGGCAGAATGCAGGACTGTATACTGAGCAACCAGAGTGAGGAAGCCTGATGTAGGACGTCAAAGTGTTTTCCTCAGGGTTGTAAAATCCAACAGCTAATAAGCAACACTATAGCAACAACAGAGAGCTGGAAGACAGATAGGAAGGTCAAATGCAAACAGGACAGAGCTGAAAATAAACCTAGGATTAACTATAAATGAATTAAACCACCAGCTCAAATTAAATAGCCAATTTTGCATTTCACATTTACAAGTACTTTTGTTAGTTACAACTTTTATTCTTTTGTGTGTGTCTGTATGTCTGTGTGCTCTCAAAACTTATTCTGTTAGTATTTTCTCAGCATTCATTAGGAAATTTCCTTTTCTTCCAACAATATTTGTTTTTTTAAAAATTCATGTGCTATGTCATGCCAATAGAGTTGGTTCTGCAAGTCATGGCCCTGGAAAGTTATTTCAAATCTTGGACTGCATCAGAATCACTGGGAGACTCTGAATCAATAAGTCTGGGTCTCTGCACTTTTTATAAGCTCCCTGGGTGGGTCTGAGAATCACGAAAGCTTGAGAACCATCGCCTTAGAGAATGACTTGGTCATGGTGAGCACCAAGTAAGTGATGTGAGTAATTTTTACTTGCTGCTTTAACATTCTCACTTCTCTCCTTCAGTCATAATTGGGAACTCATTAAAATATAAAGAAAATTACATGGTTCAATATGAAGGATTCCTTGATCTGTTGCCCCTACTCTTAAGTAACTTACCTGGAGAACCTAGTAGGAAGACAAGACATGTACATGAACAGCATATTATTGGGATGGTTAGTTTTATGTGTCAATTTAGCTAGGCCATGGGTCCTAGTGGTCTGACCAAGACTAGATTAGTTGCTTTTCCACAATATAATTTAATGTAATCATTTTCCATAATGTACTCTAATGTAGCGTAGTCAACAACAACAACGAAGTAGTTGAAAAGGGAGTTTCCTTTGTCTGTGTTCTGCCTTCAGAACAAAAGCACAGATAGTCCCTGATGAACCCTGACAACATCATCATAAGTCAGTTCTGACGTAAATGGAATACTTTTTTTTTTTAATCTTCTTTTCAGTTTTCATTATTATTGCCTTTTATTATCAGTGTCTTTATAAATCTGATCTTTATTTTTCTTTGAGGGCTGGCATAGGAATGATACCATCAGCAAACTATGAGCTGCAACATTGTATGTAGTGCATATTACTAACTCTAAGATGTACCAAAAATAAAAGGAAGAAAGCACAGTCAAGAGCATTGCCCTGCCAGTGTCCTGAATTCACATGCCCAGCCTCCAGAACCATGGGACAATACGTTTCAGTTCTTTAGAGCCACCCACTTTGTGGTATTCTATTATGGCCACCCTAGGAAACGAAGACAAGTATGTTTGAAATTTTCCATAGTAAATAATTCAAAAAATAGAAGAAAACACAGTCCTAAGTATGGTTCATCATAACTCAAATACATCATAAGTCCCAGACTACCTGTAGATATTTGGCAGAACTCACTCGCTCTCTCCACTCTGCCCTCTTTCTGTCACCTGTCCTATGGATTTGAGGACTGGCCAGCCCCTATAATCATGTGAGCCAATTCCTTGAAATAAAACTATATATATATTTGTTGTTGTTGTTGTTATGTTGCCATGGCATTGGACCTGACTCATACTGACCCCTCCTTGGGTTTCCCAGGCAGTGTTGTTGTTTGTTGTTATGTGCCATTAAGTCAGACTCAACTCATAGAGACCCCTCCTTGGGTTTCTGAGGCAGTATCACTACGGAAGTAGATTGCCCCATCTTCCTTCCAAGGAGTGGCTGGTGGGTTTGA
>NW_006921597.1:15329170-15354557 GCF_000298275.1 Orycteropus afer afer | reverse complement strand
GAACCGCCAGCCTTCTGGTTAGCAGTCAAGTGCCTTAGCCACTATGCTACCAGAGCTCCCATACATATATGTGTGTGTGTGTGTACACATATATATATATGTGTGTGTGTGTGTGTGTGTACACACACACATACTGTTAGCTGGTATCAAGTCACTTTCAACTCAGCAGCCCATGTGACACAGTAAAATCGCCCTACAGGGTTTTCTTGGTTGTAATCTTTATGGAAGCAGATGGCCAGGTCTTTTGCCTGTGGAGCCGCTGCATTAGTTCACATCACTGACCTATAGGTTAGCAGCCCAGAACTTAACCATTGCATCACAAGGCCTATATGTCACTGGTTCTGTTTCTCCAGAGAATCCTAAGACAATGACTAATACAGGCAACTTGCAGGGGCATGGAGATGGGAGATTATTTTGGCACATAATTGAGAGTTTGGACAAGTGAGATTTAGGACTGCAGTGACCAAAGAAAACTTCCTAATAAAAATGAGTCTTGAGCACAGCGCTAAAGGATTGGGAGAATATGGGGAGCTTTGCATTTGGAGGTATATTTGAGGGTGAGAGAAGGCTGCAATTTGAGGTTGCCAGGCAATTATCAGGGTTCCTCTCTTTGCAGCAGCAAGATGCTAATTAAAAGTCGCCTTCCCACAAGCACTATCTAGTTAAAGCTCAAAGAAGGGGAGTTTTTTAAAATCTGAGTTCATAAAATTTAGTACCAACTTAATTTTTATTCATTGTGAATCAATGCAGAAACCAGAATAGACCTAACACTTTGTTGCTGACTGTTTTGGAATCACGACACATTCTTGGCTGGAATCAGAAAGGTGATAAAACTTAAAAGAAGGTCCCAGGTCTCCAGTTCCACTTGCGGTGCAGTTCTGCCCTTTCTCATCTCCCATTAGTCTCCAGGGACCAAAAGTCAGCAAACTCCAGAGCAGTAAGTGTAGCATGAATCAAACCTATGGGATCCATACAGTACCATCCTTAAAGGTGGGTACCAGGACCCCTACCCTTGGCGCCGCAGTTTGGAGAGCTATTGCTCCCACCTCCTAGATATACCCCTCCCAATGGGGTGAGGGGTCTATAAGGCTAAGAGACATGTCCACCTACAACCTGTGACCTCCTGTCTAGACAACAGTCTGGGTAAACAGGGTACTGGAACTCCCTGCCCAGTGGTCCCAAACTTGCTTCTAGAACCTGTACAGGTTTCTTCCTCAGTTCAATATTCACTAGGATGGACAGTGCCACTAGTGTGGATACCTAAGTCTAAAGGGTAGTCAAGGGGATACTCTTGGGAGGTGTACAGACAGAGCTTGTACAAACAGGCAAAGTGTATGAGGCCCTTTGCAGTGAGGGATGGAGTCAAGGCAAGGGGGAAGTTGAGAGGGCAATGTGGAAGGGGAGAAAGAAGGTGGTTGTGGCCTTGACTTCTACTCATGCCTGGGCTCTGTAAATATTAGGGTAGGACATCGAAGATCCCCAGCCTCTTGAGAGTTAGGGCACTCCATCATGACGCCTTCTACACTGCCCCTTTCTGCTCCTTGTCCAAAACTTTTTTTTCTTTTTGCCATCTAGTTGATTCAACTCATGGCAATCCCATGTGTGCCAAAGTAGACATACAGAGTAGAATTGTGCTCCACAGCATTTCCAATGGATGGTTTTCAGAAGTAGATCACTGTTCTTGTTACCTAGTGCTGCTCTGACAAGAAATATACCACAAATGGGATGGCCTTCACAAACAGGAGTTTATTCTTACAATTTGGAGGTTTTAAGTCCAAGTTCAAAGTGCCAGGCTCTAGGAGCTGGGTGAAAGCCCCTCAACATTGGGGTCCAGCTCTGCCTCCTACTCCTGGCCCACTGGAGCTAGAGGTGTTTCTTCACTCAGACAGCTGCTGGCTGCTGAGGCTGAGAAGCCCCAAGGGTGACAAGTAAAAAGGCACAGTCCCGATGTTACCAAACCACATGAGAGGCCATTAACTTAAGTCCATTGTAAGTCCCAAGGTCGGCAAAGCATGGCAGACTGCTGAACAACAATACAGCTATATGCAGGGTCCAAGCACGCCATAAGCTAGAGACCATTCCCAAGGCTTCTCCTTATATACAGGAAGCAGACTGCATCCCAAAGGCAGCTACTCAGCTGCTTGTGGTAGATCCCACCATGGAGTTGATTGCCAGTCTCATCATGGGGAATAACTACTATCAGCTGCCCAGCCAAGTTGACACACAAACCTAACTACCACAATCACTAAGCCTGTATTCCATGTCATGTCAGAACAAATATTAGGGGGCTATTTATTACCTCCACACTTTCCATAGCGAGAGAAGTTTTTGGTGAAGAAGTATTTCATTTTGTTTTAGGATTTCCTGCCTCTGTCTTGAATTAACTGAAGATATCTTGGGATATGATAAAAAAAAAATAATAGTAGAATTCATAAAACTTTAAATTTGGGATGGTATGAACCCAAAGGAGCTCTGGTGGCATAGTGCCTAAGGCATCTGACTGCTAACCAGAAGGCTGGCAGTTCAAACCCACCAACCACTCCTTGGAAGGAAGGTTGGGCAATCTACTTCCATAGTGTTACCACCTCAGAAACCCAAGAAGGGGTCACTATGAGTTGGATCTGACTTGACAGCGCTGAGTGTGGTTTTTGGTTTATGCACCCGAAGATAGAGAGATGGATATACAAAGAAGTGACTATACAAAGGCATGGAAGATGTGAAAAACGCGTAATAAGGAGAAATAATTAAGCAGTGTTTTTGGAAGAAATTTAAATGGGGAAAAATGCATAGAAACAAATGGGCAGTTAAAAAACAGAGAGAGAAAAAGAAGGAAGAAGGGAGGGAGGAAAGAAACAAATGATTGGGTAGTTGGGGAAGGTAGCTAAATAGAGAAGAGAAGAAAAGGGGGAAATAAGCATTCTCTAAATAAAAATATCCATATACACATGCAAACAAGGGTATTTTTTGCATTACATTCAATCTCTTTGCTGGTTGTTTTGTTTTAAAAAGCAGCCAAGAATGTCAAACAGCTGTTTTTACAGCTTCTGTCACTTTGTCAAAGACTGTGTGTGCAGTATGTTGGGCATACCCAGACACAAGGAGGCAAGGAGCTCAGGGAGCAGACAGCCAGGTCTGCAGGCAGCACCCTAGAGACTGCCTGGCTCCCACCACTGATTTCCACCACTCTCCTCGGAGTTGAAACCAGGACCCTTGTGAGTGCTTCTGGAGAGAGGTAAGCAAACACTCAAGACAGAATTTATTTTTCCTGACTTAAAAAGAAAAAGGAAAGCACCTAGGGATAACCTTCTATCAATGGACAGCCTAGAACCAAAAGTTGGACAGCGTGGGTTTAGGTCCCAAATTTACCACTGGAGCTATGTGATCTTATGGTTAATTTTACATGTCAACTTGGCTAGGCTATCATGCCCAGTTGTTTGGTCAGACATTTGTCTAGTTACATGTACTTAAATCAGTAGGCTTTAAGTAAAGTAGATTATCTTCTATCCACACTCAGCACTGTCGTGTCAGATCCAACTCATAGTGACCCCTTCTTTGGTTTCTGAGGCGGTAACACTATGGAAGTAGATTGCCCAACCTTCCTTCCAAGGAGTGGTTGGTGGGTTTGAACTGCCAGCCTTCTGGTTAGCAGTCAGATGCCTTAGGCACTATGCCACCAGAGCTCCTTTGGGTTCATACCATCCCAAATTTAAAGGTAGGCCTCAATCAATCATTTGAAGGCCTTAAAAGCAAAAAAAAAAAAAAAAAATCCCTAGCATCCTTCACCTAGGGTGTGTTCTTCCTCCAGACTATAAATAAACATTTTGCCAAAATTCCCTTACTTTTCATTCTTCCTCTCACCTGACCTATGGATTTGGGGACATAAGATTGCAGGAATCTCCAGCTTGTCACCTGAACTGCTGTATGGGACTTGCCATTGCTGCTATCATATAAGCCAATCTTTTAAAAAAAAAAAAAAAAAAAAAAACCTTTCTCTCTCTCTTTCTTCCTCTTTCTCTCTCTAAAAATGAGATGGATATACAAAGGCATGGAAGATGTGAAAAATGAGGAACAATGTGAAACAGTTAAACACTGTTTTTGGAAGAAATTTATGGGGAAAATATTACATAGAAACAGAAGTAGATAGATTCAAAATATGGAAGGAAACAAAGAAAGAAGGGAGGTAAAGAAAGAAGAAGGAGGGAAGGAAGGAAAAATATGAAATACATGCATACATAAATATACATAGGAGCTCTTGTGGTGCAGTGGTTAAGGCATTTGGCTGCTAACCAAAAGGTCAGTGGTTCAAACCCACCACCTGCTAGTTGGAGTCGACTAGATGGCAGTGAGTTTGGGTTTGGTTTTTATAGATATATGTATGTATGTATTTTCACTGGTTCTGTTTCTCTAGAGAACCCTAAGACAGGCCAGTTGTTTCACCTCTCTAAGTCTCAGTTAAAATGAGATAATAAAATGGGGATAATAACCTCACAGGTTTCTCATAAGGATTAAATGAGGTAGGAATATGGCACATAGCCTAGAATACAATAGGTTCTAAGTAAATATGTTAAAAACCACATATTTGGAAAAAACAGACAGATAAAAGAGAGAGGTAGATAGTGATAGAGATTGTCAGAGATGGAGAGAGATAACAGAGATAGATATGATAGGTGTAGAGATAATAGAAGCAGAGATCCAAGAAAGGCCTTCAAATGATTATTTGGTTTCTGGTAAATATCAAAGGGATTTCCTCTCCTCCCATTCCTGCCAATGACAAGACCACTTGGAAGTCACAGAGGCAACTCTCTTTTCACCTCCTCTCCCCCAAAGAAATCCCCTAGCAGCCTTAACCCTGCCAAGTCCAACAGATCCTTATCACAGGAGAGGATCAGCCAGGAAGGGCTTCCTCCTCTCTTGGCCTGGTGGCTACTGAAAATCGCTCCTCAACTTCATGGTATGTGGGTGGTAGAATGGGAGTGGGGACACATAAAGTAAAAAAAAAAAAAAAAAAGGAAAGGGAAGAGATAGTAGTCTTAGAAAGCACCACTTATGAGAGGAGAGAGCAGTGGTCAAAGCAAAGTGGTAGTCCAAGGTCAAAGGAAAGGGAGAGGAGGGAAGGGAAAACTGCTGACTAGGTAAGAGACATGTGTTCATTTGGGTGAAGGGAAAGACAATATAACAAAAGTGTGTGACCAGCACAATGTCAATATCATTAAGGAAAAGGAAGACACAGAAAGGTGCACAAGAGGTGAGACAACAAAGGTAAATACTATTATGTACCGAATACTGCACTATTAGTAATAATAAACACTAATTTATGGGTGGATACATAGGTATTTTTGACTATGCAAAAGCACTCAATTGTGTGTCTCACAACAAATCATGGATAACATTGAGTAAGTTGGGAATTCCAGAACACTTAATTGTATTCATGAGGAACCTGTGCATAGACCAGGAGGATGTTGTTCGAACAGAACAAGGGGATATTGCATGGTTTAAAATCAGGAAAGGAGTGTGACAGGGTTGCATCCTTTCACCATACTTATTCAATCTGTATGCTGAACAAATAATCCAAGAATCTGGATTATATGAAGAAGAACGTAGCATCAGGATTGGAGGAAAACTCATTAACAACCTGTGATACACAGATGACACAACTTTGCTTGCTTAAAGTGAGGATGACTTGAAGCACTTACTGATGAGTATTGAAGACTACAGTCTACAGTATGGATTCCAAAAACCAAAAAAAAAAAAACACACTCACTGCCATCGAGTAGGATCCGATCCTTAGTGACCCCTCCTCAGGTTTCTGAGGCGATATCACTGTGGAAGTAGATTGCCCAACCTTCCTTCCAAGGAGTAGCTGGTGGGTTTGAAATCCCAGCCTTCTGGTTAGCAGTCAAGTGTTTTAGGCACTATGCACTACGCCACCTCAATAAAAAGAAAACAAAAACCCTCACAGCTGGACCAATAAGCAGCATCACAATAAATGGGGGAAAGATTGAAGCTGTCAAAGACTTGCATCACAATAAATAAGGAAAAGACTGAAGTTGTCAAAGACTTCATATCACTTGGTTCTACAATCAACACCAATAGAAGCAGCAGTCAAGACATCACAGGGCTTATTGCATTGGGCAAATCTGCTGCAAAAGACTTCTTTCAAGTGCTGAAGAGCAAAGATGTCTCTCCTTGAAGACTAAGGTGAGCCTAACCCAAGATATGGTATTTTCAATTGCTTCATACACATGTGAGAGCTGGACAATGAACAAGGAAGACTGAAGAAGAGTTGATGCTTTTGAGTTGTAGAGTTGGTGAAGAATACTGAAAGTACCATGGACTCTTAAAAGAACCAACAAATCTGTACTGGATGAAGTGCAGCCAGAATGTTCCTTGGAAGCGAGAATGGCCAGACTTCGTCTCACTTGCTTTGGTTATGTTGTCAGAGGGACCATTCCTTGGAGAAGGATATTATGCTTGGTAAAGTGGATGGTCAATGAAAAATGGGAAGGCCCTCACAAGATGGATTGACACAGTGGCTGCAATGATGGGCTCAGGTATACCAATGATTGTGAGGTTGACGCAGGACCAGGCAGTGTTTTGTTCTGTTGTACACAGGCTTGCTATGAGTCAGAGCTGACTTGGTGGCACTAACAACAAACAAATGAACCAAACAACTGCACCAGGGAGATGCAGTCCTTAGAACAGTCAACCACAGGAGATCAGATGGGCAGCATTTGCATAGGGAGAAAGCTAGGCAGGCAGGAACGCACAGGTAAGAAGGACACACAGGAAGGGGTAACCACAAGGAGGAGGTGGGAGGAGAGCTGTTATATTGTGGGGACTGTGATCAATTTCATGAAACAAACTGTTGAATGTAAAATGAAACTGCTTTGCAAAATTGCACCCAAATCACAATAAGAAATTTTTAAAAAAAGAAGAAGTAGTTTATTTAGATTAGGGTCCAGTACTTATGAGGTGATCCAAAAGAATGTGGAAATTATTGAACAATAACATTAACATCACATTCAAGTAAAATTTTGTTGAAGATAATTCAAAAATGGCACAGCAGTGCATCAACAGAGAAATGCCAGAAATTCAAGTTGGATTCTGAAGAGGACATGGAATAAGGGATATCATTGCAGATGTCAGATGGTTCTTGGCTGAAAGGAAAGAATACCAGAAAGATATTTACCTGTGTTTCATCGATTACACAAAGATACTCAACTGTGTGAATCATAACAAATTACAGATAACATTGTGAAGAATAAAGACTACAGAACAGTTAATTGTGCTCATGAGGAACCTGGACATAGACCAAGAGGCAGTTGTTTGAACAGAACAAGGGCATACTGCATGGTTCAAAATCGCGAAAGGTAACATGGGTGGTTCAGTGATAGAATTCCCATAAAATCAGGAAAGGTGTACATCAGGGTTGTATCTGTAATGCAGAGCTGCCGAGACACCAGGACACGGAGTTGTTTCAGAGAAGCAGTTTATTAGCACTCCCGGGTGAGGTTCTCATGCCCTAGCATCAAGGCCAGAGAAGTCGCACCCCTGGGCAGGGGGGGGTAGATTCTTACAGACACAGAGAGGACCTAATTTGGAAGGTGGGAACCTAAGGAAATGGTGGGGTCCAATTAGCTGTTGGCACGGGTCTGCACCTAATTAGCATGAGGGGGCTTCACAGGAGGAAGTTTGTCATCATGTGGGACTTTTCAGCCTGGGTGGGTTTTGCTACCACATTGTCTTATCAGGTTGTCTCATCAGGGCCTGACACCTGGAGGAAGTTGCTAACTGAAATGTTGGTGGTTTGAGTTTGCTCTGGCCTAACAGTATCCTTTCACCATATTTATTCAATCTGTATCCTGAGCAAATAATCCAAGAAGCTGGACTATATGAAAATGAATGTGACATCAGGATTGCAGGAAGACTCATTAACAACCTGTGATATGCATATGACACAACCTGGCTTGCTGAAAGTAAAGATGACTTGAAGCACTTACTCATGAAGATCAGAGACTACAGCCTTTAGTATGGATTACACCTCAGCATAAAGAAAACGAAAACCCTCACAACTGGACCTATAAGAAGCAACATGATAAAGAGAAAAAGATTGCAGTTGTCAAGGATTTCATTTTCCTTGGATCCACAATCAACGCCCATGGAAGCAGCAGTCAAGAAATCAAACAACATGTTGTATTGGGCAAATCCTCTGCAAAAGATCTTTAAAGTGTTGAAAAGCAAAGATGTCACTTTGAAGTCTATGGTAGTCTTGACCCAGGCCATGGTATTTTCAATCACCTCACATGCACGCAGAATCTGGAAATGAATGAGGAAGACCACAGAAGAACTAATGCATTTGAATCATGGTGTTGACAAAGAATATTTAATATATCACAGACTTCCAGAAAAACTAACAAATTTATCTTGGAAGAAGTACAGCTGAAATGCTCCTTAGACGTGAGAAAGCCAAACTTTGTCTCTCATCCTTTGGTCATGTTGTCAGAAGGGACCAGTCCCTGGAGAAGGATATCATGCTGGGTAAAGTAGAGGGTCAGTAAAAAAGAGGAAGACTGTCAAAGAGCTAGATTGACAAAGTGGCTGCAATGATAGACTCAAGCACAGAACAATTGTGTGTAAGGCACAGGACCAGTCACTGTGTTCAGTGACTCTGAACACAGAGTCAATATGAGTCTGAACTAACGGGATGGCATGTAACAAGTCACTAAACCACAGGAAGATCTTCACAGGGCTCCTGCCAGCTTATTAGCACCCTCATTCTTCCTATTCTTTTGCTCTCTCATCTTGTTGCAGAAGACAAAAAAGTATTTTCCCAGGGACTTTTGCCCTTTTTACTGGACAGTTTGCTAGACAATGTAAAAGCATGACCCTTGACATGACCTGCTTTAGGGAGGCCTTTGGAGTCTGCTGCACCACCAATATCACCTTAACACTTACAGTGCCAAGAACACAAACACAGATAATTAAAAGTTATAAATTAAGCTAACAAACAGCTAAATAAAATATACTCTATCCTAATAAAATAAACTATTTTTTAAATACTTATCCTAACATGGAGCTCTGGTAGCATAGTGCCTAAGGCACTTGACTGCTAACCAGAAGGCTGGCGGTTCAAACCCACCAGCCACTCCTCAGAAGGAAGGTCGGGCAATCTACTTCCATAGAGATACTGTCTCAGAAACCCAAGGAGGAGTCACTATGAGTCGGGTCTGACTCGACGGCACCTAACAACAACAATAACAATCCTAACATATAGTTACTATTTTTTATTATTAACCATTTTTAATATTAATTATTTTTAAGTATGAATGTACCTTCCCAAACCTGGAAGTTTAAATTTAAAATTCTCAGATTCTGTGTTGTTCTGCACTGGGACACAGAGCTATGGGGGAAGGTGACTTCCAGTCCTTAGCTTGTTCCCCATCTCTTCCCATACTAGGTTCTGTCTCACCCTTGAGGGACCTCATATGTACCTGGACATTCAGCTCACATGTCCAAATTCCACAGGATGTGCTATGAAAGGAGCTAACACAGACTCTGAAAGCAGCTAAAAGCCATGTGGGGGGGAATTGCAGGTTCCCAGGTACCCAAAAAATTTTGTGGAAAGGGGTCACAGACCTTGAGGAGGCATATTCTCTTCACCCCAAGGACTTCTTGCTCTTTGGGGAGGAATGTAGCTGGAGGTGGACCCTTTGAATTGCAAGGTCCATCTTGCCCAGATCATCTTGGCCATCAGTATCCTCATCACTATCTTGACCACACTGAGGAGTACACCCATTCCCACCCTCGATGGGGTCCTTGAGTGGTACAAATGCTTAACACCAAGGCTAACTGACAAGATAGAGGTTCAAGCTCACCCAGAGGTACCTCAGAAGAAAGGCCTGGTGATCTACTTTGGAAAAATCAGCCATTGAAAACCCCCAAGGAGCATAGTTCAACTCTGACACACATGGAGTTGCCATGCATAGGAATCAACTCCACCGCAAGTGCTTTAGTTGTTTCTGTTTTTGATTTTCCCACCATAGCCAGCATAGAGAGAATTTTCCATGTATTTACTTCCTGCCTGTGCCCTCACCACATGCTTCTAGTCCCAGCGGTACCAGGAACCTCCAGCCAGGAATTCAGAGTTACCCAGGTTTAAAGTCCCTTTGGGAAGGGACTGCAGGAGCTGGAAGTGGGAGAGCCAGCCCAGAGACTGAGGCAGGATTGAGCAGAGCTAGGACTCCTGGGGCAGGTCCCGTTGTTAAGCAGGCCCCCTACCAGATCTAATGGACCGTTTCTGCTGTGCTTTTCACAGTGTTGTGGCTCTTAATAGGCTCCCCCGGCGGAATGCTCAGGGCCCACGCTGCCTCTGAGCAGCTGCTGCACTGAGCAAGGGAGCCAGCGAGGGAGTGCGCGGGCTCGTTTACAGACCACGTGCCTGTCGCCTTCTCCAGAAGCCATCACAGCACGTCCTGGAACAAGCTCCTGAGGAGGCATCACAGTTTAGTGTAATTCGTCAACTTCACAGCTGCTGCTTGGGAGCGAGGGGGCTGACGGACGCAGCATCAAGCCGCTCTGGAATCACGGGAGCATTCCCCAGGCCTCCAGAAAGAGGGCATGGCCAACCTGAGTGGGCAGACCTCGCCCTTCACTTAACGCCTGTTGAAGGGCTACGGGGCTTCCCAGAACTGAACCAGCCATTTGCCCAGATCTCTGCTGGCCCTACCACCTACCCATTGCGGTTCTGAAGGACAGGAAGCTCAAGGAAGATAGCCTGGTCTTTGGAGATGGGCAGATTGAATTCAGGGCTACCTCTCCATCATCCTTATCCACTGAGTGCAAGTGACTTCCCTCTCTAAGCCTCTATATGCCCATCTGTAAAATGGAGGAGAAAGTAGTTCTTACCCCAAGGTCTGATATTTTTTTGATATGCAGTAGGTCTGTGCCAGTTGTTAAAATATTAAACTTTCGGTAAAGAGCCACCAGCTGCACGGAATCCACTCCTATTCATGGTTCCCCCATGTGTGTCAGAGTGGATCTGCATTCTATAGCGTTTCCCACAGCTGATTTTTGAGAAGTAGATCACCAGGACTTTTTTCCTAGGTACCTCTGGGTGGACTCAAACCTCCAAGCTAGAGCTGTGTTTCTCAAAGTGTGGTCCCCAGACCACAGCATCAGTAAGTGTCCCCAAGAGCTTATTAAAAATGCACATTCTTGGGCTCCACCCCAGAGCTACTAAATCAGAAACTGAAGGTAGGACCTAGTCACTTACGTTTTAACAAGCCTTCCAGGTGATTCTGATGCAAGCTAAATTTTGTAGACCCCTGGTAGAGAGTTCCCCACCCCCACCCCTTGTGTGCCTCCCCAGGACTGCCAAGACCACGTCATAATCCAGCAACTAAGGAGTTAGTGCCCAGCACCAGAGGGACCTCTGGGACCCTGCTCCAGCTGCTTCCATTCTGTTTGGTCAGCACCTATGTGGTATAGTTTTTTATATCAGCACTGCCAATCCCATAGGGATGTTGTAGGGATGAAATGAGCAATGTCTGTAGGGTACTCAGCAAAGCACCTGGCATAAAGAAAGCACTCAACTGATGAAAGATACTTTACTGTTATGTGGGGGGTCCCTTCCTATTCTTTTGCAGCCTCTACATGCATAACTCCTCTTTTCCTATCCTCCTCTTCCTGTACTGTGAAGAACCAGCCCACCTGCTGGCAGCTAATAGCCACCAGAGCTCCCTTCAGCGCAGCCCACCTGGAAACACGAAAGACCTCTCTTTCCCAACCCAATCCACCACTTTCCTAAAGAAAACATGGAGCCTTGGAAAGCTTTTTGCAAGAAGGTTTGGTTGATTTGTTTGTTGGTTTTATTTTATTTCAGTGATAAAGGCATGATAGGTGAAAGTAATAAATATACAGGAAAAATGTTACAAGCACTCTCATATGTCCCACAATTAAAGTACTCCCAAGGTGCTGGGAAGTAGAAGAGATGGCTCCTGCCCTTTATTCTCACTCATCCCCAACAACAATGCTCTGCCCTTAGATAAGGAACTCCCCAGCCAAACTTCCCCAGGACATTTTCTGCTGCCATGAACAAAGGATCAGTGTGTCCTAGCCCCTTTGGGGCCACTGACCTCTTTGAGAATCTGATCAAAGCTACAGCTCCTCCCAAGAAAAACTCATATAGACACACTAAAGCGTGCAGTTTTACATGCCACCTCAGGGGCACAGAGTTCCCAAAACCCATCCGTGGCTCAGTGACTCCATGTTAAAAGTCCTACAAGAGGGGAAGGACACTGCTAATGGTTAACCTGTTAGGACACCAAGAAGTGAAGTTCAAACAATTTAGTTTTCAAAGAAAAACCCAAACTCATGCTCCCTATCTTCAAAGCCTTCTAGGCCATTCCCTTGCCAATGCCTTGCTGTTTTCTCCCTAGATAATGCTTATGCTTGTTGGTGCTGTTAATTGCCTTGGTGTGGATTCCAATTTGTGGTGCCCCCATGTGTTGCAGAGTCGAAGTGCACGCTATAGACTTTTCAGGGCTGTGATCCTTTAGAAGCAGATCAGCACCTCATGCATGTCAGAGTAGAGTGAAATGAATTCTTCACAGAATTCCAACTGGCAACACTTCTGCTTAGGAAAATTCCACAAACATGTTTGTAGCTTATTTCTTTTATGCATTTGGAAAGCTGTTATTTAAGAAAGGAAAATGGTTAGGTCACTATGAAACCAGTTGTCGTTGAGTTGATTCCGACTCATGGCAACCCCGTGTGTGCCAGAGGAGGACCATGCTCCATAGGGTTTTCAATGGCTGATTTTTTGGAAGTAGATCACCAGGTCTTTCTTCTGAGGCACGTCTGGGTTAACTGGCACCAACAACCTTTTGGTGAGCAGCCAAGCATGTTAACCATTTGCACAGCCTGGTCTTCACAAAGGGGGAGTTTTTTCTTCAGCATCATTCCTATGCAACCTCCATGAGCTTACCCAAGCCCCTCCCATGTTTCCTGTGCACTTACATGGTGCCTTTCCTTCTAGAAACAGATTCCACCACCTTGCAATGTAAGCCTCAGTTCCTTCCTTCTTCTATTCCCCCACCCTCCCCAAGTCGGTCAGCTGCCTGCAGTTTCACCAGTTTACTCAGATCTAGGCAACACTAGAGTGCTAGAGCAGGGGTAGGGTCCACCATCCATCTTTTGTTTGTTTGTTTGTAATTTTTATGGTGATTTGGGTGAAAGTTTACAAAGCATATTCATTTTCCATGCAGCAGTTCATACACATTCTGTTTCATGACATTGACTGCAGTTCCCCACAGTGTAACAGCTCTCTTCCCACTTCCTCCCTGTAGTGGCCTCTTCCCTGTGTCCTTCCCTCCCATGCACTCCCACCTCCTGAGCTGTCTCCCTGTGCAAACACTGCCCTTCTGTTCTCCCACGATTGATCACTCCAAGGAGTATATCTACCTAATGTAAATGTTCACCCCATATGCCTGTCTACTGTTTGGCTGGAAGCCACAGGAGTGAGTTCAGTTCTAGACCTGAAGGGTGGCTAGAGGCTATAGTCTCAGAGATCTCACCAGGCTCTATGAGACCAGCAAACCTAGTCTTTTTTTTACACCACCCATTTTTTGCCTCAGCCTTCTGGCTGTGTGGCTGATGAGAGAAGAAAAGTGTTGTGGTTTAGACAGTAACTGAGAATGACAGGAAGAAGGAATCAGCAACAGCTACTCAGGTGTGAAACTGGAGAGCCCCTGAAAGCTAAATAGGGTGTGAAATTCATCCTTTCTCTCTTTTCAGAAATGGGAGGCTTCGCATGCTGGGACCCCCCAGTCCAGGCAATCAGAGAGGCAGAACAGGTAAGGCAGGCAAGCCCTTAAATGAGGGTGAAGCTCCCCCTTACTGTACCATGCCCTCTTTGTTTTCCTCACCCACACCGCAGTCCCAAGACTCACCCCCACTCTCCTGTCACTGCTATAGTGTCAGACATTGGAAAAGGCTGGTGCAGAAGCCACCAAAGAAGTAAGGGGACACACACAGAGCCACCTAGACGTTGTGGTTTTTTTCTAACTCTCAATCCTTAAGGAAGGTGGTTTCAAGGCTGGGACAGTCAAGGCACTGGAACTATGAAAAAGTTGTCCTGTTGAGATTAATGGAACTATAAATAATTTTAAATCTTTATAGCAAGAAATTGTTATGCCATTGGAGGCCTCGGGAAGGCAGGACAGAAGCCTGGAAGTCCACCATTGGCTGCACAGCACAGCTCTGCTCTCCTCCCCTGACTCCAAAACATCACACAGGATGTTTTCCCTTCCTGGGTCTCATGTTCACGACATACATATTTATTGAGCATCTTTACTGTGTAAGGCAATTGTGCTGACTATTGGAGATCATATTAATGCTAGCTGACTTTCACCAAATGCTTTTTATGTACAGGCACTGTTCTAAACACTTGGCTTATGTTATCTCATTTAATTCTCACAGTAATCTTGTGAAATAGACACTATTGTTATTCTGTTTTAGAGAAGAGAACACTAGGTACAAAGGAACTAAGCAACATGCTCACAGTCACGCAGCAAGAGAAGAGTAGAACAGGATTTGAACCCAGATTATTTAATCCCAAACCCTTCTGGTCACTTTTATATACTCCCTCTCAAGACAAAAGCAACCACACTCTTGGCTTCATGGATCTCACAGTCCAGTGCAGGGCTTGGCAAAATATGTCCCACTGGCCAAACCTGGACTGCTGCCTGTTTTTATAAATAATGTTCTATTGGAACACAGTCACATTATCTGTTTACAAATTGTCTGTGACTGCTTTCTCACTGGAGCTCTGTTCGTGTAGTAGTTAAGGCATTTGACTGCTAACCAAAAGGTCAGTGGTTCGAACCCACCAGGTGCTATGTGGAAGAAAGATAAGGCAGTCTGGTTCTGTAAAGATTTACAGCCTTGGAAACACAATAGAGGTCACTATGAGTCAGAATTGACTAAATGGCACTGAATGAGCTTTCTCACTACAATGGCAGAGTTGAGTAGTTGTAACAGAAACCATATGGCCTACAAAGCCTAAAATATTTGCTATCTGGTCTTACACAGAAAAAGTTTGTGAATCCCTGGTCTAACCAAATAGAACCATCCTATCCTTCCCTTCCATCACATGAGGTGATGGTAGACACAACACTTTGAGCTCTTTGGTCTAAGGCATGACCAACACACCACAGCCTGCGATCCACCTACTATTTCACCTCCAGGATAATCAGCAAGTATGATTTGGGAGCAGCCTGGCCTAATTTTTCTACTCTCACTCAGTGTCTTAGGCCCAAGTGAGACAAACAAGGTACTGGCTGGCAAGATTCACAGCTACTTAGACTTATAGGATCCAGAACTCGAAAGTAGCAAAGAAGTTGTGACTATCCAGTGATTTTATTTGAAACTACTCATTTACTACTTCATTCAAAATCTATCTATTGCAATCTATTGTGCTAGATTGTATTAAATGCTAGGGATAGAACTAAGAGCAAGGCAAATTTGCTGCCCTCAGAAAACCAAGAAGTGATGAGTTAAAGGACAGGTCCTAGCTATTTCATTTATTTGAAGAGTTTTCATGTAAAAAGAGGGAGTAGATATACTCTTTGGGGCCAGACTCTGCAGGTAGACCCCCACCAGGTATATGCAGAGCATCTTTACTGTGTAAGGCAATCGTGCTGACTATTGGAGATCATATTAATGATAGCTGACTTTACCAAATGCGTCTCATAGAGGTCACTATGAGTCAGAACTCTGCGTCTACCTGGGGGGGATGCTCATTGATCAATCTAATCATTCAACATTTATTAAGAACTCACTGTGTTCCAGGCCCCAGACTGGGTGCCACGTTCACAGGGAGTCACATTACGGATATGCTTCAGACACATTACATGATGGGCAAGGATTAGACAAACACACCTCTTCTATGCCTTCTAATTCTAAGATTCTAGGTTTTAATGTTCTTCTAGGATATGCTCCCTGGAGAGGAAGGCCTCCATGTGCAGGTTTCAGGTGGTAAACAAGAGAGAATCAGATCTGAAGAAAGCTCCCCACTACTTTTCTTGCACCCAAGGCAAGCTTCCAGCTTTTTCCAGCTCAAGAAATAACACAACTAGATTTGGAATTATATATGTGTATGTGTATACCATTATGCTGTTGTTGTTATGTGCCGTCAAGTCGGACCCAACTCATAGCAACCCCTCCTTGGGTTTCCAAGACACTATATCTACTGAAGTAGATTGCCCCATCTTCCTTCCAAGGAGTGGCTGGTGGGTTTGAACAACCAGCCTTCTGGTTAACAGATAAGTGCCTTAGACACTATGCTACCAGAGCTCCTGTATACCATTATACACATACATACATACACACCTATATATATGGATATATATGTGTGTACATGTACATATGTACATATATGTAACAAGCCCAAAATTCTTTTATTCTGTCTTGACTAAATGGCAACTAATTGGGGAAACAAACAAAAAAACATTAAGTAAATAAGTTATTGATACAGAAACTTTGAGGATACAAAACCTTGTGTTAGCCATGAGCCTTTGCTTAGGGAGATGAAAAGTCTAGAAAATATTTACATATTAGATAAGAAATTTAGTTTAAATCTATAATTTTCCAACTCATCATAAAGTAGAGTTTCCATCTAAGGAAAATAAAAAGGTGAAGAACTTTCTTATAATATGGAATGATTTCTTTTATGAGTTCCAAGCATGATTGACTTGTAATCATAAGACCATTGAAGTTTTCTATGTTGTTGTTTGTTGTTGTTATGTGCCGTCAAGTCAGACCTGACTCATAGTGACCCCTCCTTGGGTTTCCAAGGCAGTATCACTAAGGAAGTAGATTGCCCCATCTTCCTTCCGAGGAGTGGCTGGTGGGTTTGAACTGCTAGCCTTCTGGTTAGCAGTCAAGTGCCTTAGGCACTATGCTACCAGAGCTCCAGAGTTTTCTATAGGAAGCAAAAAGAGCTCTGGTAGTATAGTGCCTAAGGTATTTGACTGCTAATCAGAAGGCTAGTGGTTCAAACCCATCAGCCACTCCTCGGAAGGAAAACTGGGCAATTTACTTCCGCAGAGACCCTTCCCAAGGAAGGGTTGCTATGAGTTGGAACCGACCCAATGGCAGTGAGTTTGGTTTTTGGTAAAGGAAGCAAAACGTGTGAATGTGAAAATAGTTGCTCTATAAGTTGTTCACTTAAAGTAGCAAAACTATGTTTATCAAAGGATGCTGAATTTTCTCACTGGGCTTTTTATAATTAATCCACTATCTATGACCTTACTAGTGTTGTAGAATTGAACCAGTGAAAAAGAGTCAGCAGTGCCTCTTAAAATGAGAAACACTTCTAAAGGCATTCCTTCTCTAAGAAAAAAAAAAATTATTTTGAAAGTAAAATAAACAAGTGGTTCTAACAGATTAACTTTAAAACACCATAGAATCTCAATTTTCCACGACAGGGGACTCTCACGTAAAGAGTTTTAATGAGTCTCTACCTGGAGGTTTTTCCTTCACTAATGCCAGCACATGGACACATCTTCAGGTCACTGCTACTCATTCCTCCTACCCCACACCAAGTCTGAGAAAAATGCACAAAATACATCTTCTCTGCAAGCTACCAGGCAGAATCCTTATTACCTTCCCTGGAGCTCAGCACCATAGAAAGATTCTACAATGCTGGCAGGGAGGCTGCAGTGAGAGGCAGCTCTGGGGAGGACAATGGCTGTTCCCTGACCCAGCCCAGAGCCTCCCTGAACCAGAGACCAGCCACTGGAGAAGCAATTTGTTTTTTAATGCATTTTCCCCTCCCATTCAGGATCAGAGAAGTAGTGCTGGTTATTTTTTGAAAGCTTTTTGCGTTAGACACAAACATTAATGGAATAAACAGTAGAAAAAAAAAATAGGTAGCATTAGTATGTCAAGAGTCTCTCAGGGAAGCTTGTTTGATGGCCCCAGTAGACCTGCCAGAGAACCGTGTGGTGGTATTCATCCTGATCTCTCAGGCCAGGCATGTCCAAATTAGGAGGGATGATTTCTCCCACACACATCCTGCACGCACCCCAAGAAGCAGCAGGTTCATATTGAAAGTATGGCTTGTGTAGCCCCAGAGGGAGACTCTGACTGGGGCTGAGTTTTGAAAGAGTGAGAACAGCTAAAACTGTTACCAGTTTCTGGACTATGCTAAACTGGGGGCCAGCTACAAGGCATCAAATCCTCACAGTCTCAAGTGCTGAAGGACACCCAGCCACCCCATGGGCAATCTGTCACCCTCCCTCCTCACAGTGAAAACACCTCACTCAAGAGGAAAACCTTAAGCGAAGCAACTTCCTCCTTTCCTTACTTTCCCTCTCTCTTCCAGGATTTACTTTCTCCCTTCTTAGCTTTTCTCCTTCCTTTTCTTCCTCTCACCCATTCCTGGTCCTCAACACTCACCCTGTCCCCGCTCCATTTCCTGTCCCTAAAGGCCTTTGCGTAAGGCATCATATGCCCAGAGAAAATAATTTCTTCCAAACTCAGAAGAAATGAATGTTTCTCAGTAGGTCTGTTGATGAAAGGGGCTACACCATAAGGAATCACAGGACTGAATCAGGAGTCACTTTTCTCCGTTCTGACCTGGGGAGAGAGACTACACCTCTACCCTGTTGGGAAGGCTGTGTGGTATACTGTCAAGAACAGAGGCATTTAAGTCAGAGACTGGGGTTTAAATCCTGGCTCTATTGTTTACTAGCTGTGTGATCCTGGACATTTTACCACCCTGGTCCTCGGTTTCTTTATCTATGAGAGAGGGAATAATAATATCTATCCCACAGAGCTTTGTAAGGTTAAAAATATTAACATAGATAAAGTATCTAGCCTATGACAGATGATCAATAAATTGAGTCTTGACCCTTTTCCTTCTCTTGCCTTTTCTTTAAGTCAAGAGTGTGGTTACACTGATTATTCCTGGCATTCTTGGAAAAACAGCCCAAGGAGACTGGTGTCTGGATCCATCCATCTTATACCCCACTCCCTGTTCAGATCATAAGACAAGTCAACATCTGCAGCATATTCTGTGTCTTCTACCAGAGTTCTATTAGATCAGACCAGAAGACCATGGTTAAGAGTTAGATGGGATCAGATGCCAAGGGCAGCCATGAGTGAAGGGAACCAAGTTCTGGGTGCCTCACATGATGAACAAGGTCTCCCAAGGCCTGCTGACAATTAATTCAATTTTACCACCAGTTTTTCATCCCTAGAGTGCTCATCCCCAAGCAGTTGATGCCCAAACAACTATCCTTAGGCCAATCTGATGGCCCCCAGTGCTGGACACTGCTGCCCATGTCTATTCTGATATAGGCTTGCTCCTCCAAGGGTGATGGAACAGTCAGTTAGGACCCAACTTCCTAGGAAGAGTCCCACCCCTGGCCTCCAGGTATACACACCTCTATGCAGTCAGACCTCTGCATATTTTCCAAGGGCCACCTTTGCTTCCTCTTCATCCTTGAGAAGATGCAGAGCCTGGAAAAATCCCCAGCTGTGCACTAAATAGGTTTGCTAGAAAAAAACCTATGATAATAATAGTAACATTAGAATAACACTTTGAAGTTTCTGAAGTACTTTTACCCATTCAAAACTTGTCATAGTAGACTGCTATAACTAAATCCCAAATTTCAGTGGCTTAACATAATGAAAGTACTTCTTGATCTCACCAACGTTTAATGCAGGTGGGCAGAAAAGAGAGAAAACTCTGTCCCATGTAGACATGGAAACTAAGGTTCCTTTCAGCTTGTGGCATTACCATCCTCTAAAGCCTCTCAGGAATCCCTGGGTGGCATAGATGGATAAGTGCTTGACTACTAGCTAAAAGGTTGGCAGTTTGAACACACCCATAGGCACTTCAGAAGACGGGCCTGGTGATCTGCTTTGGAACGGTCACAGCCTTGAGAAACACATGGAGCAGTTCTATTCTGCACAAATGAGATCACCATGAAGCAGGATCAACTCAGTGGTAACAACAACCACAGAGCCTCTACATCCTTCACTTCCACTGGACACAGGGAAAGACAGAGTATGGAGGATCACACAGGAAGTTTCTATGGGCCAGGCCTGGAAGGAATTAACATCAATTCTACCCATATTCTTGGTCAGATCTCAGTACCATGTTCCACCTAATTCCTAGGAAGGCTGGATGAATAAGAGGAAAGGAGACAGGACTTGATAAACAGTACCCATTATCTTTGTTACAAAACCATTGAGCAAGAATTTTTTTCCCCAGAGTGGGAAACAAGGCTTAGAATGGTTTCAATACTCCAGATACCACTGTCCGTAAATGGTCAGAATCAAGACTTCAATCTAAGTAATCTAACTTCAGTTCAGTCTTTATCTTATGGAAGATTTCTTGAGTCTTGAGAATGACCTAGGTCCTGCCTATGCCACCTCCTCTTCTCCTTACCTCCAGACATTTGCAAACCAGACTGAAACTTTACTAGACACCTTCCTCCCACACCCTTCCATCAGCCCTTCCTCCTTCCTCACCACAGTAATGGGATCAAGCCTTCCCCTAGTGGCTCAGTCATGAAAATAGATTCTTCAGTACATCTATAAGGAGCCTTGATTATGCAATAGTTAAGCCCTCAGTTGTTAAAAAAAAAAAAAAAAATTGGTAGTTTGAACCTACCCAGTGGTTCCATGGGAGGAAAACCTGGTGATCTGCTCACATAAAGATTACGACACCTAAGAATCCTATGGGGCAGTTCTACTCTGTCACAGGGGGTCACTATGAGTTGGAACCAACTTGACAGCACAATTACATCCTTGGCCTTGCATAAGAAATGTGAGAAACAGCCATAACTCGACTTGATTAGACAACAGCAGAAGTCTACAGAAGCACAGATGAGTGAGAAATTGATTTTTCTCAGAGAGTCAGAGGAAGTTACAGAAAGGAAGTTACATTTGCCCTGCGTCTTGAGACAGGAATGGGCAAAGCAGACAGGGTAGGTGAGGCATCACAGAACAAGGAAGAGCATGTGTGCAGACACAAACAGGAAGGAGCAGGCATGTTCAGGCAAGTTCTCAACAGGAGACAGGGAGAATCTCACAAAGGTGCTGAAGTCCCCTCTCACCTGCTATTCTGGGGCTCTGGAAAAGTGGGAGATCCCAAAGAGTGTCATGGTCTGAGCTGAGTCCCAAGGTTGCAAGGCCCAAGGACAGTGTTCTCCAAGTGAGGGCCAAGATTGTTATTTACCTGTGGTAGAATTAGCTGGTGCTTATACAATACTTTCCTGTTTGGAAGTACTTTTACACACATTTTCTCCTTTCGCACCTCATTTTGCAGATAAGGAAAGCAAAGCTCAGAGAAGTTAAGTAACTCAGTTGGTAAACGGTAGGATTAGAACTCAACTCCAGATCCTATTACTCCAAAGTGCCTAGGAGATTTGTCAGTGGGTGGGGGACACCATTGAGGAGAGGGAAATATCATGGAGGTCTTTTCAGTGTTCCTGTCAGGGTTCTTTCTAAGATGGATAACTTATTTCCAGTTCTTTTTCTTTCTCCTTATCGCACATACAGCTGAGAGCTAATTCTGAGATTCTGCTCCTAAGGGACCCTAGTTCACCACCCCAAACTAAGGAATAAAAGAATCTCTGCTCATTCTGGACAGCACCTACCTTCCACCTCCCTAATCCATCTGCAGTTCCATTTCCCCTCATCCTTCCAGGAAGGCAACAGAAGAATAAGCAGAATCAGCTACAGCTCAAAGTAGAAGCAGAACCCAACGCAGAAGGGAGGATGGTCTTCTTGCTCTGTAAACTTCACTGATTCACATGTGACTTCCAAGGGAAAGCACCCAAGCAGCAACAACCTTCTCACTAGGAGCAACCCCACCTCCCACCCACCTTCAATGCCTGGGGCCCTTCATTTTGCATTCTCCCAACCCTTTGCTGGGAGTTCTGGTGGCATAGTGCCTAAGGCACTTGACTGCTAACCAGAAGGCTGGCAGCTCAAACCCACCAGCCACTCCTCGGTAGGAAGATTAGGCAATTTCCTTCCATAGTGATACCACCTCAGAAACCCAAGGAGGGGTCTCTATCAGTTGAAATCGACTTGACAGCAGTGAGAACCCTTTGCTGCTCTTTTTTTTTAGCAGAGAATTAGATGGAGAGAATAAAACTGATGAGGTTCTCTACTCCTCTAAAAAGCAGCCTGAAGGAAATGTCCCTTCTAGAGAAACTGGTCAGGGCTCCTTTTTCCCCTGACAGAGAACAGCCTCCATGTGGTGACTGTAAGAACCTGGTGCTCCTCCAGGAGCCCTGGGGGCTGGGCACTTCAGGAATCACTAGTTGTAGCTTGAACACAGATTTTTCCAGAAGTAAGCATACAGCATATCCACCTGGGTTGGGAGCTACTTGCCACCTGTTGTTCACTTAAAGAAGCAGCCATATCTTACAAATCATAAAAAGAGATCATGTCTGGTCAAGGGAATTTTTTTTTTTCTGGTTTATTGTATTTGTTTATACACAAAGCCCTATTGTTGTTGTTGGGTGCCATAGAGTCACTCATGCAACAGAGTAGAACTTCCCCACAGGGTTTTCTTGCCTGTAATCTTTAGAGAAGCAAATGGCCAGAGCCACTGAGTGGGTGGGTTCAAACCACCAACCTTTTGGTTAGTAGCCAAGTGCTTAACTGTGGCACCACCATGGGTTCTTCAAAGCTCTACAAAATCAAACCAAATCCATGAATCAAGTCGGACTCATAGCAACCCTACAGGACAGAGTAGAACTGCCCCGTAGGGTTACCAAGGCTGTAAATCTTTACAGAAGCAGACTGCCTCATCTTCTTACCACAGAGAAGCTGGCAGGTTTGAAGTGCCCTTTTGGTTAGCAGCCTAGTAGTTTAACCACTGTGCTACGAGGGTTCCTCAAAGCCTGTTAAAGGTATACAAATTAAATCACATGAATTTATGCATTTATTGAATCATTTATTTAAAATAATAATACATAAATGTAGGACTGTCCCCAAAATCCAGTGTATATTGAGCAACCATAAGTATTGGAAAACACAATTCCTTCTGCAATCTTTTCTTCCCTGTACCAAAAAAAAAAAAAAAAAAACCCTCACTGCTTTCAAGTTGATTCCACTCATAGCAACCCCTCCTTGGGTTTCCCATGTGGTATCACTACGGAAGTAGATTGCCCAACCTTCCTTCCAAGGAGTGGCTGGTGGGTTTGAACCGCCAGCCTTCTGGTTAGCAGTCAAGTGCCTTAGGCACCATACCACCAGAGCTATCTTTCTTCCCTGTGAGGGGTGGCAAAGGAGAAGACAAGAAGGGAATATGGTACCTAAAACTGAAAAGGGAAACTCCAGGCACAAGGATCTCAGACAGCACCTGGGAGAGGAAAAAGTTTGGGATCATCAACCGCTTACCATCAAGTCCATTCCAGCTCATGGCAACCTTTGTGTGTCAAAGTCGAGCTATGAGCCATAGGGTCTTCAGTGACTGGTGTTTAGGAAGTAGGTCACCAGGCCTTGCTTTTGAGGTACCTCTGGGTGGATTCAAACTACCAATATTTTGGTTACTAATGGAACAGTCCTTCACTAGGTAAACAAAATCTCACCAATTTGTTTCTTGATTATTGCATTTGTTGCATTATATTGTAAAACTTGGGGTCTTTGAGGACAAAGCCTGCACCATACTCATCTTTCAACCCCCATGTTTTGCATGGTGCCTCAAAGGAATCCAGTAAATGCTTTTCAATGATTCCTCTATGAACTGGGAGCCTGTAGGCTGTACCCACCAAAAAAAAAAAAAAAAACCAATGTTCTCTCTCTCTCTAAACTTGTCCAGGTCTGTGCTCTTAAATTTTCTTTGTATCCTTAATATCATAGTAAATTTTCTTTTTAAAACTCCAGTCTCTCTTGATTGAACCACAGAAGATGGAATTTTGTCCATGCCTAAATGTAGTGGTTGGTTCCTGGGTGCACAAATGGTTTGTGTTTGTCTACTAACCTAAAGGTTGGTGGTTCAAACCCACCCAGTGGCACCATGAAAGAAAGGCCAGAGATCTGCTTCTATAAAGATTGCAGCCAAGAAAACCCTATGAAGGAGTTCTACTCTACAATCCATGGAGTCACCATGAGTCCAAACTGATGTGATGGCAAGGGAGTTAAGTGTAGCGGTAGCTAAGAAAGCAAGATCAAGGTCCATTTTAAGAGCCCTTGATGAAGATGAAGCCTCCATGTAGAGAAAACTGTTAAGCTTCATGGAAAAGCTCTTAAAAGAAACTGAATTAACAGTGTACAACAAAGCTTCAGGCTCTAGAGATGCCAAGGGTCATTCAACATAAAGGAGCCAGGAAAGGAGAGTCTAAGAGTAGAGGTAAGTCAGGAAAACAGCTGGTCAGGTAAAAGGTGTAAGAGGCAGGGAGATCTGGTACCAGGATACCGAGATGAATTTCCATCAAGAGTCCTGGAAATTTATCAGATTCAGGAAATCTTTTATGGGAGCCAATGACACTGTGGTCTTTTCCACCAGAGTGCTGTAAGAGTGCCTCAGATAGAGTGAGAGACCACTGAAATTTTTCTGTGTGTGTGCCTTGAAGGACACCACTTTACAAGTTTCAACAATGCACAAGGCATCCTGCTAGACCCAGAGAGAGGGACTCATGCATGGTGAGTTTGATGACCTTAAGGGAGATAAGAAGGACATGAGTACTATCTGGGCAAATAAGGGAAAGCAGCTGGTTCCCTTTACTTATTTAATATAATTCCACTCCATTTGTAGGAATAAACAGACCTTCCTCACCAGGGACCTCAATAAAACATTTAGTGAGCACTTTCCATATATTAGGACTTGGTGGATGCAACTGTGTAGCAATGAGCAAAGGCTAAACTCTGACAAGGAGCCCTAGTGATACAATGGTTAAGTGCTCAACTGCTAACTGAAAGGTCAGTGGTTTGAACCCACCCGCCACTCCATGAAACAAAGATGTGGCAATTTGCTTCTGTAAAGATTTACAGCCGAGTTCCTGCAAGTTGGTAGACTAGGCAGAAAGACTGTACAGACCCTCTTCAACAAAGAAAAGAGAAACCAATTAGCACAGACACAGAAGATAATCCTGGACCCCTGAGCCCTGAAGGGAAGGATATAGAAGTGGACTAAACCCCAACTAGCAGAAGAATTTGCGTGAAAATGCCAAAAAAGGAGACATAAGGAGCTGCAGTCTGGCAGTGATCCTGAGCGATCCTGACGGCACAGACAACTTGGAGATTCCCGAGTGCTGGTAGGACTTAAGAATTAACCTAAAAATCAGCCCTGCTAGCCAGGGACTGCACAGAGGACTGTGCACGGTGGCTGGGGAATAAACGGAGAAGGTGAAGAGAAAGG
>NW_006921597.1:15324700-15325980 GCF_000298275.1 Orycteropus afer afer | reverse complement strand
AATGCCCAACCTTCCTTCCGAGGAGTGGCTGGTGAGTTTGAACCGCCAGCCTTCTGGTTAGCAGTCAAGTGCCTAGGGTTGCTATGAGTCACAATCAATTTGATAGCAACAGGTTTTGTTTTAAACTGTGATTTAAAAAGAGAGAGAGAGGTCAGTGGTTGAAAACAAACAACAAGCTGCTTTCTTTCTCACATGACAGCCCAGGAGGGCTGTTTGGTTTCTCCACAGTCATTCAGGAACCCAAATGACAGCCTCCATAGCAGCTTCCAAGGTCACCGTGGGTATCACCATCCCTTTAACAACATCTGCAACAAGTTGCATAAGGGAAAAGGAAGCATGGAGAGGCACACTCACTGTCTGGGTCTGAAGTAGAAGTTCCAATGGGAAGGAGATAGCTTCACCTAACAGTAAGAGAGGGTGAGAGAAGCTGAGAAGCCCTTTCCAAACTTCACTCTCAGTCAACTCTGCTAATGAAGCACACTCAGTCACTGCAGGGCAAGGTGCAGCCCAGCTTCATGGTGGAAACCCTCCACAGTTCCTGGACACAACCTTCCTCTGAATGGATCATTTCTCTTGCTGAAGTTACAGTGATACTACAAAGCCAGGATTCATCACCCTGGTACCAGACTCTCAAAGTCACCCCCAATCATCCAGTAATCATGTATTTATTGATGTCATATTATATGTCAAGAATGGAGCCAGATGCTGAGGATACAGTGATGTGTAAATTACATGTGGCCACTGCATCTATGGAACTTACATTGTATGGTGACAAGAAACAAGTCCATCAATCATTAAATAAAATAATTTCTGAGAGCAATAAGAGTTTTAAAAGAAATAAAAGAGTTATGTGAATGAAAGATTTAGAGTCAAAGGACTGCTCAGGATAGAGAGGTAAGAGGAGGCCTCTCTGAGACCCAAGAGAAGAGGAGTACACAGCATGTCCAAGAAGACCATCATGGTTGGTGCTCCAAGTGGAAAGGGAGTGACTTGAAATGAGATCAGACAAGGTGAATGGGGCCAGATCACAAAGTGCCTACTGAGGGGTGGTAAGGAGGTCATTCAATCACTCAGCAAATGTTTATTAAGCAGCAACAATGAGTATAGAAATTGAGGATAATACCACAAAGACATAAATCTCTGCCTTTGTGAAGTTTATATACACTGGAAAAACCAAAACCAAACTCACTGCCATTGAGTCCAATCTGACTTACAGTGACCCCTCCTTGGGTTTCCAAGGCAGTTGTTGTTGTTGTTGTTGTATGCCGTCGAGTCAGCCC
>NW_006921597.1:15313179-15324600 GCF_000298275.1 Orycteropus afer afer | reverse complement strand
TTTCCGAGGCAGTATCACTACGGAAGTAGATTGCCCAACCTTCCTTCCGAGGAGTGGCTGGTGGGTTTGAACCACCAGCCTTCTGGTTAGCAGTTGAGTGCCTTAGGCACTATGCTACCAGAGCAGTACCTCTATGGAATTAGATTGCCCAACCTTCCTTCCAAGGAGTGGCCTTAGGCACTACAACACCAGAGCTCCTTTTATATATACCAGGGAGACATAAAAATCAACAGATAAATGAATAAATAAATAATATCACATCAAGTTTGTCATATTGTGGCAGCTTGAGTGTTGCTTTGATGCTGGAAGTTATGCCACCACTATTTCAAATACCAGTAGAGTCATCCATGATGGCCAGGTGTCAGCAGAGCTTCCAGACTAAGACAGACTAGGAAGGAAGGCCTGGTGTTCTACTCCCAAAAATTAGCCAGTGGAAACCTTTTGGATCACAACAGAACACTGTCCAACTCACATGACATGTCATCAGGAGGAATAAATCACTAGAGGAAGACACCATGTTTGGTGAAATAGAGGGCCAATGAGGGCATTGAAGTCCCTTGTTGAGATGCACTGGCACAACAGCTGCAACAAAGGGCTCAGACATGCTGTTAATTGTGAAGATGACACAGGACTGGGGAATGCTTCACTCACCATGAAGTCAGAGTTGACTCAACAGCAGCTAACAATAACATCACATCAAGTACTAGCAAGATCCACGATGGAGGCAAAGGAAGATTAAAGAATAGAATGATAGGGTTGCTATTTTGAATGAGACAGAAAGGGAAGGCCTCTGATGAGGTGAGCAGAGACCTAGAAGTGAAGGAACAAGCCGTGTGAGTATCTGGGGAAGCAGTATTCCAAAGAGCTCTTAGGGTCACCAGATAAAATACAGGACACCCAGTTAAATTTGAAATTCAAATAACTATCACATGGAGTACACTTATACTAAAAAGATTATTCATCATTGTTTATCCAAAATCAAATTCAACTGGGCATCTTGTATTTTTATTTGCTAAATATGGCAATCAGAACATTGCCAGAACAAAGTGTGAAGACCCCAAGGCAGAAACATGCTTGGCATGTTCAAAGCCCAGTGTGGAGGTTTCTGTGGGGCATGTCGTGGGAGGTGAGACTGAAGGGGAAGGCAGAACCATGAGCACAGGGCCACATGGGCTATGGAGAGCACTCTGGGTTTTATTCTAAATGGGATGGAAAGTCCTGGAGAGTTTTGAGCAGCTGTGTGAAGAACAGACAGTAGAGCGGCAACAGAAGATGCAGAGTTGGTACCCTGATCGTCCTACCTCTAGAAAGGTCAAATGGAGGAGGCTGAAAATCCAAACATCCTACTGCTCTCCATCTGCCACTGGGTAGCCACAGAGATGGGAACTGGGGAGGCTGGGGACTACCAATATAAATGGGAACATCATCGCATGAACAAAATCAGACCCACCCTCTCCCCACTCACACTTCTTTCATTCTACTCAAGGTCTCCCCAAGAAATGGGGATCACAGGGTTAATCATGGTGTCCCCTAGGGAAACATGCAATCAATGCTGTTGCCCCCACAGGCCCTGGGTCACACTCCTGGGGTCTACTGGCACCAGCCTCCATACGACCCCTTGCTCCACTGCTTCTCTCCAAGCATCTTAAGAGAAATTTGCCTTAGACAAAATCCTCTTCTTCTTCTCTTGACCCAATTGCTGTTCTGTCAAGACAGGGTTGTGACCATGGGAAAGGAGGGTCTGCGCTTCTTTTGGTCTAGCCACCGCTGTGAATTCTCTCCCCCCTCATCAGCAGTCCCCTGCCTGCAGTCTGGGCTCCTGGTGCTCCAGCTGTCGGCTTTGATCAACAGCAAAAGTAAATACAAACAGATGCTGACGTTCCCAGGATACTTGGTAAAGCTTCTCACACTCAGCTTGAAAAGGAACATTTTCTGGGATTGATTCAGGACATGTGACTCTGTAAACCTCCAGACTCCAGCTAAGAGGGGACAAGAAAATGGCTGGGACAAGGAAGTCCTTCCATTAAACATGCAGTGAGTTTCTTTGTGACTTTTAAAGAAGATCTAGACCTCAGTTTCCAATAGCAGCATATGATTACGATTTCAGTGGTTGAATGATCCTATACAAAGAGCAGTGATTCAAGGATTGATGTGAGAGCCACAGATCTACCTAGAAGGGTTCTCCAGGGATTTGTCTCTGTCCATGGCTTTGTCCTACAAAGCATCTCCTTCAACAGCTTGAATGAAGCCATGCCATTCAAATGTACAGATTGTACATCTATACCCCTCAAAACTAAGGGGTAGTGCAATGTACGAGATAAAGCACTGACGCAGCTGGGTAACCTTGGGCAATCCGCTTAACCACTCAGACCTGCAGTTTCTGCAACTATAAAATGGAACTAATAAATTCCACCTCTTAATATTTTTCTGGGGAGCTCTGGTAGCACAGTGGCTAAGACATTTGCCTGCTAACCAGATGGCTGGCGGTTCAAACCCACCAGCCACTCCTCGGAAGGAAGGTTGGGCAATCCTACTTCCGTAGTGATACTGCCTCGGAAACCCAAGGAGGGGTCGCTATGAGTCGGGGCCGACTCGACGGCACACAATAACAACAACAACAATATTTTTTCTGAGGATTAATGGAGATGTCTTACACAAAGCATCTAGTCCAAAGTCAGACACAAAGGGCAGACTCAATAGGCAGTAGTTCTCTTCCCTCAGTTTTCTCATCTCTAAAATGGGGACAATAAAATTATAAACCTCAGTAAATGTCATTTGAACCTGAAATCCAGTTGACGCTGGAAAGGAAGACTTTTTTTAGTTGTTGGATAACTTCCAATGCCTAGACTAATAGGCCAGAATCAAGAAAATGAACATTAATAAGCCATGTAATTAAAACTAATAGCAGCATAGAGAATACAAGCTTAATAACAATTCAGTGGGGAAAATAAAAAAGAGTTTTAATTAGCCACAAGCTCAGTTTGAGACAAGAGTGGAACACATTTACCATAAGAAGTTTATGCAATCATAGATTGTATAATAATAATAATAACTAACATATACTGAACATTTACTATGTCCCAAATGGTATTCTAAGTACTGTACTTCACTCATTTAATCCCCCAACAGCCCTAAGAGATGCTTTTTTATCACTAGTTTAAAGAAGACAAAACTGAAGCAGAGAGAAGGTAAGTAGCTTGCTTATGGTCACAGAGCTCATTAGCAGCAGAGCTGACAGAAGTGATACTTTCACTCTCTGCACTTTCACAGGTCAGATTACATCTGGAGTTACTGGGTTAGTTCTGAGTATTATGTTAGATACAGCCACACCTTCCCTACTCTGCTCAGACTTCAACTATTCTACTATGCTACCAACAGGTAGGGGAGAGGGCTAAGGGTTGTTGTTGTTGTTGTTACATGCCATCGAGTCGGCCTCGACTCATAGCGACCCCTCCTTGGGTTTCCGAAGCAGTATCACTACGGAAGTAGATTGCCCCATCTTCCTTCCGAGGAGTGGCTGGTGGGTTTGAACCACCAGCCTTCTGGTTAGCAGTCAAGTGCCTTAGGCACTATGCCACCAGAGCTCCCAGGGCTAAGGGGTAGCAGGCTTAAAATTAAGCCACCCACCCAGGCCCAGGCTCTGAAGGCCAAGTCATGCCTTCAAGATGCCCACACTACTCTCCAGAGCATCTCACTGCCTACCATACAAGGGACTCTGTACCTCAAGAAAGGACGTTGGGTGGTCTTATTGCCCCTCAACTGTCATTCTTACCTTCCCTATCTTCTCTCACTCAGCCCATTTGACTGATCCCGATAAGTTAATGTCCTGATGTTGTTGCTAGTTGCCATCAAGTTGACCCAACTCATGAAGACCTTACATATAAGAAAGCAAAACATTGTCCAGTTCTGCACTACCTGAATGACCTTTGATATTTTTGAGCCCATTGTTGGACTACTGTTAACCATAGGTTTTCATTTGCTAATTTGCAGAAGGAGATAGCCAGGCCTTTCTTCCTAGTCTGCCTTGGTCTGGAAGCTGTGCTGAAACCTGTCCACCATGGGTGACACTGCTGGTATTTGAAATACCAGTGGTACAACTTCCAGCATCACAGAACCACACAAGCCACCAGAGTCTGGCAGAGTGATAGATGGGTAGTGGAGTTAATGGCTACCTCTTACTGAAAATGATGCTATAGAAGAATGTTCCTGTGGACTTAATATTTCTTTGAAGTCTCATATTTTATCCTAAAATTTCATACAAATTTTGTATTGTACCCTATACTATATCTGGCTTTTTCATATAAAAATAATATTTTAAATGACTTACCACTGAGTAAAATTAATACTCTAGAAAGATGAACTATGGTTTTCCTGTGACTTCATAGAACCCCTGGCACACTGCTACATGTCCCCAATTTGAAAGCTCAGAACTGCTGATGCATATTTCATAGCATGGAAATACGTCCAGGGAATATCATTAAGTGATAAAAGCCGGTTACCAAACAGTATGCACAGCATGATTCTATTTTTGCATGCCGTCTGGAAGGCTATACATATATATACCAAAATGTTAACAGAGGTTATCTTTGGCTGTAGGAATGTGGGTGGTTTTTATTTTGCTCTTTTTACTTCTTATAGCATATAATTTTTCTACAATGAGCATATGTATTATTTGTGGGGGTAGAGTATGCATTTTTGTTGGTTGGTTGGTCAGTTGATTGGTTTTGGAGGGAGTTAGTTTTGCTTTCAGGAGTCCCTCAGTGGTGCAAATGGTAAGTGCCTGACTACTAGCCGAAAGGTTGGCAGTTCCAACCCATGCAAAGGTGCCTGGGAAAACAGGCCTGGTGATCTGCTTCTGAAAGATCACAGCCTAAACACGATGGAGCAGTTCTACTCTGCATATGCGAGGTCACCGTGAGTCAGAATCAACTCACTGACAACTAAGAACAGCAATAGTTTTGGTTTTGAGATTTAAGAGTTAGAAGTTGCCTGAATTTTTCAGATACTTACTTTAGCAGACTATAACTTTAAGACCCTGAGCCCATTGCCTTCTGAAACAAGGGGGCCCAGCCATACAAAAACACCATGCACAAGGATTTATTCAGGCATCCTCCTTCTCTCCCCACCTTGTTGTTTTGTTAACTCTGCCACCTGTGACCTTGAATTTCTGAGATGCTCACACAAACTTTTCACACTCAAGGTTCACTTTTGTCATCTATAAAATGGTGATAAAAGAAGCATTTCATACTATCATCTCACCCCGGCACTAACAGCAAAGTTGAAAAAAACAAAACATAACAAATGCTGGTGAGGGTGTGGAGAAACTGGAGCTCTAATACACAGTTGGTGGTACTGTAAAATGGTGCAACCTTAAAAACCTGGAAATAGAAATGCCGAATCATCCAGCAACCCAAGTACTAGGTGTGTGTGTGTACTAGGGGTGTGTGTGTGTGTGTGTGTATATATATATATATATATATATATATATATTTGTTCCGGTAGTATAGTGCTTGAGGCATTTGACTGCTAACCAGAAGGCTGGCAGTCCAAAGGTTGGGTAATCTACTTCCATAATGATACTGCCTCGGAAATCCAAGGAGGGGTTGCTATGAATTGGGTACGACTCAACAGCAGTGTGTTTTGTTTTTTTATTTGTTTGTGTGTGTGTGTATGTGTGTATCCTAAAGAAATAAGAGCCATGACATGAACAAATATATGCACATCTATGTTTATTGCAGCACTATACACAATAGCAAAAAGATGGAAAAAACCTAAATGCCCATCAATGGAGGAATGGGTTAACAAACTTACTGTACAGACACACAATGGAATACTATTGTATTCCACATGCAACATTGAACAACAGTGACGAATCTACAAAACATCTCAAAACATGGATGAACGTAGAAGACATTATGCTGAAGGAAATTAGTCAACCACAAAAGGACAAATATTGTATGAGACCCCTATTAATAAAAAGTCAAGAAAAAGTTTTATGAAAAAAGAAATATTCTTTGATGGTTATCAGGGGTGGATGGGAGAGGGAGGGCAAACCAGTAACTAAAGGGTTAGTTTACTATGCTTTAACCGTTATACCACCAGAGCTCCCAGTAGAGAGTAGACATATAATAACTTGGAAAAAACAAAACAGTATCTCATAGGTTTTTGTAGGGCTACCCCAGTGGCCAATTCCTAACTCTGCTTTAACTTACAGCAAAAAGCTTTTGTGCCCAGCCCTCACCCTCCCAAAACCCAACTCCTGGTTCATTCAAGATTTTGCCTTCTCATCTCCAGTCTCAATGCTGTTGGCTCACAGCCACCATGCAGGCCAAGTTTAAAGAACTCCCCAGATTGGACTATTCTTTTTCACACCGGCTACTACCTAAATCTTGTCACAATTCACTAAACATTTGGAACCTGTGCCTCAGTGATCAGCTTGCCCTAGAGTCTGCCCCTCTGCTAGTTCAGTTTCCCATTTGTCTTTCACTCCCTAATTCCAAGGTCTCAGTCTAGGTCCCCTTCTTACCTCACTCAATAGTCTTTAATCTTAATTATCATTTACTGCATTATTACTCGGTGACAAACACATGCTAGGTATTTTCTGTGCATTGTCTTTGAATTCTCATAATAATCCTCCAAGGCAGATTTCACAGATAAGGAAACTGAGGCTCAAAAAGTTTAAATAAAGCCAAAGATCACTATTTTGATTACCTACTACTGCATAATGAATTACCCCACAACTTAGTGGCTGAAGACAATCATGTTATTAGTGATTCTGGAAGCTGACTGGGCTCAGCTGGGCAATTCTCACTTCAGGTCCTTTATGGAATTGCAATAAAATGAAGGCTAGGCCTGAACTTATTCCAAATATTTCCTCACTCACATGTCCAGTGGTTGATGCCGGCTATGGACTAGGAACTCAGCTGGGCTATTGATCAGAACATGGATACATGGTGTCTCCCTGTGGCCTCTCCACTTTAGGCTAGTTTGGATTTCTTCACATGGTGGTTTGATTCAAAGACCAAGCATCCAGACAGAACAACATGGAAGTGAATGGCATTTTTGTGACCTAGGCTCAGAAGTCACACAGCATCACTTCTACAATCTTTTATTGTTCATGGTAGTCACAAAGCTCTGCCCAGATTCAAGGGAAGGGACATAGGTTTCATACTTGATGGAAGAAGTGTTGTCACATTGTAAAAAAGAGCATGTGGGATCAGATATATTTATATGGCTGCCACCTTTATGAAATGCAATCTGCCACAATCACACAGCTAGTAAATTAGGCAGAATCAGAATCTGAATCCAGATTAATCTGACTGCAAAACCTGTGCTCTTAAGCCATCAGACTTCAAGTCTGGGAATATAGCATATCAGTGGAATATGCTGGTTAAATTAACCAACAGAATGTCCAGAAGAGACACAATGTGGGTGTTGAGATGCCCAGAAACAATGTCATATGATTTAACAAGCAACTGAAGAAGACAAGACTTAAAAGCAACATGTCAGCCTTCTTCAGATACACAAAGGGCAAACATATGGAAGAAAGAAGGCTTATTGTATATCACATTCCCCGGCAGATGGAGGAGACAGAGAGGCAGATTCCAATCCACAGTTTGGTGCAGAGGGCATAGCGCTGACTTTGGATCCAAGCAAACCAGGTTCAGAACCTAGCTGCAGTTTTTAAGCAAATCTCTGATCCTCATTACGCATCATTTTCCACATCAGTAATGAGGGTGACAAAACCTAACTTACAGGGTTGCTTTAAAGATTAGAGATAATATATATAACTAACAGTAGGAGAGCTCTGGTGACGTAGTGCCTAAGGCATTTGACTGCTAACCAGAAAGCTGGTGGTTCAAACTCACCAGCCACTCCTCAGAAAGAAGAATGAGCAATCTATTTCTGTAGAGATACCGCCTCAGAAACCCAAGAAGAGGTTGCTATGAGTTGGATCTGACTCGACAAAGTTTGGTTTTTTGGTTTAACATGCAGTAGACACTCAGTAAATGATAACTGCTGTTATTACTATTGTTATTATTATTATTGCTGCTGCTATTGTTCCTACTATTATTACTCATTAGAGCTTTCCAACAATCAGCTGGGCTGCCTTGCAAAAACATGAGGTCCCCAGAAAGGATTCCTGCACTGAAGAAGAAGGCTTATTAGACTTGACAAATTCTGAAGCTCCTTTTGGATTCAGTGAGGAGTATCTATGTGGAACGCTGGACTAAGAGCCAGGAAGCTTTGGGCCCTTGCTCACCTTGTGCCCACTGAAGATGAAGTCCAACTCAGAGAGGGACTGTTGTACCTTGGATGGGCCTTGGGGCCTGCTGGAACCTCAACAGCACTGGCTAGAGGAAGCCAGGAACTGCCTGAGATGATAGCACTGAATCCTTGGAGGAAAGGAAGGTGGAGGCAGCAGAAGTTTTAGGGCAAAGATAATGACTAGAGGCAGAAAGATGTCAGTTGGGTTCTGCAAGCATCTATCTAGTCTGAAGTGTAAGCCCAGGCTGGGCCACTAGGGACAGACTCCAATTCCAAGGGGAAGGACATGGTAAGAATGACTTGAGTGTCAGATCCCCAGACAAGAATGGTGACTCCCAGAAGCAGTGATGGTAAAACATGACCCAAATCAGATCTTATAGACTAGCAAACACCACAAGGGCAAGAACAAAGGAGGGAGAGAGGGAAAAGGGACAGAGGAGGGAATTGAATCTCTACTTATTTTTAAAAAGTAAACAATTTGCATAGCATTCACTTAACCACTGTGTCACCAGGGCTCCATCCCCATCTTTCAAGTGAGAAAATCGAGATACTGAGAAACTAAGTTACTTGTCCAAAGTCTCATAGCTAGAGAGTAGTCATAGTCATGTCTGAACCCAGGAAATCTGGTTCCAGAGGTGTGATCTTTAACACTCCACTCTAGGCAGCAAGAAGAGTCTATACTTTTTTTTTTTTTTTCATTTTCACAGGAAAGATAGTTACTATTGTCCCCCTACTCAGAGGAGGAAAACAGAGGCTCATGGCAGAGAAGCTTCCCTAAGATTAGATGGTGTTGTTAGTTGCTATCGAATCAGTTCCGACTCATGGCGACCCCATGTGTGCAGAGTAGAACTGTGCTCCATAAAGCTTTCAAGGCTGTGACTTTTGGGAAGCAGTGACGCTTGTCTTCTGAGGTGCTTCTGGATAGGTTCAAACCACCAACCTTTCAGTAGTCCAATGCTTAACTGTTTGCACAACCCAGGGACTCCTAAGATTAGATAATTAGAAGAGAACTGAGGTCTGTCAGCTCTTCTTAATACACCAAGTCCTCTGTTTGATGGGTCCAAGGACTTAGGACCCATCAGAGAATTTTATTGATTCCACTTGCTATAGCCAGAGGCTATGAGCCAAAGGTATCCCACCTTGCCTTGGGCAGAGTGAATAGAGGCACTCTGGATGGGCTGATCAAATCTCAAGGTCATAGCAGGGTCTCAGTGCCCTGATAGGGACAATGTCCCTGGGGCAGGATAGCAGTTCCCTCCTCCGCATCCTACCACTTCTCCCCTACAAATGCAGCCATGCTTGGAGTTGGCATTCCAGTGATAATTCCAGTCTCTGATTGCAAAGCTCTGGGGCCCTATCCCTGCCTACCTATTAAGTTGCAAGACCTTTACCTGGCTCACCAGGGAAAACCTGGGAGAAAAGGTAAAAGACTAGGTTTCCAGAACATTAAATTCCATTGCCACTACTGCCTGCCAATCTCCCTGCTAATCACTTGGAGAAAAGAAAGCCAATGCACTTCAGAGGGAGCTGGGGTGGGTGCTCACTGCAGCACTGACTGCTGACAAGCCCGTATCTTTTCAGTGGGAAGAGACCTTGGAAGGTCAACTCATCCCTTCTCCTGCCTGGCCCAGACCCATTCCACTCAGTGAAGCCTATCCTCACCAAAGGGACAGTTTTTCCTCCAAATATGGAGATAAAAATATCCACCAGAGTTTATTCAAGAGCTAGTAAATATTTATCAAGCACTTTCCATGTGCCAGACACCCAGCTGATTAAATAGGCCCCCAACTCTCTGCCTCCATAACCATAAGCAGGGGCTTAAACAAGGGTCAAGGGGACAGTGACCCTCAGATTTGAGGATATAAATGCTGAAACTCTCTCACTCCATACCTACCCCACCACCTCTGCCAACGCCCCAGGACACACACATTCTATCCATCTTCTTTTCTGGCGTGGCTGGCCTGGGAAAGATTTTCCTGGGTAGCAACAGACTGTCCTGACACACAGCTTCAGTGGCTTTCAGCAGGCATAGGGATCTAGTGAAAAGACAACTGAACTGAATGCAGAGTTAGGAGATTGGATCATGGTGTCAGCATGGACAAGTCATTCAAGCACAGTGACTGTCAATTTTCTTATCTATAGAATGAGGTTATATATACCACCTATTTCATAAATTGTACACCCTGTTCAATCTCTTTAAATAAACCTAACTCATCCTGCTGGCATACATGTCAAGAGTCCATTTCAGAAAAGTACACAAGAAGTAGTAACTCTAGGGTGTGGGGAAATGGGCCCTTTCATCAGGGAAGATCAGTTACTAGAAAAGGACATTATGGTGGTAAAGCAGAGGGTCAGAGAAAACAAGAAAACCCTCACTGGGATGGACACAGAGGCCAAAGCAATGGACTCAAAGATGGTAAGAATTACAAAGATGGCGCAGGATGGAAAAGCACTTCGTTCTGTTACACATAAGGTCGGTATGAGTCAAAGCCAACTTAACAGCACCTAACAACATGCACTGTGGGTCAAGTGTAAACTGGTGCATCCTTTTAGAAAAGGAGAGCAGTTTGCCAATAAGTTTCAAAGTAAATTTATTGTATTCACTCTTCTCAAAATCCTCTTTCTAGGAATTTGCCCTGAGGCATGTGAAAAGATATGTTACAATGGACATCACAGTGTCATATACAATTTTTTTCATTTTTTAACTTTTTATTACACCATATATACAAAAAGCACATATAATAGATATTTACATCTTAAAGAACAGCATAGTAAAAAACATCCAAATATTCAACATTCAGCTTAAGAACTGGAATATGTACTACAACTTCAAAGTCCCTGGCTTGCCCAATCCCATGCATCTCCCTCCTCCCACTTCAGTAACCCATTACCCTAAATTTTGTGCTAATCATCACTTTCCTTTAGAGTCTTATACATCTATGCATCTCTTAAAAAAAACACACACACACACACAAACACACACACATTGGAAGGGCAAAGGGGTAGAATTGATGTGATGGAAGACAGAATTAATGAGATTGAAGACAATACCTGAATACTTCTTTGGAAAGGGATCAATCAGAAAAAAGAAAATCAAAACAAAATGAAGAAAGCCTAAGGTTCATGTGGGATACCATCAAAAGGAATAACTTA